>NC_140990.1:169412838-169857939 GCF_052327205.1 Somniosus microcephalus | reverse complement strand
CCCACCCTCTCTCTCTCTCTCCCCCACCCTCTCTCTCTCTCCCCCACCCTCTCTCTCTCTTCCCCTCTGCCCACCCTCCCTCTCTCCCCTCCCCCCACCCTCTCTCTCTCCCCTCCGCCACCAACTCTCTCTCTCCCCCTCCCCCACCCTCTCTCTCTCCCCCACCCTCTCTCTCTCTCTCGCCCCACCCTCTCTCTCTCTCCCCCACCCTCTCTCCCTCTCCCCTCCCCCCACCCTCTCTCTCTCTCCCCTCCCCCCACCCTCTCTCTCTCTCCCCTCCCCCCACCCTCTCTCTCTCTCCCCTCCCCCCACCCTCTCTCTCTCCCCTCCCCCCACCCTCTCTCTCTCCCCTCCTCTCCTCCCTCTCCCCCTCCCCTCTCACCACCTCCCTACCCCCCTCCTCCTCCCTCTCACCACCTTCCTCCTCCCTCTCACCACCTCCCTACCCCCCTTCCTCACTCTCCCCCCCCCTCTCCCTCTCCCCTGCCCGAGCCCTCTCCCCTGCCCGAGCCCTCATCCCCCGCTCCAATCCCTCTTTCCGCCCCGGGGCCCAGGTCTCGGCACCTGGATGAACGCGTTCCCTCGGCCGTCACCCTGATGCCGTTGGCCAAGGCGAATGCCCGCAAAGACATGGCCCAACCGAGTCCAGCGCCCCGGTCAGCTCGAGGTCCGCAGCCACTGTTCGGCCGCAGGCCACAAAGCACCCGAGCCCAGCGCCGGCAATGGCTCCACGGAGCTCCATGCCGCCCCACGCACTGACATGGCCCCGCCCTCCCGAGCTGGCTTGAAGAGCGCAGATTGCGGCTGAGAGAGGCGGCCGGCGGGCCCGGTTGCCGGGGTAACCCTTCCCGCTCTCCAAGCCCCGCCCAAGATCAGCACTCCTGAGAGCCCCGCCCAAGCCGAGCGGGGAACAGAGAGAGACGCCGCGTCTCAGCTGCTCCTGCTGCGCGCGCACCCTTTACTAAGGGAGCGGCGCTCGGCTGAGGCCCCCGCCCCTCCAGCCTTCACAAAGATGGCGGCGATCGGGGGCCGCTTGTTGACTGGGGCCGGGAGGTGCCTAGCTCGGGCATGGGTGTGGAGGAGAGGCCGAGGCTTCGAGGCCTACCTGGAAAAACGGGGAAAGGTAGGAAAATTAATGAGATTTTATAAGTTAATTACTTTCTAAATCTTTTTTTAAAAAACAATATGTGTTTTAAAAGCAACGTTTTTTTGAAAGACGCAGAAAGCGGGAAAAAGAAAGGAAAAGTTTGGAATCAAGATGGCGGCGACTCACCTCGGTTCAGAACGATAAGGCCCGCCCACACACACACCGATTGGTCGACCGTCAGGTCACCAAAGCGTAGGATTGGTCAATCGTCCCGTCACTCGACCGTAGGAGGGCCCGGCCGCACGCGCCAGGAACCCGGCGTACGATTGGTCGACCTCGAGGTCACTCTGTCGCTAATGAGCGGATAATGAGATGCTAATGAGCAGAATTTTGAACGTTTTTCAGATACCGCGGGCGCGATTTTCGTCCGGCCGAAACGTAAATATGCTTACCACCGTTTCGGAAAGGTAAGCTTTCTTTCGACGTAATGCACGCGTAGGTACGCTCTATAACTTTCGAGCGCATAGCCGGACAGACGCACACGTGAGGACAGACAGAATGACAGACAGACAGAAGGACAGACAGATAGACAGACAGAACGATCCATTTGTGGCGACACGCCACCACTGGACATAATCCGCTCACGGCGGCACAGACAGCCTAAGCAGAAGCCCCCAGCCGGGGGCCCTTTCCTCCAGCAACTTGTTTCCCGCAGGGACAGGCTGCCGGGAGCACTTTCTGTCTGGGAAGTATTTAAGTGGATGCGCGGGCTTTTCTAGTTCCTGTTTTGCCATGAGACTGAAATAAAAAGCTGTACTGTTTCACTGGCTCTGGTCTCGACTCCCACGTTTGCCGCGGTATCTCAACACTGGTGACCCCGACGCTCAGGACGAATCCTAAGCTAGCATGGCGGATACAAACGCAGTCACGGTTAAATTACCAGACTTTTGGGAGAACCTCGCCGAAGCCTGGTTCGTTCAAGCTGAGTCCAGATTCCGGCTGAAAGGCATTACAGTCGATGCCACGAAGTACGACTACCTCGTCGCCTCGCTCACCTACGCTACAGTCCCCAAGGTTTGGGCAGCGCTGCAGAATCCACCAACGGAGGGCAAGTACGAACATCTGAAGGCTGCGCTACTTAAAAAATTTCAAACGTCCTCTTACCAGCGCCACTGCCAACTCCTGGACCTCCCCGGCCTTGGTGACGCTTCACCATCAGACCTGCTTTCCCACATGCTGTCCCTCTCAGACGACAAAAATCCCGGCGCCCTTTTTCGCACGCTTTTCATTCGGCAGCTCCCCGCCAGCATCCGCCCGCTCATTGTGGAGTCTGACTCCACGGACCTGAATGATATAGCCGAAAAGGCCGACCGGCTGCTCTCTGCACAGGCCACTCGCGACGTCGTGCCCGACCTCATGGCACCGACCACGCGGTCTTCCCGGGCCGCTAGGCCCGACCGCCCTACCACTCCGGGTCACTGCTACTACCACACCCGTTTTGGCACTAGGGCTCAACGCTGCACGCCACCGTGTTCCTTCAAACCCCTCCCCGCACCGGCCCCCGCGATGGCCGCGGGGCAGAAGGAGCCCCTACTGTACATCACTGACGACAGAACCAACCGCCGATTTCTGTGCGACACAGGGGCCCAGCACAGCATCACCCCCCGCCTCCGCCCTCGAGATCCAACGCGGCACACGGGGTATCACACTGGCTGCAGCCAACGGCTCTGAAATCCGCACATATGGCACCCGCATGGTCACGTTCGACCTCGCGGGCCGCCGCTACCGATGGGAGTTCCTCACAGCCAAGGTCCTCTGCCCACTCATCGGCGCCGACTTCCTACGCACCCACGGCCTCCTGGTCGACATTCCGAGGCACCCGCCTCGTCGACATCAACACTATGGCCCCCATCCCCGGCGCCTTTACTCCGGCCCGTTCGGCCGGCCTGACGACCTACTGCCTCGCCAGAGCCACGGACGACTACTCGGCACTCCTAGCTGAGTTTCCCGCCCTCACTAACCCGACCTTTTCGGCCAAAGCCACCAAGCACGGTGTGGAACACTATATCCCCACCACCGGCCCCCCAGTTTCTGCCCACGCCCGCAGACTCAACCCGGCCAAGCTGGAAATCGCGCGGGCCGAGTTCACCAACATGGAACAACTCGGCATCATCCGCCGCTCCAGCAGCCCTTGGGCCTCGCCCCTCCACATCACCCCCCAAGCCCGGCGGAGGCTGGCGCCCTTGCGGGGACTACCGCCGCCTCAACGACGCCACCACCCCCCGATCGATACCCGGTGCCACACATCCAGGACTTCTCGGCCCGACTGGCCGGACGGACCGTCTTTTCCAAAGTCGACCTGGTGCGCGGTTACCACCAAGTCCCCATACACCCCGCGGACATCCCCAAAACGGCCGTCATCACCCCATTCGGCCTGTTCGAGTTCCTGAGGATGCCCTTCGGCCTCAAGAATGCAGCACAGGCTTTCCAGCGCCTTATGGACTCAGTCCTCCGGGACCTGAACTTCCTATTCGTCTATCTAGACGACATTCTCGTGGCCAGCTCCTCCAAACAGGAACACCTCGAACACCTTCGCATCCTGTTCGGGCACCTAGCCCAACACGGGCTCATCCTCAGCCCGGCGAAGTGCCAATTCGGCCTAACCGAGATCGATTTTCTCGGTCACCACATCACCCCTGCTGGGGCCGTCCCCCTGCCCAACAAGGTGCAGGCCGTCCAGCAATTCCCCCCGCCCCACAACCAGCAAGGGCCTCCAGGAGTTCCTCGGGATGGTGAACTTCTACAACAGGTTCATCCCCAGAGCCGCAGCCCTCATGAAGCCCCTATACGACTCCCTCCGAGGAAAATCCGGCAAGATGGACGTAGCCTGGACCACTGACACGGCAGCCGCCTTCGACGCCACCAAAAACGCGCTCGCCGACGCCACTCTGCTCGCGCACCCGAGGGGCCGATGCCCGGGTCGCGCTCACCACCGACGCCTCCGACCACGCGGTCGGGGCCGTGTTCGAGCAGTGGGTCAATGGCGCGTGGCAGCCACTTGCCTTCTACAGCCGCCAACTGCGCCCCCCGGAGGTCAAATACTCCACTTTCGACCGCGAGCTTCTCGCACTCCACCTGTCGGTCCGCCATTTCAGGTTCCTCCTGGAAGGCCGCCCCTTCACCGCGTATGTGGACCACAAGCCACTCACATACGCGATGGCCAAGCACACTGAACCCTGGTCCGCTAGGCAGCAACGCCAGCTCGCGGCCGTCTCCGAGTTTACTACGGACATTCAGCACGTCTCCGGTCGAGACAACGTGGTCGCCGACTGCCTTTCCCGTCCCGCCATCTGTGCGAATCACCTCGCGGTCGACTACGCACAACTAGCAGCGGCCCAGCTCACGGACCCAGACCTCCTCTCGGCGGCTACCAGCCTGCCAGGGCTACGCCTAGCCAAGGTCGCGCACGGGCCCGAAGCCACGGCAGTCACGTGCGACGTCTCACTCAGCCACCCCAGGCCGGTCGTCCCTGAGACCTGGAACCGCCGCGTCTTCGACGCGCTCCACGGGCTCTCTCACCCGGGTTCCCGCGCATCCGTCAAACTCCTCTCCAAGCGCTTCGTCTGGCGCGGCCTCAGCAGAGATGTTCGGACTTGGGCCACCTCCTGCCTCGCCTGCCAATGGGCTAAGGTACAGCTGCACACCAAAGCACCCCTGGGAGACTTCGAGGTACCCAGCCGCCGCTTCGACCACGTACACGTCGACATCGTCGGTCCCCTGCCGCCATCGCAAGGCCAAACCTATCTCCTCACGATGGTCGACCGCTACACACGCTGGCCTGAGGCAGTGCCGCTGACCTCCACCACCACAGCCGACATCGCCAGGGCGTTCGTTAACACCTGGGTTGCGAGGTTCGGCGTACCGGCCGACATAACCTCCGACAGAGGCGCTCAGTTCACCTCCGAACTCTGGACGGCCACAGCACGCAACCTCGGGGTGACGCTCCACCGCACCACGGCGTACCACCCGCAGGCCAACGGACTTTGTGAACGCTTCCACAGGTCACTCAAGGCCTCACTCCGCACCGGCCTGCAGGACAGTACCTGGACTGACCGCCTACCGTGGGTGCTACTCGGCCTACGCACCGCGGTCAAGGAAGACCTCCAGTCCTCAGCAGCGGAGTTAGTCTACGGACAACTGCTGCGCGTCCCAGGCGAATTCCTTCCGGAGCCTACCAAGCCTTGGTCGGCCGAACAGCAGCGGCTCGACTCTTTCTCTTCCACTCAGCAGTTCGCCCCACTTCCGGTCAACCGACACGGCGAACTCGCACCTCACGTCCCGCCAAATTTACAGCAGGCGCGCTTCGTCTTCGTGCGACACGACGCGCACCACGGGCCCCTGCGACCCCCATACGACGGTCCGTACGAGGTACTACAAACCGGGGACAAGGTCTTCAAGCTGCGACTCGGCGACAGGGTCGAGACAGTCTCCATCGACCGGCTCAAACCAGCACACACAGAACCAGGGGAACAGGTCCCCGTGGCCCAGCCTCCAACTAGAGGCCGTCCCCCCGGCAAGCCAGCACAGCCGGCGGCGAACCGCCCGACCCAACCAACCAGACCGGCGACCACTCAGAGCCGCTACGGCAGAACCATTAGACCACCGTCACAACTCGTCCACTCCTCCTAAGCGGATTCTGGGGGGAGCTCTGTGGCGACACGCCACCACTGGACATAATCCGCTCACGGCGGCACAGACAGTCTAAGCAGAAGCCCCCAGCCGGGGGCCCTTTCCTCCAGCAACTTGTTTCCCGCAGGGACAGGCTGCCGGGAGCACTTCCTGTCTGGGAAGTATTTAAGTGGATGCGCGGGCTTTTCTAGTTCCTGTTTTGCCATGAGGCTGAAATAAAAAGCTGTACTGTTTCACTGGCTCTGGTCTCGACTCCCACGTTTGCCGCGGTATCTCAACACGTTTATATATATAGATAATATTCAGCTTCAGTAAACCTCCTGTAGCAATATTCAATCCTATTTATACTCACACACCATTCCTAGTATCAAATCTCATTAAATTAGGTGGCACAGTAAGTAGTGTAGAGCAGAAAGTTGCAAAGGGACATTGATAGATTAAACGAATGGGCAAAACAGTGGCAGATGGAGTTCTGTGTGGGGAAGAGGGACCCAAGAAAGATAGATCAGAGTGTGAGGAGAATTGTTTTTTATGCAGCGAGTTGTTATGATTTGGAACGTACTGCCTGAAAGGGTGGTGGAAGTAGATTAAATAGTGACTTTCAAAAGGGAATTGGATATATATTTGAAAATTTAAAACTTGCAGGGCTATGGGGAAAAAGCAGGTGAGTGAGATTAATTGGATAGCTCCTTTAGAGAGCCTTCTCTGCTCTCAGGAGAACAATCCCAGCTTCGCTAGTCTCTCCAGTAAACTGAAACCCCTCATCCCTGGTGCCATTCCAGTAAATCTCTTCTGCCTACTCTCCAAAGTCCAACAGACTAGTTAAGCAACAGCCTGACATAGTCATAGTCACAGAATCATATCTTTCAGCCAACGTCCCAGACTCCTCCATCAACATCCCTGGTGGTGGCACAGTGGCCCTGGGAGTCCTCAACATTGACTCCGGACCCCATGAAGTCTCATGGCTTCAGGTCAAATATGGCCAAGGAAACCTCCTGCCTTCCCTCAGCTGATGAATCAGTACTCCTCCATGTTGAACACCACTTGGAAGAAGCACTGAGAGTAGCAAGGGCACAGTATGTACTCTGGGTGGGGATTTCAATGACCATCACCAAGAGTGGCTCGATAGCACCACTACTGACCGAGCTGGCCAAGTCCTGAAGGATGTAACTGCCAGTCTGGGTCTGCGACAGGTGGTGAGTGAACCAAAACGAGGGAAAAACCTCTTGACCTTGTCCTCACCAATCTACCTGTCACAGATTCATCTGTCCATGACAGTATTGGTAGCAGTGACCACCACACAGTCCTTGTGGTGATGAAGTCCCATCTTCACACTGAGGACACCCTCCATCGTGTTGTGTGGCACTACCACCATGCTAAACATGACATATCTAGCAGCTCAAAACTGGGCATCCATAAGAATTGTATTCCACCACAATCTGTAACCTCATGGCCCGGCATATTCCTCACTGTACCATTACCATCATCCAGGGGACCAACCCTGGTTCAATGAAGTGTGTAGAAGAGCATGCTAGGAGCAGCACCAGGCACACCTAAAAATGCGGTGCCAACCTGGGGAAGCTACAACAAAGGACTACATACATGCTAAACAGCGGAAGCAGCATGCTATAGCCAGAGCTAAGTGATCCCATAATCAATGGATCAGATCAAAACGCTGCAGTCCTGCCACATCCAGTCGTCAATGGTGGTGGACAACTAAACAACTAACGGGACGGTGCGGTCCCATGAATATCCCCATCCTCAATGATGGCAGAGCCCAGCATGTGAGTGCAAAAGACAAGGTTGAAGCATTTGCAACCATCTGATTCTAGGGGATGATGAGGAGAAGGATCACGAGGACAGAGTACACAGAGCTGGACCTACAGGGAGAACAAACCAAAGGACGTGTGCTCGCAGGAACCCTTACCCTCCCAGAGTTTATAGCCCAGGACAACATACCTGCACTTCTCAAAGGGATGGTGCATATGGAGGTTGAGCTTCTTTAGAGAGGCTGTCATACAGTTGTGTCACCTCCTGCAACAGGACCTATAACCAACTGCCAGATTTAGCACAGTTGCAGTCAAGGTCACTGCAGCCCTCAACTTTGCCTCCTGCTCCTTCTAGTGGAGCAAGTGTCAGTAGGGGAACATTTAGGGAACAGTGATCATAGTATCATAAGGTTTAGATTAGCTATGGAAAAGGACAAGGAGCAATCTAGAGTAAAAATACTTATTGGAGGAGGGCCAATTTCAGTGAGTTGAGAACGGATCTGGCCCGGGTAAATTGGAATCAAAGATTGGCAGACAAAACTGTAATTGAACAATGGGCTGCCTGAGGAGATGGTTTGGGTACAGTTGAGGTACATTCCCACGAGGGGGAAAAGTAGGGTAACCAAAGCCAGAGCTCCCTAGATGATGAAAGAGTTAGAGAGAAAGATGAAGCAAAAAAAGGTGGTGTATGACAGATGTTAGATTGAGAATACAAGTGAGACCCAGGTTGAATATAGAAAGTTCAGAGGGGAAGTGAAAAAGGAAATAAGAGGGGCAAAGAGAAAGTATGAGAATAGACTGGCAGCTAACATAAAAGGGAATCCAAAAGTCTTCTATAGGCATATAAATAATAAACAGGTAGTAAGAGGAGGGGTGGGGTTGATCAGGGACCAAAAGGAAACCTACGCATGGAGGCAGAGAGCATGGCTGAGGTACTAAATGAGTGCTTTGCATCTGTCTTTACCAAGGAAGAGGATGCTGCCAAAATGCATCCAGGAGAACATTTTTAGCCAGTATGTAGCAAGCCCAACAAGGGAGGGGGCGGTTCTGGACATAGTTTTAGGGAATGAAGCTGGGCAGGTAGAAGGCGTATCAGTGGGGGAGCATTTAGGTGCTAGTGACCATATTTCTGTTAGATTTAAAGCAGTTATGGAAAAGGACAAGGATAGACCAGGAATAAAAATTCTAAATTGGGGAAAAGCAAATTTTGTTAAGCTCAGAGGGGATTTAGCCATAGTGGACTGGAAGCAGCTACTTGAAGGTAAATCAGTGTCAGAGCAGTGGGAAGCATTCAAGGAGGAGATCCGGAGGGTTCAGATCAAATATGTGCCCTTAAAGGAAAAAAGGTGGGACTAACAAAGCTAGAGCCCCCTGGATGTCTAGAGACATACAGGGTAGGATAAAAAAAAAACGGGAGGCGTATGACAGATACCGAGGGCTAAATACTCCAGAATCTTTAGAGGAGTACAGAAAGTGCAGGGGTGCAATTAAAAAGGATATTAGGAAAGCAAAGAGAGAGCATGAAAAATTCTTGGCAAGTAAAATCAAGGAAAACCCAAAGATGTTTTATAAATATATTAAGAGCAAGAGGATAACTAAAGAAAGGGCAGGGCCTATTAGAGATCATGAGGGTAATCTGTGTGTGGAGGCGGGAGACGTCGATAGGGTTCTTAATGAATACTTTGCGTCTGTTTTCACAAAGGAGAGGGGCGAAGCTATCAGGGGGGAGGAGTGTGAAATATTAGATGAAATAAACATAGTGAGGGAGGATGTATTAAGGGGTTTAGCAGCTTTAAAAGTGGATAAATCCCCAGTCCCGGATTAAATGTATCCCAGGCTGTTAAGCAAAGCAAAAGAGGAAATTGCAGAGGCCTGACCATCATTTTTCAATCCCCTCTGGCTTCAGGTGTGGTGCCAGAGGACAGGAGGACTGCTAATGTGGTACCCTTGTTTACAAAGGGAGAAAAGGATAGACTGAGTAATAACAGGCCAGTCAGCCTAGCCTCAGTGGTGGGAAAATTATTGGAAAGAATTCTGAAGGACAGGATAAATCTTCATTTAGAAAGACATGGATTAATCAAGGATAGTCAGCACGGATTTGTTAAGGGATGGTCGTGTCTGACAAATTTGATTGAATTTTTTGAGGAGTTAACAAGGAGGTTAGATGAGGGCAGTGCGTTTGATGTAGTTTATATGGACTTTAGCAAGGCTTTTGGTAAGGTTCCACATGGCAGATTGGTCACAAAGTTAAAAGCCCATGGGATCCAGGGCAAAGTGTCAAGTTGGATTCAAAACTGGCTCAGAGACAGGAAGCAGAGTGTTTTTGTGACTGGAAGGCTGTTTCCAGTGGGGTTCTGCAGGGCTCAGTACTAGGTCCCTTGCTTTTTGTGGTATATACCAATGATCTAGACTTGACTATAGAGGGTATGATTAAGAAGTTTGCAGATGATACTAAAATCGACTGTGTGGTTGATACTGAAGAAGGAAACTGTAGACTGCAGGAAGATATCAATAAATTGGTCAGGTGGGCAGAACAGTGGCAAATGGAATTCAATCTGGAGAAGTGTGCTGTAATGCATTTGGGGAGGGCTAACAAGGAAAGGGAATACACATTAAATGGTAGGACACTGAGTAGTGTAGAGGAACATAGGGACCTTGGAGTGCATGTCCACAGATCCCTGAAGGTAGCAGGCCAGGTAGATAAGGTGATTAAGAAGACATACGGAATGCTTGCCTTTATTAGCCATGGCATAGAATACAAGAGCAGGGAGGTTATGCTTCAACTGTATAAAACACTAGTTAGGCCTCAGCTAGAGTACTGCGTGCAGTTCTGGTCACCACATTACAGGACAGATGTGATTGCACTAGAGAGGGTACAGAGGAGATTTACAAGGAGGTTGCCGGGAGTAGAGAATCTTAGCTATGAGGAAAGACTGGATAGGCTGGGTCTGTTTTCCTTGGAACAGAGGAGGATGAGGGGATATAAAATTATGAGGGGCATAGATAAAGTGGATAGAAAGGACCTATTTCCCTTAGCAGAGGGGCAAAAACCAGGGGGCACAGGTTTAAAGTAATTGGTGGAAGGTTTAAAGGGGATTTGAGGGGAAATTTCTTCACCCAGAGGGTTGTGGGTGTCTGGAACTCACTGCCTGAAAGGGTAGAGGCAGGAACCCTAACCACATTTGAAAGGTACTTGGATGTGCACTTGGGATGCTCTAACCTGCAGGGCCACGGACCAAGAGCTGGGAAGTGGGATTAGGCTGGATAGTGTTAAGTCTGTGTGTTCCAGTTGTATTAAGATTAATTACTGACACAGTCTACAAGAATAAAGTTCAACAGGTCTTTACTAGTTGGAGGTCAGGACTATACTAAATACAATTTCACTACACAGTACTTATATATCGGTGGTCACCACCAGTATTACGTATACAGCAGCCAGAGAAAGTAGTACATCTCTTAAGGTGGAACAGGTTACATACACCACAATCCTCCCTTTTTAGCTTAACAGTCATATCCCCATTTAACATAACATCATAACATATATACATAATATAACTTCAGGTATAAACAGTTCAAAGGTTCAGTCTCTCAGGAGGCCTTCTGATTCGGTTTGGATAACGCCTTTCAGTGGTCTCTGATTCTTGTTGCTGAGGTGACTCTTCTTGTTGGTTTCCTATGTATTGGACGTCATCATCAGGTACAGTCCCTGCCGAGGTAGATGCTTCAGGTTCATTAACGTCTTCCACAGTTGTCTCTGTCGCAACCATGGGTTCGACCCTTGCTCTTGATTCTACCAGTTGATCCGCATGACACCTTATCACATTGTTACCAATATCTACTGTGTACATCAGAGGTCCTTGTCTGGCCCGAATTGTTCCGGACTGCCATTTTTCGTTTCCATAGCCCCTTGCCAACACTGGTTGTCCCACGTCGAAACTTCGAGTGGACTTGTTATTAATATGCCGGAACTGTTTGTTTTCCACTTCCCTCTGCACATTTGGATTTAACAAGTCCAACCTGGACTGCAACCTCCTGTTATAAAACATCATGGCAGGACTTTGGTTAGTCACTGCATGAGCGGCGTTTCGATATGCCATTAGGAAATTGTCCACCTTGTGTTGTAACGGAATCTGATCATCGTTCATGGCCTTTATTGCCTTTTTGAATGTTTGGACAAATCTCTCGGCCAACCCGTTTGTCGCCGGATGATATGGGGCAGAGGTATAATATTTCACCCCATTCTTCTTTAAGAATTTTTGGAATTCTTCCGACACGAACTGTGGCCTGTTGTCCGAACATATCTGTTCTGGCAATCCGTTCCTTGCGAATATTGTTCTTAACACCGCAATTGTCTTTTCTGAAGTAGTGGTATTCATCTTGATCACTTCTGGCCATTTGGAATGTGCGTCCACCGCAATTAGGAACATGGAGTCCATGAATGGACCAGCAAAGTCAATATGTACGCGTTGCCATGGGGCTGAAGGCCATTCCCATGGATGTAGCGGTGCGATCGGAGGTGCATTTTACACTTTTTGGCACCCAGCGCAGCTTTTTGTCAACTCCTCTATCTGTTGGTCAATGCCCGGCCACCATACATAAGCCCTAACAAGACTTTTCATCTTAACCCCCCCCAGATGACCTTCATGCAGTTCCTTTAGAACTCTTTCCCATAACTTGGGAGGAATAATCACTCTTGTCCCGTACATCAAAGTACCATGGCAGACGGACAGCTGGTCTCGCCTTGCCGAGAATGCCGGTAACAGAGGATCACCATGTGTTGGCCATCCCTTCACTGTCACCTCGTAAACTCGGGACAGTGTCGGTTCGTTCCTGGTTTCTCTTTCAATACTTGCATTGGTGACTGTTAAACACTCGATGATGGTCGAATGAAATAACTCAACAGGGTCAACTTTCGTCGTCTCTTCTGCTTCAGGTAGTGGCAGGCGCGACAGCCCATCAGCATTGCCATGCTGCTTTGTACCTTTGAATTCTATTTGATATTGATGTGCCCCTAGGAAAAGGGACCATCTCTGGAGTCGCTGTGCTGTCATCACCGAAACACCCTTCTTAGGGTTAAAAATGGATACCAACGGCTGATGGTCTGTCAGAAGTGTGAATTTTTGGCCCTGCAGGTAATGATTAAACTTCTTCACTCCCCATACAAGGCTGAGAGCCTCCCTATCGATTTGCGCATAGTTGCGCTCAGCGGAGTTCAATGATCTGGATGCAAACGCGACTGGCCTTTCCGTGCCATTTGGCAACTTGTGTGAGAGTACTGCCCCAATACCATATGGAGAAGCATCACAAGCCAACCGAATAGGCAGTGTCGGGTTGAAGTGAGCCAACACTTCCTCTGAGGTGATCAATTCTTTGCTTTTGCGAAATGCCTTCTTACAGTTTTCGCTCCATTCCCATGGTACCCCCTTCTGTAAAAGAGCGTTCAGCGGGTGCAGTACCGTGGATAGATTCGGTAGAAACCTATGGTAATAGTTAATCAATCCCAGAAACGACCTCAACTGAGAGACATTATCCGGAGCGAGAGCCTTTACAACTGCCTCTATCTTGTCAGGAGACTTATGACATGACCACAGTACGAGATCCGCTTCTGAAAGAACTCACATTTCTGCCGATTGACTCTAAGTCCATACTCTTTCAGTCTGTTGAGCACCAGTTCCAAGTTTGCGAGGTGTTCTTCATCACCATCACCTGTAATCAGAATATCGTCCAGGTAACATTGTGTGCCTGGAATTCCCTGTAATACCTGCTCCATGGCCCTCTGCCAAATTGCCGGAGCCGATGCCACTCCAAAAACCAGCCTATTATACCGGAACTAACCTCTATGCGTGTTGATCGTGAGGTACTGGTGTGACTCTTCTTCAACCTCCATCTGCAAGTACGCCTGCGCCAGGTCTATCTTGGTGAAGTGTTTCCCGCCAGACAACGAAGCAAAAATATCCTCAATCCGCGGAAGCGGATACTTCACCGTGTGAAGCACCGGATTAACGGTGATCTTGAAATCTCCACAGATGCGAACCTTCCCTGGTTCTCCTGGCTTGTTGCTCGAAGGACGTTTCATAACGGGAACAATGGGCGTAGCCCACTCACTCCAATCTACCTTAGACAGTACACCTGAACGTTCTAGCGCTTCCAGTTCCGCTTCTACAGTAGGTCGTATTGCATAGGATACCGGTCTGGCTTTGAAAAATTTTGGTTGTGCATGTTCATCAATCTTGATGTTTGCCGTAATTCCTTTCAGTGTTCCCAGTCCTTGCTGGAACACCTCTTTAGCATCATCCAATATTTTGGACAATCGTTTAGGTTTGACATCTGTTTCCCCGGAATCTACCGTTAGTGCTTTTAAGGAGTGCCAGTCCATCTTCATTTTCCTAATCCACTCCCGTCCCAGTAGTGTTGGACCTCCTTCAGGTAGCACATATAAGTCCATTACTTGGCTTTCTTCGCCCTTGTGGACCACTTTTACCTCTATCTTTCCGATGGGGTACACTCTTTGCCCCGTGTATGTTTTCAATATAATCTCCGTATCCCGTAGGGGAATATGTTGGAATAATCTTTTGTAATCTTTCTTATTCATGACCGTCAATGCCGATCCCGTGTCCAATTCCATCTTTACTTGGACTCCTGCTATCTGAAGAGTGACCCAAATTGTCTGGAGATCTGCATCCTTACCAACGTTGTGTACTCTTAAGCTACCCAGTTCATTACTGCTAGCGTCTGAATCTGACTTCTGCTCGTTCGAACTGGTCTTTGTCACCTTGTGCACCTTTATGTATTTTCCTTGTGGTGACTTTTTGTTGCTGGTCTTCTTTCCTGACCGGCATACTTTAGCTATGTGGCCAAGCCTGCCACACGTTCTGCATTCTTGGTTTTTAAACCAACACTGGTTCTGATCGTGTGTTGTCTTTCCACAACGATAACATTTTACAGTACTCAAACCCAATTTATTTGTACTGAGTTCCGGTGACCGTAGCTGCATTACTGCCGTGCCTCTCGCTGCGGCTTCGTGTGCTGCTGCCATAGTGACCGCTTTCTCAAGCGTCAGCTCATTCTCCTCGAGCAGTCGCTTTTGTGTATCTTCTTTTAATAATCCACACACAAATTTATCTCTTAGCGCGTCTGTTAGTCCCGTTCCAAACTGACAGTACTTTGCTAGCTTATGCAATTCCATTAAATATTCAGCATTGCTTTCATCCTTCAGCTGCCTTCTGCTGTAAAATTTAAATCGTTCCGCTAGCATCAGCGGCGTGGGGTTTAGATGATTTTTCAGGACAGTAACAATCTCCTCGAACGTCTTATCCGCCGGTTCATCTGGTGATAAAAGGTGTTTCAATTGCCCGTATGTCTTCGCACCCATTAAGTTCAATAAAGTTAGTGCTTTCTCTGCATCTGGTGTTTTATTTGCTTTACAATAATTTTGTATGCGTTCTACATACATGGCCCAATCTTCGATGTCGCCATCAAAGGTATCAATGTTCCCATGTTTAGGCATCGTTGCAATTTATTTTATCCCAAGATGGCGGCTTCCCGCTCTTGTCTTCGTCCTCCGCCTACAAAATGGCGGTTTTCCCGCGCTTGGCGGTCTTCACCCACTGGCTGCAATGGCGTTTGGCGTGCCGCTGCTGCTCCCCTTTCCCAGCGGTTAGTAACTCCCCCGACACTGTCTCCGCTTCACCGCGGCTCCCTCGGGCATTCGCGCTTCCCCGATGTCGCGCCTCGCAGCCCTTCTTGCAGCCCGGTTATTAGCACCGGCTGCGTTCGCCTTCACCGCGGCTCTCGCGCCTTCAGTCGCCCCAGACGCTGCGCCTTTTTGGCCCGAAAGCGGCCTGGTCCTTATCACCAGCCACGATCGATGTCCCCGCGCTGCGCCTTTCGGCCCGAATGCGGCCCGGCCCTTATCTCCGGTCGCAATCGATCTCACCACCCTTATTCCTCCGTCTTCCTCCCCCCCGTCTGTACAGCCAACGCGGCCGACTTTCTGCTCGCGTCGCTGACCGGCTTACCCACCACCGAGGTAGAAAGAAGATAGCTGACTGCCGCTGATGGAGGCTTCGAGTTCAGGATGTCTTCTGCACTCCGGGTTCTCGATGCCTGCCGCGCGACGTGTCTTCCAGCAGGGTGATGAGGGTGGATGCCTCTCTTCGACGCCTGTTCTGTGGACGAAGCCGCCGTGGATATAAACTGCCGCAGGGTAAGAATCGGACTCGTCGCCACTGTTAAGTCTGTGTGTTCCAGTTGTATTAAGATTAATTACTGACACAGACTACAAGAATAAAGTTCAACAGGTCTTTACTAGTTGGAGGTCAGGACTATACCAGATACAATATCACTACACAGTACTTATATACCGGTGGTCACCACCGGTATTACGTATACAGCAGCCAGAGAAAGTAGTACATCTCTTAAGGTGGAACAGGTTACATACACCACAGATAGCTCTTTGTTTGCCGGTGCGGACACGATGGGCTGAAATGGCCTCCTTCCGTGCTGTAACTTTCTATGATTCTGTGATTCTATGAAAGAGGAGTGTTACATAGTTATGTTGGGACTACATTGTACAAGTGTACTAACACTCAAATCAAGTGTAGCAGCACTACGATGCTGGGAAAGTAGTGCGCAGGCGCTGCACAGCACTTTGAAATATCACCCTGCACCATGCGGCAGGCAGCCATTACAACACAAATAAAACAGTAGTTATAATTACAAACTACCGAGTCCAGAGTCGTCTTTCCAAAGCACTACGAGCGCTAGAAGACATAACATGGTGGCAGCGGTATAAGTGAGTAAAACTTACGCAAATAAAAACGATATCAGATTGAAGAAAGAAATTTAAAAGTAAACTCTGCAGCGTTGTAACCACGAATCATATGGGCAGCTAAAATGGTGGCATCCAATGCACTGACCGCGAATATGCTCCCCATCATGAACTGGGAAGCCGACGATATCGTGGAAGCTTTCGGGAAATTTAAGCAAAAATGCGAGCTTACATTTAAAAGTTTCCTGAAAGGCTCCTCCGACGAGGAAAAAGTCAGCTACATTCTACTGTGGGCGGGAGAAAAAGGCTTAGATCTCTATAACAGCTGGAGTTTATCCAAAGAGGATAAAACAAACCCCACAGAGATTTATGAAAAGTTCAGTAACCATCTCGAGCCTAAATCAAACCACCGCATACACAGGTATAAATTCCAAAGCTTAAGACAGGGACCTGGTGAAACGGCTGCCAATTTCCTGACGAGATTAAAAAAACGAAGCCAGTAAATGCAAGTTTACAGAACTAGAAGAAAGGCTGGTAGACCAATTAATATGGGGATCAGCACATACAGAAGTGCAAAAAGAACTAATAGGAAAAGAAAAGCTCGGAATATCAGAAGCCATAGATACAGCAAGGGCTCACGAAGCCACAAAACAACAGGTGAAAATGCTGAATACGCATACGGCTGACGTGCGGACAACTCTCGAACCAGATCACAAAGTAGATGCAGTGCGCGAAAAGCACAGCACACAAAAACAAGTATATGACAGCGGGAAGGATACGTGTAGAAACTGCAGAAGACAACACGACTACACAGACAGAAGAAAATGCCCAGCGTATAGAACAAGCTGCAACACGTGTGGTAAAGCAAACCACTGGCAAAAGATGTGCAGAGCTAAAAGAGAGGGGCTACACACCAAGAGCAGAGGTGGGCAGCAGAACCAACAAAAGAAAAACAAAATCCATACTGTGGGTGAGCAAGATGACGAAGACTGCGGATACGACAAAGCTCTGAACATTGAAACCATAAAGGTTCTCTTACATGAAACATCCAGAGCGGAAAGCACCCCAAAGAAAGAATGGCACACTATCATCCAGATTAAAAAGAGGATCGAAGGACAGCCCACAACCATCAATCTAAAAGTAAATTTGGACACAGGAGCTCAGAGCAACATCCTTCCACTGAGGCTATACCAGAGGATCTTCCCCGAAAACTTGGGCGAAGATAGATACCCGAAAAGAGGATGTTTAAAAGCAAACAACGTCACGCTGACAGTGTATGGGGGGAGCGAGATCAGACAACTCGGAACAACCTATATAAAAGGAACACACAAAAGCAGAAACATCAACTGCATGTTCTATGTGATCGACTCCGAGGGACCGGCGATCCTGGGATTAAACAGCTGCGAGAAACTGGGGTTAATCTCGGTAAACCATGAACTAACAAAAACATCACTGAAAGTCGACAGCAACACCCCACTGGAGAATCATCCACAAATCATGGACACGAAACATTTGATGGACATGTATCCAGAATGTTTTGATGACACTGTAGGATGCTTCGGGGAGTTCAAGTACCATATAACAATAGATCCAGAGGTAAAACCCATCATCCACGCTCCAAGAAAAATACCCATCGAGCTAAAAGAAAAATTATACACCGAACTAAAAGAAATGGAAGAGAAAGAAATAATCGCAAAGATCACTGAACCCACAGACTGGGTAAACTCGGTTGTGGTACGGGAAAAGCCGAACGGGCGGCACAGAATCTGTCTGGACCCCAAAGACTTAAACCAGGCAATAAAGCGGGACCACTACCCCACACCAACATTAGAAGAAATCACACCAGCACTAGCAGGAGCCAAAGTCTTCTCCAAACTGGATGCCAGAAACGGCTACTGGAACGTAAAACTGGATGAAGAATCAACTAACCTGACAACTTTTAATACACCATTGGGGTGTTATAAATTCCTGCGGCTGCCATTCGGGTTGAAAGTCAGCCAAGACATCTTCCAACAAAAGATCGATGAAACATACAAAGGCTGTGAAGGAGCCATTGGAATCGCTGATGACATCCAAGTTTACAGATCAAATGAAAGAGACCACGACGTGCACTTGCACGAGGCCATGGAGCGCACCAGAACGGCTGGCATCAAGCTGAACACCGAGAAGTGCATCGTTAAAAGTACGAAATGCAAATTTTTTGGCATGATCTACACACTGGAGGGTACCAAGCCTAATCCCGAAAAGGTCAAGGCGATAGCAGAGATGAAACCTCCAAACGACAAGAAGGAGCTGAGAAGCTACGTCGGCTTTGTCCAGTATATGAGCTCTTTCATCCCGAACATGTCAGACTACAGAGCGAACCTAAGAGAATTACTAAAAGAAGACACCGAATACCAATGGTCAGAATCCCATGAGAGGAACTTCAAACACATAAAGGAATTATTATGTAAAGAAACCAGCCTGTCTTATTACGATAGAAAAAAACCTGTCACCCTACAGGTAGATGCCTCTACCAGGGGCAGCCCTCGTGCAGGAAGGAAAACCAATAGCTTTTGCATCGAAGGCATTGACATCAGCAGAGACAAGATATGCAAACATCGAAAGAGAGCTATTGGCAGTAGTATACGGATGCGAAAAGTTCCACACCTACTTATACGGAAGAAAATTCGAGGTAGAGAGTGACCATCGTCCACTCGAACAAATTTACAAGAAAAACCTAAGCAAGGCCCCAGCAAGACTGCAAAGGTTACTGTTAAGACTCCAAAGTTACAACTTCGAATTAAAATACCGGCCAGGGAAAGAAATGACACTGGCAGATGCATTGTCTCGATTGTCACCACACGAAAAACACGAGATGAAGGGCCTGACAATAAAAATACACCACCTCGTAAATGTTACTCCCACAAAGCTTAGCCAAATTCAAGAGGAGACTGGTAAAGAAGAGGAGTTGCTGCTACTCATGCAACAGGTAATACAGGGGGAGCCGGAGAAGATCCAGCAGGTCCAAAACCAAATCCGACAGTACTGGACAATCAGAGATGACCTCTCAGTGGAGGACAGTGTTCTCCTTGCTGGCTCAAGAATCATAATACCAAAAACGATGCAAACGGAACTTCTCCGCTTAATACACCAAGGCCATATGGGGATGGAGAAATGTAAACTAAGAGCCAGATCAGCTGTGTACTGGATAGGCATGTACAAAAGCATAGAACAAATGGTCTCCACATGCTGCATATGCCAGAAATACCGAAACACACAGCAGAAGGAGGAGATGATTCAAATGGAAGTACCCCCGAGACCATGGCACACGGTCGAGACCATGGCACACGGTCGGAACAGATCTGTTCCTGTGCAACCAGGAGTGGTACATCATAGTAGCAGACTACTACTCAAAATTTCCTTTTGTCAGAAGGATAAACGACATGAGAGCCACAACAATCACAAAAATTGCAAAAAATGTATTCGCAGAACAGGGCATCCCAGAGAAGGTCATCTGCGACAATGGGACACAATTCACCTCCAGAGAATTCAGAGCACTGGCTGGAAAATACGGATTTAAAATAATTACCTCATCCCCACATTACCCACGGGGACACGGATTTATTGAAAGACAGATCCAAACAGTCAAAAGAGCTCTCATTAAAAGCAAGGAGATGGGAGAAGACCAAGACCTCGCCCTTTTGGCAATCAGATCGACACCTTTGAGAGCAGACTCGAAATCACCAGCAGAACTACTAAACGGTAGAAAATACAAAACAACTCTACCAGCAAAGGTATATCCTCCCCAGGACCAAGAGGACGTTCAGCAGAAGCTGATGGAAACACAAGCTACGGGGAGCACACACTATAACAAGCATGCAAAACCACTGCCGGAGCTGCTAAATGGGCAATCAGTGCACATACAAGATCCGTTGTTGCGAACGTGGAGTCCAGCCAAGGTTATTGGAAAAGCTGATACTCCAAGATCTTACTTGGTAGAGACAGAACCTGGAAGCCAATACAGGCGAAACAGGATCCATATCAGACCCTCACCTGAAGCTGTCAAACAGCGGACAACATTAACAGCAGTTAGGGTACCAGACACGGAAAACAATATAACGCCAGAAACAAACACCTCAAATACAACAACTGCAAACATGCACTCTCCAGAGCCAAACACGACAGCACCGGCAACAAGAAAAGAACACACCAAAACACCGCAGAAAGGAATAGTTACAGCCAAGTCCACAAGATGGAGGAGTAACATACAACCACCTGAACGGTATCGCAAATAATTATAAAGACAATTATAATTCGCACAGAACAGTAAAACAACATGGACAAATATCTGTATATAAATTGAGCAAAGAAAGCTCACGTTCTGTATTTTGTTAACGTTATTTAACTGGAAACATTGTCAAATAGAAAATTGATATAATTAGTTTTGTTGGGAAAGAAGGATGTTACATAGTTTTGTTGGGACTACATTGTAAAAGTGTACTAACACTCAAATCAAGTGTAGCAGCACTACGATGCTGGGAAAGTAGTGCGCAGGCGCTGCACAGAACTTTGAAATATCACTCCGCACCATGCGGCAGGCAGCCATTACAACACAAATAAAACAGTAGTTATAATTACAAACTACCGAGTCCAGAGTCGTCTTTACAAAGCACTACGAGCGCTAGAAGACATAACAAGGAGGTAGTTGAGATACCAGATGGGATAAAAATTGATAAAGAGGAGGCACTAGAAAGGCTGGCTGTAGATAAGTAGATAAGTCACCAGGACCGAATGGGATTCCTCCTATGATGCTGAGGGAAGTTAAGGTGGAAATCGCAGAGGTACTGTCCATAATCTTCCAATCCTCCTTAGATACAGGGGTGGTGCCAGAGGACTGAAAAATTGCAAATGTTACACCCTTGTTCAAAAAAGATTGCAAGGATAAACCTAGCAACTATACACCAGTCAGTTTAACCTCAGTAGTGGGAAGCTTTTGGAAATGATAATCTGGGACAAAATTAACAGTCGCTTGGACAAGTGTGGATTAATTAATTGATGAGGTAACAGAAGGGATTGATGAGGGCAATGTGGTTGATGTGGTGAACATGGACTTCCAAAAGCCATATAATAGGTTTGCCAGCAAAGTTGAAGCCCATGGAATAAAATGAACAGGGGCAGCAAGGGTAAGAAATTGGCTAAGTGACAGGAAACAGAGAGTAGTGGTGAACAGTTGTTTTTCAGACTGGAGGGAAGTATACAGTGGTGTTCCCCAGGGGTTAGTGCTAGGACCACTGCTTTTCTTGATATATATTAATGACTCGGACTTGGGTGTAAGGGGCACTATTTCAAAATTTGCAGATGACACAACATTTGGAAGTATAGTGAACAGTGAGGAGGATAGTGATAGACTTCAAGAAGACATAGACAGGCTGGTGGAATGGGCGGACATGAGGCAGATGCAACACAGAAAAGTGTGATGTGATACACTTTGGTAGGAAGAATGAGGAGAGGCAACTTAACCTAAAGGGTACAATTATAAAGGAAGTGCATGAACAGAGCGACCTGGGGGTATATGTGCATAATTCGTTGAAGGTGGTAGGGCAGGTTGAGAAAGCAGTTAAAGAAGCATATGGGATTGTGGATTTCATAAATAGAGGCATAGAGTACAAAAGCAAGGAAGTTATGATGAAACTTTATAAAACACTGGTTTGGCCTCAACTGGAGTATGGTGTCCAATTCTGGGCATCGCAGTTTAGGAAGGATGTGAAGGTCTTAGAGAGGGTGCAGAAAAGATTTACGAGAATGATTCCAGGGATGAGGAACTTCAGTTACGTGGATAGATTGGAGAAGCTGGGGTTGTTCTCCTTAGAGCAGAGAAGTTTGAGAGGAGATTTGATAGAGGTGTTCAAAATCATGAGGGGTCTGGACAGAGTAGATAGAGAGAAACTGTTCCCATTGGCGGAAGGGTCGAAAACCAGAGGACACAGATTTAAGGTGCTTGGCAGAAGAACCAAAGATGACATGAGGAAAAAAATTTTTACGCAGCGATGATCTGGAATGCACTGCCTGAAAGGGTGGTGGAGGCAGATTCAATCGTGGCTTTCAAAAGGGAATTGGATAAGTACCTGAAAGAAAAAAAATTGCACGGCTCTGGGGAAAGGGTGGGGGAGTGGGACTAGCTGAAGTGCTCTTGCAGAGAGCCGGCATGGGTTCAAAGGGCCAAATGCCCTTCTTCTGTGCTGTAACCATTCTATGATTCTATGATCTTCAGCCAGAAGTGCTGAGTGGATGACCCATCTCGGCCTCCTCTTGAGGGCTCCACCATCACAGAAGCCAGTCTTCAGCCAATTCGATTCACTCCACGTGATATTAGGAAACGGTTGAGTGCACTGATTACAGCAAAGTCTATGGGCTGTGACAACATCCTGGCTATCGTGCTGAAGATTTGTACTCCAGAACTAGCCGCGCCTCCAGCCAAGCTGTTCCAGTAGAGCTACATCGCTGGCATCTACCTGTCAAAGTGGAAACTGCCCAGTTATGTCCTGTCTACAAAAAGCAAGACAAATCCAACCCGGCCAATTACCGCCCCATCATTCTTCTCTCAATCATCAGCAAAGTGATGTGAGGTGTCGTCAACAGTGCTATCAAGTGGCACTTACTCACCAATAACCTGCTCATCGATGCTCAGGTTCAGTTCCACCAGGATCACTCGGCTCCGGACCTCATTACAGCCTTGGTCCAAACATGGACAAAGGAGCTGAATTTTAGAGGGAAGGTGAGAGTGACTGCCCTTGACATCAAGGCAGTGTTTAACTAAGTGTGGCATCAAGGAGCCCGAGTAAAATTGAAATCAATGGGAATCAGGGGGGAAACTTTCCACTGGCTGCAGTCATGCCTAGCACAAAGGAAGATGGTTGTGGTGGTTGGAGGCCAATCATCTCAGCCCCAATACATCACTGCAGGAGTTCCTCAGGCTCAACCATCTTCAGCTGCTTCATCAATGACTTTACTGCCATCATAAAGTCAGAAGTGGGGATATTTGCTGATGACTGCACAGTGTTCAGCGCCATTCGCAACTCCTCGGATAATGAAGCAGTCCATGCCCGCATGCAACAAGGCCTGGAAAACATTCAGGCTTGGGCTGATAAGTGGCAGATAACATTCATGCTGCACAAGTGCCAGGTAATGGCTATCTCCAACAAGTGAGAGTCTAACCACCGTCCCTTGACATTCAACGGCATTACCATCGCCGAATCCCCCACCATCAACATCCTGGGGGTTACCATTGACCAGAATCTTAACTGGACCAGCCACATAAATGCTGTGGCTACAAGATCAGGTCAGATGCTGAGTGTTCTGCAGTGAGTGGCTCACTTCCTGACCCCCTAAAGCCTTTCCACCATCTACAAGGCACAAGTAAGGAGTGTGATGGAATACTCTCCACTTGCCTGGATGAGTGTAGCTCCAATAACACTCAAGAAGCTCGGCACCATCCAGGCCAAAGCAGCCTGCTTGATTGGCACCCCACCCACCACCTCAAACATTCACTCCCTCCACCACCGGTGCACCATGGCTGCAGTGTGTAACATCTACAAGATGCATTGCAGCAACTCGCCAAGGCTTCTTCGGCAGCACCTCCCAAACCTGCGACCTCTACCACCTAGAAGAACAAGCGATTGTCACAGATTAGGTTACATTGTGCTGTATTACTTTGTTTTAAATTCGTATAAGGGATGTGGGCGTCACTTGCAAGGCCAGCATTTATTGCCCATCCCTAGTTGCCCTTGAGAAGGTGGTGGTGAGCCGTCTTCTTGAAACGCTGTAGTCCATATGGTGAAGGTACACCCACAGCGCTGTTAGGAAGGGAGTTCCAGCATTTTGACCCAGCGACGATAAAGGATCGGCGATATACTTCTAAATCAGGATGGTGTGTGACTTGGAGGGGAACTTGGAGGTGGTGGTGTTCCCATGCGCCTGCTGCCCTTGTCCTTCTAGGTGGAAGAGGTCGCGGGTTTGGGAGGTGCTGCCAAAGAAACCTTGGCGAGTTGCTGCAGTGCATCTTGTAGATGGTACACACTGCAGCCACGGTACGCCGGTGCTGGAGGGAGTGAATGTTTAAGGTGGTGGATGGGGTGCCAATCAAGCGGGCTGCTTTGTCCTGGATGGTGTTTAGCTTCTTGAGTGTTGTTGGAGCTGCACTCATCCAGGCAAGTGGAGAGGATTCCATCAGACTCCTGACTTGTGCCTTCTAGATGGTAGAAAAGTTTTGGGGAGTCAGGAGGTGAGACTCACGCTGCAGAATACCCGGCCTCTGACCTGCTCTTGTTGCCACAGTATTTATGTGGCTGGTCTAGTTAAATTTCTGGTCAATGGTGACCCCCCCAGGATGTTGTTGGTGGGGGATTCAGTGATGGTAATACTGTTCAATGTCAAAGGGAGGTGGTTAGACTCTCGCTTTTTGGAGATAGTCATTGCTTGACACTTCTGTGGCGCGAATGTTACCTGCCACTTATCAGTCCATCCTGAACGCTGTCCAGGTCTTGTTGCATGCGGGCATGGACTGCTTCATTATCTGAGGAGTTGTGAATGGCATTTCCACTGTGCAGTCATCAGCGAACATCCCCATTTCTGACCTTATGTTGGAGGGAAGGTCATTGATAAAGCAGCTGAAGATGGTTGGGCCTAGGACACTGCCCTGAGGAACACTTGCAGCGATGTCCTGGGGCTGGATGATTGACCTTCAACCACCACAACCATCTTCCTTTGTGCTAGGTATGACTTCAGCCAGTGGAGTGTTTTTCCCCCTGATTCCCATTGACTTCAGTTTCACTAGGGCTCCTTGATGCCACACTCGGTCAAATGCTGCCTTGATGTCAAGGGCAGTCACTTTGACCTAGCCTCTGGAATTCAGCTCTTTTGTCCATGTTTGGACCAAGGCTGTAATGAGGTCGGAAGCCGAGTGGTCTTGGCAGAACCCAAACTGGGCATCAGTGAGCAGGTTATTGGTGAGTAAGTGCCGCTTGATAGCACTGTCGATGACACCTTCCATCACTTTGCTGATGATTGAGAGTAGACTGATGGGGCGGTAATTGGCCCGATTGGATTTGTCCTGCTTTTTGTGGACAAGACATAGTTGGACAGTTTACCACATTGTCGGATAGGTGCCAGTATTGTAGCTGTACTGGAACAGCTTGGCTAGAGGCGTGGCTGGTTACTGTAATAGTAATCACCGGAGATAGGCGTTAGATTCTGCTGGAGTTTACAGTAAGAGTGAATGTATAATGGCCAAAAAAAATCTTTTACTGTTTCTTTACTTGAATTCTTGGTGCCAAATCACCTGGCAATAAAATTTTATTCAAACCTTTCTGACTTAAAAGGTATAAATTTCTTAATGTTATTTCAGATCCACTGAACCTGCAGAAGACCACAACATTTTTTTTTGATCTATTGCTTATGTTGAAAAGGCGTTAAAGATTCATAAAATGTGGGAGCCATACTTCTGAACTGGATCCCTTTTTAATCCGCAATTTGGTCCTTAAACACTGCACTGCTCAGAGAAGCAGCTGAGATGTAAAAACCCGCAACATTGGCAAAATCAGCTGGTTCGAAGTTCTACAGAATACCACACTCCAACCTCGGCCAGCCATTGGAGGTTGAGCCATGTGGTGGGTGCAGTAATGTTCAAGTATTGTGTATGAAGGCACTTGAAAGAAAGAAAGACTTGCATTTACGTAGCACCTGCCTCCACCTTAGGATGTCCCGAAGCACATTACAGCCAATGAAAATACTACCTGAAGTGTAATCTCTGGAATGGGATTTGAATCCACCTTCTGTCTCAGAGGTGGGAGTGCTGCCACTGAGCCAAGGCTGACACCTAGGGAGGAGGAATTGCATGTGGGATGGCATATTGAAGCTTAGAAAGAGCAAGACAAGTGTCCAGGAGAACTGATCATAGTAATAATATTAATAAAGCAGAGACAAGAAAGGATGTAATGGGAGAGTTTGGAGGCTTGAGTTGAGATAGCGATTACCTATCAGATAAGCTATTTCCTTGTAAGTTGCCCAGAACTGTGACTCGAACTTTTTGCTAGTTTAATATGCACCAATGATCATATAGCAGAGTAAAGCGACAACCTGCTAAAAGTAGGTATTGATATTTTGCAAAAGAATTAGTCGTTAATGAAAAACTTAAGTATCTGCACCATTGCTGTTTTAAAAATTGGGAAGCATTTAATATTAGTTGACGATTATGGGAGCAATGTTTTGTGAATATCAAGAAAATGCTCTTGGACGGCATAATATTCCCTCATAATTCATAACTGGCATCATATGGATTCACTCAAGAGGGTTTTTTAGTGTTCCAGTTTAGCACTGCACTCAAACTGAAGGAATTAGTTCACTGTGTCTGTTTCCAAACTGGTAGGAGCAAACATGTTTCAGAAAGTTGAGTGTGCACACAGTTAATAATTCTTCTGTTTCCTCAAACTAGGTTCGTAAAATGTACATCTGGTAATAATGTTCTTCAAATGGCACTCTCAAGTGTACTGTTAGCTTGGATAGACTTTCTTGAGGAAGTGACGGTGAAAATCTGTGCAACGTGGTATACTTAGAATTCTAAAGAGCCTTGGACAGGGTTCCACACAAAAAACTACTGCTCAAGTTTACAGCAGCACAATCCAAGGAAACGTCTGGGAATAGATAACATGCTGGCTGATGTGTAGGGTTCTGGCAGAGTCTAGAACAAAGGGTCATAACGTTAAAATTAGATCTAGGCCGTGCAGGGGTGATGTCAAGAACATATGAACATAAGAAATAAGAGCAGGGGTAGGCCATTCGGCCCCTCAAGCCTGCTCTGCCATTCAATCAGGTCATGGCTGATCTTCTACCTCAACTCCACTTTCCTGCACTATCCACATATCCCTTAATCCCCTTAGTGCCCAAAAAGTTCCCTTAATGTCCAAAAAAGCACTTCCTCACACAAGGGGTAGTGGAAATCGGGAACTCTCTCCCCTCAAAAAGCTGCTGAGGCTGGGAGGGCCAATTGAAAATTTCAAAAACTGAGATTGATAGATTTTTGTTAGGCAAGGGTATTGAGGGATATGGAACCAAGACGGGTAAATGATGTTAAGATACAGATCAGTCATGATCTAATTGAATGGCGGAACAGGCTCAAGGGGCTGAATGGTCTCCTCCTGTTCCTATGATAATGAGAATCATGTTGGGGTTGGGGAGGAGTGGAATCCTCCAGGGATGGCAGTTAGGATCCCACACTTTCTAATTCACATTTCTAACCTAGATTCAGATGCTCAACGTAAACTGGTCAAATTGACAGACAATACCAAACTAAGAAAGGAATCTGCAGTCAATTAAGGTCCTGCAAAATGAGATAGATGAAACCCTGGAAACGACGGTCAGTGATTTTATCATATAAATGCTTAATACCCTTGTATCAAATTCATCTCTGCTATTTTAACAGAAGTGTAAATCTGTCTGAAATAAACATGTCAAGGCCTTACTTAAAATAGTGCAGAGAGGAATTTGAAAAGGAGCACAGTAAGTGTTCACCCCATAACATTTATAGCCAAGAATCTGTAAGTAGTCAGACTGAATTGAATTGAATACTGATAAATGCATTGTTCATTAAAAGAGAAAGATGGATATAACATACATACTCCATGAATGGTGTTGAATTAGCTCAGGGTGAAGTTTAAAGAGATCTCGGACAAAACTTTCAACTTTAGTTGGGGTGTAAAATAGATGGCAAAGGAGCGGCTGCCTCTTATAGATGTCAGCCATGGCTCAGTGGGTAGCACCCCTTTGTAGAGATTTGGCCAATTAGTAGCTTATCTCTAGTCTTTCAATTAATCAGGATCGACTGCAAACTAATATGGTGGGTATATTGTGTTTAATCAGATTCAAGACGGAATATAACATGCTAGTTATACAGCAAAAACATACGATCGTGACAAGCAACTGGTACCAGTCCTGATTGGACAGATGGCTGGTGTGTGTGAGCAGTTCTCTGGCTTCTGGCCTCTCTCTCTCTCTGTCTCTCTCTCTCTCGGGCCTTCGAGTTGGTGAGCATGGAATCACTCTCAAAAGAGCGTTCAATCAGCCCAACTTCTGTTTGGCTCTCCCCTCCACCGTCTGTGTGGGCAAGCACTTATTCTCTTTTTAGGGGTGGGCCTGAGGCCAAATTATTGACAAGATCATTTAACCTTTAGAGGTTCCTCTAAAACCTCATCTCCCAATGGCACCTCAAGTTCTTTGTCTCGGTTCTTGGATGAAAGCCCTCCCCAAAAGGGGGTCTCATTACTTCATCCAATTTGTCTTCTTGTTTAATCTTTCTGAAGGTTTTTCCTTTGGAATTCATGTCTTATCTCTCTTGTCTCTATCCTCCCTGGCACAGCAAGTACAAGTCTGACCTTGTCCCTTTTTAATCAGGAGGCCCAAGCCAGAGCTGTCGCACTTTCATCCAGCAAATGGCCCAGAGCGGGGTATAAAAGTCCCCAGAGACCAGGTAAGGTCTCACAGCGTCGGCGGGAATCCTGAGCGGCAGAGCGGGGTATAAAAGTCCCCAGAGACCAGGTAAGGCCTCACAGCGTCGGCGGGAATCCTGAGCGGCAGAGCGGGGCTATAAAAGTCCCCAGAGACCAGGTAAGGCCTCACAGCGTCGGCGGGAATCCTGAGCGGCAGAGCGGGGTATAAAAGTCCCCAGAGACCAGGTAAGGCCTCACAGCGTCGGCGGGAATCCTGAGCGGCAGAGCGGGGTATAAAAGTCCCCAGAGACCAGGTAAGGTCTCACGGCGTCGGCGGGAAACCTGAGCGGCAGAGCGGGGTATAAAAGTCCCCAGAGACGAGGTAAGGCCTCACAGCGTCGGCGGGAATCCTGAGCGGCAGAGCGGGGTATAAAAGTCCCCAGAGACCAGGTAAGGCCTCACAGCGTCGGCGGGAAACCTGAGCGGCAGAGCGGGGCTATAAAAGTCCCCAGAGACCAGGTAAGGTCTCACGGCGTCGGCGGGAATCCTGAGCGGC
This sequence comes from Somniosus microcephalus, assembly GCF_052327205.1. Lineage (NCBI taxonomy): Eukaryota > Metazoa > Chordata > Chondrichthyes > Squaliformes > Somniosidae > Somniosus > Somniosus microcephalus. The sequence goes on along the minus strand of NC_140990.1, from coordinate 169,828,607 downwards.
AGAGCGGGGTATAAAAGTCCCCAGAGACCAGGTAAGGCCTCACAACGTCGGCGGGAAACTCGAGCGGCAGAGCGGGGTATAAAAGTCCCCAGAGACCAGGTAAGGTCTCACGGCGTCGGCGGGAATCCTGAGCGGCAGAGCGGGGTATAAAAGTCCCCAGAGACCAGGTAAGGCCTCACAGCGTCGGCGGGAATCCTGAGCGGCAGAGCGGGGTATAAAAGTCCCCAGAGACCAGGTAAGGCCTCACAGCGTCGGCGGGAAACCTGAGCGGCAGAGCAGGGTATAAAAGTCCCCAGAGACCAGGTAAGGTCTCACAGCGTCGGCGGGAATCCTGAGCGGCAGAGCGGGGCTATAAAAGTCCCCAGAGACCAGGTAAGGTCTCACAGCGTCGGCGGGAATCCTGAGCGGCAGAGCGGGGCTATAAAAGTCCCCAGAGACCAGGTAAGGCCTCACAGCGTCGGCGGGAAACCTGAGCGGCAGAGCGGGGTATAAAAGTCCCCAGAGACCAGGTAAGGCCTCACAGCGTCGGCGGGAATCCTGAGCGGCAGAGCGGGGCTATAAAAGTCCCCAGAGACCAGGTAAGGCCTCACAGCGTCGGCGGGAATCCTGAGCGGCAGAGCGGGGCTATAAAAGTCCCCAGAGACCAGGTAAGGTCTCACAGCGTCGGCGGGAAACCTGAGCGGCAGAGCGGGGTATAAAAGTCCCCAGAGACCAGGTAAGGCCTCACAGCGTCGGCGGGAATCCTGAGCGGCAGAGCGGGGTATAAAAGCCCCAGAGACCAGGTAAGGCCTCACAGCGTCGGCGGGAATCCTGAGCGGCAGAGCGGGGCTATAAAAGTCCCCAGAGACCAGGTAAGGCCTCACAGCGTCGGCGGGAATCCTGAGCGGCAGAGCGGGGCTATAAAAGTCCCCAGAGACCAGGTAAGGCCTCACAGCGTCGGCGGGAATCCTGAGCGGCAGAGCGGGGTATAAAAGTCCCCAGAGACCAGGTAAGGTGTACCAGTCTCCAGTCTCCAGTCTGGAAGGAGAGAGGTAAAAAGTAATCCAAGTGTGACGTCACCAGAAAGCGGGTAAGTGATTGGTTGGTGAGTATTTCTCCCTTTTAAGCTTAAATCTCTTTGGTTTATAGTTTCTAAGCTGTGATATTCACCATCTAGAATCGGGGCAGAGGATATTTAAGAATAATATTAATAAATTTAATTAATTACATAGAATGGGCGATCAGGTGATGTGTTGCTGCTGCAATATGTGGGAGCTGGTGAACACCATTGATGATCACGGTGATCACATTTGCAGTAAGTGTTGGCTGCTCGAGGAATTCCGGCTCCGTGTTGAAGAGCTGGAGTCCGAGCTTCAAATACTGAGACACATCAGGGAGGGGGAGAGTTACCTGGACTCTGTGTATCACGAGGTAGTCACACCAATTAGATTAATTAATGCAGATGTAGTCCGTGGCCAGGGTCAGGATGGTGTGACTAGAAGTGAGGCAGGTACGGGGATCCAGGAGGTAGTGTTGGAGGAGCCGCAGCCCCTGCACTTGTCCAACAGGTTCGAGGCTCTTACTCCCTGTGGGGACAGGAGCAGGGACTGCAGGGAAGATGAGCAACCTGGCCACAGCACCGTGGAGCAGGGGGCCATGCAAGTGGGGGGAGTTAAAAGAAATGTTGTAGTGGTAGGGGATAGTATCGTTAGGGGGATAGATAGAGTTCTTTGCAGCCGAGAGCGAGAGTCCCGAAGGCTGTGTTGCCTACCCGGTGCCAGGGTTAAGGACATCGCCTCTGGGCTAGAGAGAAACTTGGAGTGGGAGGGGGAGGATCCAGTTGTCATGGTCCATGTTGGTACCAACGACATAGATAGGACAAGGAAGGAGGTTCTGCTGAGGGAGTTTGAGCAGCTAGGAGCCAAATTAAAAAGCAGAACCACAAGGGTAATAATCTCTGGATTATTACCTGAGCCACGAGCGAATTTGGCTAGGACAAATAAAATTAGAGAGTTAAATGCGTGGCTCAAAGACTGGTGTGGGAGAAATGGGTTTTGCTTCCTGGGACACTGGCACCAGTACTGGGGCAGGAGGGAGCTGTTCCGTCGGGACGGGCTTCACTTGGCCAGTGCTGGGACTAGAGTCCTGGCGGATCATATAACTAGGGCTGTAGAGAGGGCTTTAAACTAACTAGTGGGGGGGAGGTTCCTAGAGAGCAAATAATAAACATGACAACAGAGAAGGTCATAGACTTAGGTAGCAGTGGGGAAATTAAAAACCAGAGCGTGTCAGGAAGGGGCAGAAGGTATGGAGTAAAAGGTAAAGTAATAAAAAGGGCAAAAGCAGGAACTAAGTGTCACAAAACATCTTTGAAAGTTCTCTATCTGAATGCACGTAGCATTCGTAACAAAATAGACGAGTTAATGGCACAAATAACTACATATGGGTATGATCTTGTGGCCATTACAGAAACATGGCTGCAGGGTGACAATGCCTGGGAATTAAACATACCAGGTTATTTAACGATCAGGAAGGACAGGCAGGAAGGAAGGGGAGGTGGGGTGGCTATGTTAATAAAGGAAGGAATCACTGTAATACAGAGAAATGATATTGGGTCAAAAGATCTGGATAATGAAACAGTTTGGGTGGAGGTAAGGAATAATAAGGGGAAAAAAACACTTGTGGGCGTAGTCTATAGGCCGCCGAACAGTGGCAACTCTGTTGGACGGAGTATCAATCAGGAAATAGTTGAGGCTTGTAATAAGGGAACATCTATAATTATGGGGGATTTTAACTATCATATTAATTGGACAAATCAAATTGGGCAGGGCTGCCTTGAGGATGAGTTCATTGAGTGTATTAGGGATGGGTTTCTTGAGCAGTATGTAACTGAACCGACCAGGGGGCAAGCAACCTTAGATCTGGTCCTGTGTAACGAGACGGGATTAATTAAAAATGTCCTAGTAAAGGATCCCCTTGGAATGAGTGACCATAACATGGTTGAATTCCATATTCAATTAGAGGGTGAGAAGGTTGGATCTCAAACAAGCGTGCTAAGCTTGAATAAAGGAGACTATGAAGGTATGAGAGCGGAATTGAGTAGAGTGGATTGGGAAAATAGATTAAAGGGTAAGATGATACATGATCAGTGGTGTACATTTAAGGAGTTATTTTACAACTTCCAAAAAATATATATTCCACTGAGAAGAAAAGGGTGTAAAAGAAAAGACAGCCATCCATGGCTAAGTAAAGAAATTAAGGATAGTATTCGACTAAAAACAAGGGCATATAAGGTAGCCAAATCTAGTGGGAGGATAGAGGATTGGGAAAACTTTAAAAGACAGCAAAAAATAACAAAAAGATTGATTAAGAAAGGGAAGATAGATTATGAAAGTAAATTAGCAAAAAATATAAAAACAGACAGCAAAAGTTTTTATAGTTATATAAAAAGAAAAAGGGTGGCTAAAGTAAATGTTGGTCCTGTGGTGTATGTAACTTGTTCCACCTTAAGAGAACTTAAACCTGTTCCACCTTAAGAGATGTACTACTTTCTCTGGCTGCTGTATACAGTAATACCGGTGGTGACCACACCGGTATATAAGTGCTGTGTAGTAATTTGCTGGGTAGTACAGCCCTAACCTCCGAATAGTAAAGACCTATTGAAAAGTTATTCTTGTAGTCTGTGTCAGTAATTGACCTTAAATATAACTGGAACACACAGACTTAACAGTGGCGACGAGTCCGATATTACCCTGTGGCAGTTTACATCCACGGCAGCTTCGTCCTCAGAACGGGCGTCGAGAAGAGGCATCCACCCTCATCATCCTGCTGAACAGCACGTCGCGCGGGAGGCATCGAGGACCCGGAGTGAAGAAGAGAAATTCTGAACTCGAAGCCCCCATCAGCGGCAGACAGCTATCTTCCTTCTACCATGGTGGTGGGTAAGCCAATCAGCGAAAGTCGGCCGCGTTGGCTGTAGCGAAGGGGAGGGAAGACGGAGGAAAGAGGGCGGTGAAATCGACCGCGGCCGGTGAAAAGGGCCGGGCCGCATTCGGGCCGAAAGGCGCAGCGACTGGGGCAGCTGAAGGCGCGAGAGCCGCGGTGAATTCGAACGCAGCGGGTGCACATAACCGGGCTGCAAGAAGGGCTGCGAGGCGCGATGGCAGGGAAGCGCGAATGCCCACGGGAACCGCGGTGGAGTAGAAGCAGCGCCGGGGGAGTTGTTAACCACTGGGGAGGCGAGACCGGCAGCAGCACAGCAATCGCCATTGCAGCCAGCGGGTGAAGAAAACGAGCGCGGGAAAGACCGCCAAGCGCGGGAAGCCGCCATTTTGGAAAAAAAAAAATTGCAAAGATGCCTAAACATGGGAACATTAATACTTTTAATAGCGACATCGAAGATTGGACCACGTATGTAGAATGCATAGAAGTTTATTGTAGAACAAATAAGATACCAAATGGGGAGAAAGCACTAACCTTATTAAACTTAATGGGTGCGAAGACATACGGGCAATTGAAACACCTTCTATCACCAGAGAAACCGGCGGATAAGACTTTCGCGGATATTGTTACCGTCCTGAAAAATCATTTAAGCCCCACGCCGCTGATGCTAGCGGAATGATTTAAATTTTACAGCAGAAAGCAGCTGAAAGATGAAAGCAATGCTGAATTTTTAATTGAATTGCGTAAGCTAGCAAAGTACTGTCAGTTTGGAACAGGACTAACAGATGCGCTAAGAGATAAATTTGTGTGTGGATTGTTAAAAGAAGAGACACAAAAACGACTGCTTGAGGAGAATGAGCTGACGCTTGATAAAGCTGTCGCTATGGCAGCATCGCACGAAGCCGCAGCGAGAGGCACGGCGGTAATGCAGCTACAGTCACCGGAACTCAGCACAAATCAAATGGTCTTGGGTACAGTAAAATGTTATCATTGTGGAAAGACAACGCACGATCAGAACCAGTGCTGGTTCAAAAATAAGGAATGCAGAAAATGTGGCAGGCTTGGTCACATAGCTAAAGTATGCCGGTCAGGAGAGAAGACCAGCAACAAAAAGTCACCGCAGGGAAAGTACAGAAAGGTACACAAGGTGACAGAGAACAGTTCGAACGAACAGAAGTCAGATTCAGACGCCAGCAGTAATGAACTGGGTAGCTGAAGAGTACACAACGTTGGTAAGGAAGCAGACCTCCAGACAATTTGGGTCACACTTCAGATAGCAGGAGTCCAAGTGAAGATGGAATTGGACACTGGATCGGCATTGACGGTCATGAATAAGAAAGATTACAAAAGGTTATTCCAACATATTCCCCTACGGGATACGGAGATTGTATTGAAAGCATACACGGGACAAAGAATATACCCCATCGGAAAGATAGGGGTAAAGGTGGTCCACAAGGGCAAAGAAAGCTGAGGAATGGACTTATATGTGCTACCTGAAGGAGGTCCACCACTACTGGGACGGGAGTGGATTAGAAAAATGAATATGGACTGGCATTCCTTAAAAGCACTAACGGTAGATGCCAGGGAAACAGATGTCAAACCTAAACGATTGTCCAGAATATTGGACGATGCTAAAGAGGTGTTCCAGCAGGGACTGGGAACACTGAGAGGAATTACGGCAAACATCAAGATTGAAGAACATGCACAACCAAAACTTTTCAAAGCCAGACCGGTACCCTATGCGACACGACCTGCTGTGGAAGCGGAGCTGGAAGCGCTAGAACGTTCAGGAGTACTGTCTAAGGTAGACTGGAGTGGGTGGGCTACGCCCATTGTTCCCGTGATGAAACGTCCTTCGAGCAACAAGCCGGGAGAACCAGGGAAGGTTCGCATCTGTGGAGATTTCAAGATCGCTGTTAATCCGATGCTTCACACGGTGCAGTATCCGCTTCCGCGGATTGAGGATATCTTCGCTTCATTGTCGGGCGGGAAACACTTCACCAAGATAGACCTGGCGCAGGCATACTTACAGATGGAAGTTGAGGAAGAGTCACGCCAGTACCTCACGATCAACACGCATAGAGGCTTGTACCGGTATAATAGACTGGTTTTTGGAGTGGCATCAGCTCCAGCAATTTGGCAGAGGGCCATGGAGCAGGTATTACAGGGAGTTCCAGGCACACAATGTTACCTGGACGATATTCTGATTACAGGAGTGGGTGACGAGGAACACCTCGCAAATTTGGAACTGGTGCTCATCAGATTGAAAGAATATGGACTTCAAGTTAATCGGCAGAAATGTGAGTTCTTTCAGAAGCGGATCTCGTACTGTGGCCATGTCATTGACCAGGAGGGACTTCATAAGTCTCCTGACAAGATCGAAGCGGTTGTGAAGGCTCCCGCTCCGGTTAATGTATCTCAGTTGAGGTCGTTCCTAGGATTGATTAACTATTACCATAAGTCTCTGCCAATTTTATCCACGGTACTGCACCCGCTGAACGCTCTTTTGCAGAAGGGGGTACCATGGGAGTGGAGCGAGGACTGTAAGAAGGCCTTTCGCAAAAGCAAGGAATTGATAACCTCAGAGGAAGTGTTGGCTCACTTCAACCCAACACTGCCTATTCGTTTGGCTTGTGATGCTCCTCCATATGGTATTGGGGCAGTACTCTCACACAAGTTGCCAAATGGCACGGAGAGGCCAGTCGCGTTCGCATCCAGATCATTGACCTCCGCTGAGCGCAACTATGCTCAGATAGATAGGGAGGCTCTCAGCCTTGTGTGGGGAGTAAAGAAGTTTAATCATTACCTGCAGGGTCAAAGGTTTACGCTTCTGACAGACCATCAGCCGTTGGTATCCATTTTTAACCCTAAGAAGGGTGTGTCGGTGATGACAGCACAGAGACTCCAGAGATGGTCCCTTTTCCTAGGGGCACATCAATATCAGATAGAATTCAAAGGTACAAAGCAGCATGGTAATGCTGATGGGTTGTCGTGCCTGCCACTACCTGAAGAAGAGGAGACAACGAAGGTTGACCCTGTTGAGTTATTTCACTCGACCATCATCGAGTGTTTACCAGTCACCAATGCAAGTATTGAAAGAGAAACCAGGAATGACCCGACACTGTCCCGAGTCTATGAGGTGACAGTGAAGGGATGGCCAGCACATGGTGATTCTCTGTTACCGGCATTCTCGGCAAGACGAGACCAGCTGTCCGTCTGTCAAGGAACATTGATGTATGGAACGAGAGTGATTATTCCTCCGAAGTTAAGGGAAAGTGTTCTAAAGGAACTGCATGAAGGTCATCTGGGGGGAGTCAAGATGAAAAGCCTTGCTAGGGCTTATGTGTGGTGGCCGGGTATCGACCAACAGATAGAGGAGCTGACGAAAAGCTGCTCAGGGTGCCAAAAAGTGCAAAATGCACCTCCGATTGCACCGCTGCATCCATGGGAATGGCCTTCAGCCCCATGGCAACGCGGACATATTGACTTTGCTGGTCCATTCATGGACTCCATGTTTCTAATTGCGGTGGACGCACATTCTAAATGGCCAGAAGTGATCAAGATGACTACCACTACTTCAGAAAAGACAATTGCGGTGTTAAGAACGATATTCGCAAGGAACGGATTGCCAGAACAAATATGTTCTGACAACGGACCACAGTTCGTGTCAGAAGAATTCCAAAAATTCTTAAAGAAGAATGGGGTGAAACATTATACCTCTGCCCCATATCATCCGGCTACAAATGGGTTGGCCGAGAGATTTGTACAAACATTCAAAAAGGCAATAAAGGCCATGAGCGAAGATCAGATTCCACTACAACATAAGGTGGACAAGTTTCTACTGGCATATCGAAACGCCGCTCATGCAGTGACAAACCAAAGTCCTGCCATGATGTTTTATAACAGGATGTTGCGGTCCAGGTTGGACTTGTTAAAACCAAATGTGCGGAGGGAAGTTGAAAACAAACAGTTCCAGCATATAAATAACAAGACCACTCGGAGTTTCGAGGTAGGACAACCAGTGTTGGCCAGGGACTATGGAAACAAGAAATGGCAATCCGGAACAATTCGGGCCAGACAAGGACCCCTGATGTACACGGTAGATGTTGGTAAAAATGTAATACGGCGTCATGCTGACCAACTGGTAGAATCGAGAACAAGGGTCGAACCCATGGTTACGACAGAGACAACCGTGGAAGAAGTTAGTGAACCTGAAGCATCTACCTCGGCAGTGAATGTACCTGATGATGATGTCCAAGACATAAGAGACCAACTAGAGGAGTCACCTCAGCAACAAGAATCAGAGACCCTTGAAAGGCATTATCCAACTCGAATCAGGAGGCCTCCTGAGAGACTGAACCTTTGAACTGTTTCTACATGAAGTTGTATATGTATATATGTTATTACATTATGTTAAATGGGGATATAACTGTTAAGCTAAAAAGGGAGGATTGTGGTGTATGTAACTTGTTCCACCTTAAGAGAACTTAAACCTGTTCCACCTTAAGAGATGTACTACTTTCTCTGGCTGCTGTATACGGTAATACCGGTGGTGACCACACCGGTATATAAGTGCTGTGTAGTAATTTGCTGGGTAGTACAGCCCTAACCTCCGAATAGTAAAGACCTATTGAAAAGTTATTCTTGTAGTCTGTGTCAGTAATTGACCTTAAATATAACTGGAACACACAGACTTAACAGGTCCCTTAGAGGATGAGACCGGGAAATTAATGGTAGGAAATATGGAGATGGCAAAAACACTGAATGAATATTTTACATCAGCCTTTACAGTAGAAGACACTAAGAATATCCCAACACTGGACAAACAGGGGGCTAAAGGGGGGGGGGAGCTAAACACGATCAAAATCACTAAGGAAGTGGTACTCGGTAAAATAATGGGACTCAAGGCGGATAAATCACCTGGACCTGATGGCTTACATCCTAGGGTCTTGAGGGAAGTGGCGGTAGGGATTGTGGATGCATTGGTAATAATTTTCCAAAACTCCCTGGACTCGGCAAAGGTCCCGGCAGACTGGAAAACTGCAAATGTAACACCCTTATTTAAAAAGGGCAGTAGACAGAAGGCTGGAAACTATAGACCGGTTAGCCTAACATCTGTGGTAGGTAAAATTTTGGAGTCCATTATTAAGGAGACAGTAACAGGACATTTGGATAATCATAATTTAATAGGACAAAGTCAGCATGGTTTTATGAAGGGGAAGTCATGTTTGACAAATTTGCTGGAGTTCTTTGAGGAAGTAACGTATAGGGTGCATAAAGGGGAACCAGTGGACGTAGTGTATTTAGACTTCCAAAAGGCATTTGACAAGGTGCCACACAAAAGATTATTGCTCAAGATAAAAAATCACGGGATTGGGGGTAATATTCTGGCATGGATAGAGGATTGGCTATCTAACAGAAGGCAGAGAGTTGGGATAAATGGTTCATTCTCAGACTGGCAATCAGTAACTAGTGGTGTTCCGCAGGGGTCAGTGCTGGGTCCCCAACTCTTTACAATCTATATTAACGATTTGGAGGAGGGGACCGAGTGTAACATATCAAAGTTTGCAGATGATACTAAGATGGGAGGGAAAGTAGTGAGTGAGGAGGACATAAAAAACCTGCAAGGGGACATAAGTAAGTGGGCAGAGATTTGGCAGATGGAATACAATACTGGAAAGTGTGAGGTTATGCACTTTGGCAGGAAAAATAGTAGAGCATGTTATTATCTTAATGGCAAGAAGCTGGAAAGTACTGAAGTACAAAGGGATCTGGGGGTCCTGGTGCACGAAACTCAAAAGGTTAGTATGCAGGTGCAGCAAGTGATTAAGAAGGCCAATGGAATGTTGGCTTTCATTGCTAGGGGGATAGAATATAAAAATAGGGAGGTATTGCTTCAGTTGTACAAGGTATTGGTGAGACCGCACCTGGAATACTGCATACAGTTTTGGTGTCCATACTTAAGAAAAGACATACTTGCTCTCGAGTCAGTACAAAGAAGGTTCACTCGGTTAATCCCGGGGATGAAGGGATGGACATATGAGGAGAGGTTAAGTAGACTGGGACTCTACTCATTGGAGTTCAGAAGAATGAGAGGCGATCTTATTGAAACATATAAGATTGTGAAGGGGTTGGATCGGGTGGATGCGGGGAAGATGTTCCCGATGATGGGTGAAACTAGAACTAGGGGGCATAGTTTTAGAATAAGGGGCTGCTCTTTCAAAACTGAGATGAGGAGGAACTACTTCACTCAGAGGGTGGTAGGTCCATGGAATATGCTGCCCCAAAAAGCTGTAGAAGCTACATCATTACATAAATTTAAAACAGAAATAGACAGTTTCCTAGAAGTAAAGGGAATTAAAGGTTACGGGGAGCGGGCAGGAAATTGGACATGAGTCTAGGTTCGGATCGGTCATGGCCCTGTGGGTAGCGGAGCGGGCCCAGGGGCCATGTAGCCTGATCCTGCTCCGATTTCGTGTGTCTAATTCTGTTAGATTCAGGAGATGGTTCTGGGATAGTGGATTGGCGGTTAGGATCAGATCAGCCATGATCTTATTGAATGGCGGAGCAGGCTCGAGGGGCCGATTGGCCTACTCCTGCTCCTATTTCTTATGTTCTTATGTTCTTATGTTCTTATTTTAAGATGGATACCTTAACCTCCTCAATTTCCTTTCATTCTATGTCTTTTCCAAATTAACTTTTAATTATCTCTACAAGCAGTTTTGTTAAACTAACACCAATTCCTACCTTAGCATTGTATCATGGATATTAGTAATAATAAAAGAAACGTAGGCATTGAGCCTTAGTTAGTCCAATTAGAGAAACATAAACAAGGTTGAAATCCTAACTTGAAAACAAGATTATTTATGACCGTCACACTGCAGAACGCTATAACATCCACAGGGAACCAAAACACAAGCAGATTCTACGCATCTATCTAATTATTCTAAGACTAGTCTGAGAGACTTTCTGTCTCTAGTTCTAATATAATCATGTAAACATAGCATTACTCGCGTCACAGTTCTATCCGCAAAACCATATACCTTTTGAACACCCCTGATTTCTAACACCTTCCTTGGGGTCAGAACGGTTGTTGGTTCAAATCCTGCTCCAAAGACTTGAGCACATAATCCCGGGCTGAAACTCCAGTGCTGTACTGAAGGAATACTTCAGATGACATGTTAAACTAAGGCTGTGGCTGCTGTCTTAGGTGGATACATAAGACGAAGGTGAGTTCCTCCCAGTGTCTTGGCCAATAATTATCTCTCAACCAATATCATTAAGACAGATTATTGAACCAAATTGCCAGATAGAGTTTAGTGTAGTAGACATTAAACTGAGGCCCTATCTGCCCTATCCAACTGGGTTGGAGTATAAGAGTAAGGAAGTATTACTACAATTGTACGGGCTTTGGTGAGACCACACCTGGAGTACTGTGCACAGTTTTGGTCTCCTTATCTAAGGACATACTTGCCTTAGAGGCAGTGCAACAAAGATTCACTAGATTGATCCCTGGGATGAGAGGGTTGACCTATGAGGAGAGATTGAGTAGATTGGTCCTAAAATCTCTGGAGTTTAGAAGAATGAGAGGTGATCTCATTGAAACATACAAGATTCTGAGGGGGATTGACAGGGTAGATGCTGAGAGGGAGCATAGTCTCAGGATAAGGGGTCGGCCATTAAAGATTGAGATGAGGAATTTCTTCACTCAGGATTGTGAACCTTTGGAATTCTCGACCCCAAAGGGCTGTGAATGCTGAATCGTTGAGTATATTCAAGGCTAAGATAGATAGATTTTTGGACTCTAGGGAAATAAGAGATATGGGGATCAGGCGGGAAAGTGGAGATGAGGTAGAAGTTCAGCCATGATCTTATTGAACGGTGGAGCAGGCTCGAAGGGCCATATGGCCTACTCCTGCTCCTATTTCTCATGTTCTTATGTTCTCTCAGGTGGGTGTAAAAGAATCCGTGGCACTATTTCGAAGAAGAGCAGGGGATTTCTCCTACATTTATCAAAATAGCCATCCCTTAAGGACACATATGTGTAAGTAATGACTTCTCCTCAATTTCTGTTCACTTTAGGAAACACTAATAATGATCTAAACCTGTAGAAAGCAAATTTTACACCTCTTTGTGCTGCTGATGGCTGTAATAGTATCAGTGGCTGTAATAGTATTAGTGGCTTGAATAAAGGGTTAAGATAAAGGAAGGGCCAGTCAGATGTGCATGATGACCATTTAAATGAGTTTACTGAGGATGGCAAGACTCACAATTGACATATCTCTGTACCTTTTCCAAAAATACAATGTGCATTCATAAAAATATGCAGAAATGAAGACACAATTTCTACATGGTGAATCTGACTTTCTTTCCAATTTGTTTGTGACTGTTGTGTTCACCAAAGTGAGGAATGTTTGTGTTGGAATGGAGCACTTTCCAGTTTGGGCTCCCCGTGTTACTGCCAAGCATTCTCAGATCAGGTAAAGCTTCACCTAATTTTCCCCTGTTACGTCTCAGTCCCAACCTTGGAAAGTATGCTCTACCACGCCAAGGTGCCATGTTTTTCCATTTCCCATCTTGTGGCCTCTCTAAATGAGACTGCCAATGTAGTGCCAAGTTAAGGGCCGTTTTGTGCCGTGCTTCCATGCCCACTAGCGGCTGGATTGCAACTACTCAGGCTCATTTATCTTCCTATATGACCTGTACAGTGAGCAGGTTGAGGAAACATCGTCATATTATATCTGGACTAACTTAGGAGCGCTGAGGTCAACTGTGAGACCTTAATTACCACACTGAGACCAGCTAGCTCATTATTGCAGAGGAGGGATTAAGCTGGGGGCTTTGCTGGTCGGCATGGCATAGCCACTCACTACCTTAACCAGCTGAACTATCGGAGGAGCAAATAAAGAACGTACTTTTAAAGAATTGGCTAGAGCGAGTCTCATTGGAGCCTCCAACGGGTCCTTCGTTTTTGGATCTGTGTCAGATGAGGCGCCACAGATGTGCATTCCTGCGCATCCCCCTAACCTGGCTCAATATCGCATGCTGTTCAAATGCAGATACAATAGGCTGAGCCAAAGCAAGTGTCTGTTGAAATTGAAATGAGATTTATAAAAAACAATATTTTACCACTCCCGGGAGGGATGAGGAAAATGAAATGTGTACATGAGCGTCGGAAAGACTGGCAGTAGCAGTCACCAGTATTGGAGCACAATACTTTCCAAGCCAACCTGAGAGGCAATATTAAAACCAGAAATTTTAGGTCAAATGCGAATTAACCTGCTCTCTCGACAACCTGGGTTAAATGCACTGCCCAGTGTCCTTCAGAGAAAGAAAAGAAACAAAGGCTTGCATTTATATAGTGCCTTTCATGACCTGAGGACATCCCAAAGCATTTTACAGCCAATGAAGTACTTTTTAAGTGTAGTCACTGTTGTAATGTAGGAAACAAGGCAGCCAATTTGTGCACAGCAAGCTCCCACAAACAGCATTGTGATCATGACTAAATAGTTTGTTTTGAGTGATGTTGGTTGAGGGATAAATATTGGTCAGGACACCAGGGAGAACTACCCTGCTGTTCTTCGAAATAGTGCCACGGAATCTTTTATGTCCACCTGAGAGAGCAGATGGGGCCTTGGTTTAAGGTCTCATCTGAAAGACGGCACCACCGACAATGAAGCACTCCCTCAGGACTGCATTGGAGTGTTGACCTAGATTATGTGTTCAAGTCTCTGGAGTGGGGTTTAGGGAAGTTAACGTTATGCATATTCCTAGTCAGTGTGTTGACAACATGAAAGCCGAGATTTTCCGGGGTGTCAGCGGACGGGATCGGTAGCGGATTGGGTGGGAAAGTGTGCGCCTTTCCCAATGTCGGGTCTGTCAGCGCTGAGCATACCTGACACACAGCAGTGGGCGACCCAATTAAACTCATTAGCATCTAGTTTACAGATGATTAACAGGCTTTATTAACTTACCTTTTGACTTTAACTTCATGGCCACGGGAACCACACAGTTTGGGGACCATGGCTGTTAACCTGAGGCAGGAGTTCAGTGGTCATTGCTCCAGCTGATTACTTGACAGCTTCAAATGTACAGTAAAAGCTCCCACCTGACAGATCATCACTTTCCCCAGCCACAAGCTGTTTTTCAGTCCATTTCCAGCACAGATTCTGCAGGTTTTCTTCTCTCTATCCAGTCTCACCTCATTGAAAGAACTCTCTCAGCAATGACAGAATGCTTCTGTCATCTCTACTACACCTACCATCTATTCCATCAACATACTGTCTCACCTTGGTCCTCAGAATCTGACCACGATCAGCCCAGCAGCACCAAACCAACACCAACCTTCTCCGCAATCAACTGATGCTGCACAGGACAGAGGGCATCAGCACCCATCCACATTGCTGCCCGGGAGGCCAGGGATGGCCTCACCATGGCCAGATTTACTTCACTTGACTCTGTACACCCTGGCTGCCACATGATATGCCAGGGTGGCACCACCCCAAACCAACACCTACAATGTCCAAGCCATTCCTTTCACACTCACCACCATTGCGGGGGGTACCATTATGTCTCAACATTCACTGCAACTCACTAAGCCACTTCCAAAGGTGCACACAAATCTGTCCAAGAACGCAAAGTGTTGAAAATAAAGGTTTCAATGTTTGACAGCACATTAACAGAAACTTTACATGAACATTGGATAAAACACCCAAGGTGCTACCCTTGTATGCTGTTAGTTGGTATGATTGCACTAGGATGAGGGTGAGTGTGAGGGGTGGCTAGTGAGATGGGGATGTGATAATGTAAATAGAGAGAGAGGAATGGGTGGAGGTGCAAGGTAAGTTGGTGTGAGTAAGGATGCGCAAGGAAGGCAGAGTGATGGAGATGTAATGAGAGGCACAGCAGGATGAAGGTGAGAGTGGCATTGTACTAACGTTTTATGGTCTAATTAGATCATTGAAAGGTTTGTGCCACTGCACCCAGGTCCTCCTGACAACATCCCTGCTTGTGACCTCCTCTGCAATGTGCAACCAGGCTGCATTGGTCTCCTGGGGAGGTCTCTTCCACCCGTTGGAAAGGAAGAGGACCTCCCTGCGTGCTGTGACTTCCTCCATAAGCCTATGGAGGGAGTCATGGGAGAGTCTGGGTGCAGCTCTGCATCTCTGTGCAGTGGCTGTCAGTGTTTACAGCACTTCAATGCTGTAGAACACTGACAGCACAAATGTCAAAAGAAAGTTGGCCATGGTCCCTTTAAGGAAATAGGCTGATGACACGTCATGAATGATGTCACCTGACCCGCTTTCTCTAATTGGACCGGGAAACCCGCTGGGCGGGCTTAACAAGCCCTATCAATGGAAATTCATTTCCCAGAGCAGATGGAGCTAGCAGCGGGGCCGCGACCCGCCACCAACCCTGGCCGCACCGGACCCCCCAATGTAAGGGAAATCTCGGCTGAAGTGTGCATTACAGACAATGATACATAAGAACCAATAGTGAACTGGTTTAGGTGAAAGTGAGGGATGTTAGTGCTGAGCAAGGGAACATTTTCTATTTTAGGAATTCAGCACTCCTTCACCAGTTTTAACAAAGTTAGGTGTAGAGCAAAGCTCCCTCTAGTTTCCTCAACCTCAAATTAAGAAGAGTGACCCTACTACACCGGAACCAAGGTGGCTATTTTCGATTTCACACATCGATCCTGTTAGCCTTTTAAAATGAGATTGCTAATTCGGTCTTAAGTAGCCTTAAAGGGGTTTCACACAGAGAGAGTTTGGGAACAAACTCATGTCACATCGAACCATTACAGCCAGCAAACAGAGGAGACTTTCATCTCATTTCAGGTCGCACCACTGAGAGGCCAGTATGCAACCGACCCTCCCACCCAGCCCATGCCCTCCACATCACTACCACAGCGTGACACCCCTCATTTTCCCCAAAACGCCTGCCTTTTCTCTCTTTCCATTTATGTGGAGACTCCTGGCTTATCGTTCTCCACCTAGCAACAGCTAAATAAACTCTGGTTTGCTAAATACATAACTGTTACATAAGAAGCACATTGTGAGGTGAAGTACCCTGGGCTTACCGTATTTATTTTACTAATTAAGTCACTCTGAATCATACTTATTAAAAGCACATGTTCTGCTCTCCCCACGCATTAATTTCCCGGCTTGTGAATCATGACCTCGGTCCCAGCTGTGGGTAGAAGGGCCTCTACTTCCACATGTAATCTGAATGAAAGGTGCATTTATATGTCATCTGTGCACTGTACGCAACACTGAGCCTGATCCAGCTTAATCCCTCACTCGTGTTTCCATGCCAACAATCAAACACAAGCAGAAAATCCACCATTTAATTGGCATGAGCTTCATCGTGCAAAACACACAGGGCACTGATTTTCCACAGTAGGGATGCCGACTTTCCAGGATTGTTGTGGAGTCTCCAGGATTCAAAGGTGAATCGCTAGGATACTGCTGCGAGCAAAAACCCGGGAGAACAGTCATAGGGGCATTAAAAAAGATTTGTGCTTCTTTCAATTTCCTTCAATATTTCAGTTTATTAGTTAGAAAAATATTGGAGATGGGAGATAAGGTTGTTTGACTGGCAGTCACGAATCATCCATCTGGGTAACAAAGAGTCTGTTCGCTTTCCAATTGGTTTGGGGAAGGCGAGGATGGACGTGTCGGGCGACCAATGGCGCGAGTGTAGGGACGGGGCGGTTGGAGGCAGGATGTCACGCGATGAAACATCCAGGAATGGCAACCCTATTGTACTGGAATCCCTGACCTTGCAGGAAAGGTTTGAAGCTTAATGGGGTGAAAGTGATGGTAGGGCAAAAGGAGGTGATGGTGCATAGGCAGCCCGTTTAGTACCGCGCCCAATTTTCTTTTCCATTGATTTCAATGTTGTCAGCCATGGCTCAGTGGGCAGCACTCTCGCCTCTGAGTCAGCAGGTTTTGTGGGGTCAAGACCCACTCCAGAGACTTGAGCCCAAAAATCTAGGCTGACACTCCCAGTGCAGTACCGATGGAGTGCTGCACTGTTGAAGGTGCCGTCTTTCGGATTAGACATTAAACTGAGGTGCTGCCTGCCCTCTAAGGTGGGCATAAAAGATCCCATGGCATGCTTTGAATTAGAAGCGGGGAGTTCTCCCCAATGTCCTGTCCAATATTTATCACTAAAACGGATAATCTGGTCATTATTTCAGTGCTGTTTGTGGGAGCTTGCTGTGCACATGTCTGCCACATTTCCTACATTACAACAGCGACTACACTTCAAAAGTACTTATATAGAATTACATCAGCACAACAGGTCTATGCTGGTGTTTATGCTGCACATGACAGTTTGAGAATCTTGAAATAAAAGGTTGGTATTCATAAAGTGGTCACGAATCTGTCAGACTGAGATAAAAATCCAACCTGTTCACTAAGGTCCTTACCCGGTCTGGCCAATATGTGTCTCCAGTCTCTCACCAAAATAATACTGTCAGCAGAAGTGTATCAAACTAATAATGGTTCAAGAAGAAGGCCCATCAGCACGCCTTCAAGGATAACTAAGGGTGAGCAATAAATACTGGCTTTGCCAGTGATGCTCACATCCCATGAATAAAACAGCAAAAAAAACCTCTAACTGCTAGAACAACCATTCAGGGTGCTATGGTGTGTGTCCATTGAGTGGCTGGGCAGATGGTGGCAATGCACTCAAACATTGTACAGTGAGTTGTGTCGTCACCATGTTGCTTGTGAGGGGCCTCTGCTGTCCACCTAATGAGGGCTCACACCCATGCTTGACAGCACCTAATGACCAACTAGTAACTATCCACTTTGTGGAGGTGGGGATCACTTTGACATTTCCTTAGCTCCACTGCCTGACAGTGGAAGATTTAAACCCAATCACACCTTCTTAGACAGTTTAGTCATCCAATACTAGGCAAGTCTACAGTATTCCAAGGAACTGTTGATGATTGCGCATGATAGGGTAGACGTAGAGAAGATGTTTCCACTTGTGGGGAGTCCAAAACTAGGAGCCATAAATATAAGATAGTCACTAATAAATCCAATAAGGAATTCAGGAGAAACTTTTTTTACCCAGAGAGTGGTTAGAATGTGGAACACGCTACCACCGGGAGTAGTTAAGGCGAATAGCATAGATGCATTTAAGGGGAAGCTAGATAAGTACATGAGGGAGAAAGGAATAGAAGGATATGCTGATAGGGTGAGATGAAGTAAATAAAATGGGAGGAGGCTCGTGTGGAGCATTAGCACCGGCATAGGCCAGTTGGGCCAAATGGCCAGTTTCTGTGCTGTAAATTGTATGTAACTTGGCTCATTATGGGACTTGGACAAGTAGCCTCTGTCATTATGGGTAGGGATTCTTCCCACTCAGCAGCAGCTAACCTTGCCATCCTGTGTCCCAAAGGGTATGGCGATCCTAGCTAAACAAACAGTTCTCTGTTCTAGTATGCTGCCTGGTTTTAGCGTAGATTCTGCACAGTCGGGATCCCCAATCTTTAACTCTTGCTCACCTGCTCCTAAACTCTCTTGAATTATATTAGTTGGTTTGGAAAGAAAGAAAGCCTTACGCCTTTCATGACCTCAGGATGTCCCAAAGCATTTTGGAGCCAACTAAGTACTTTTGAAGCATAGTCAATGTAGGAAACGAGGCAGCCAACAAGATGCCACAAACAGTAAGGTTATCACCAGGTAATTTTATTTTTACCCAGTTATGTTGGTAGAAGGATAAATGTGGACCAGGTTACGAGGGAGATCTTCACTGCTCTTCTTTGAAATAGTGGAATGTGATATTTTATGTCCACCTGGGCAGGCAGACAGGACCTCAGCTTAACATCTCATCTGAAAAACAGCACCTCTGACAGTACTACAATCCCTCAGTACTGCACTGGAGCACCAGCCTAGATTTCATTCTCAAGTCTCTGGAGTGGAACTTGAACCCACAATCTCTGACTCAAAGGCAAGCGGGCTATCCACTTTAAAAAAAAAAAAAATTATTTATTAAACATTAAAAACATTTACAACATCGTGATCATTCCATTATATCATACAAATCCATTCCGCCACTCAGCAGTCATTCCTCCACCACATATTAACATCAAAACCTGAAGTTTAATTTGTCTCCCATAACATATACTAATCTAATAATAGCAAAATACTGCGGATGCCGGAAATCTGAAATAACAGAAAATGCTGGAAATGCTCAGCAGGCCAGGCAGCATCCGTAGAGAGAGAAACAGAGTTAACGTTTCAGGTCTGGGACCCTTCATCAGAACTGGAAAAAGCTGGAGATGTAACAGATAATAAGCAGGTGCAGAGTCTGGGGGGTTGGGGGTTAGGAGGGGAGGAAGGAATTGAAAGAACATCCTGTATATTGAGTCCGTGTTTTCAAATGTAGTTATGCTGAATAACAGGACACAGACTACAGAAATAATTAAACAGGTCTTTAGTGATTGAGGGTCAGAGCTGAACTGGGATACACTTTGCTCCGCAGGGTTTATATACCGGTGTGGTCACCACCGGTACTACAATGTACAGGAGCCATCAAAAAGTAGTCCATCACCTTAAGGTATCCTCTTAAGGTGGTACAGGTTATATACACTACAATTCCTCCCCTTTTAGCTTAACAGTGTACACCCCAATTTAAACATTACATGGATAACATATATACAATTTTCACACAAAACTGTTCAAAGATTCAGTCTCTGAGGAGGCCTCCTGATCCGGCCCGGATAACGTCTTTCAGGGATCTCTGGTTCTCGTTGCTGGGGTGACTCATCCATTTGATCTCCTATGGATTGAACATCATCATGTACGTTTGAGTCTAAGGTAGATGCTACAGGCTCAATAACTTCTTCAACTGGTGTCTCTGCCGTAGACATGGGGTCGACCCTTGTTCTCGATTCCACAAGTTGGTCAGCATGATGTCGTATTACGTTCTCTCCAACGTCTACCGTGTACATCAAGGGTCCTTGTCGGGCACGAATTGTTCCGGATTGCCATTTATCATCCCTATAGTCCCTGGCCAACACTGGTTGTCCTATTTCGAAACTCCGAGTGGCCTTGTTATTTACGTGCTGGAATTGCTTGTTTTCGACTTCCCTTCGCACATTGGGTTTTAACAAATCCAACCGGGACCGCAACCTCCTGTTATAGAACATTATGGCAGGGCTTTGATTTGTCACTGCATGCATGGCGTTTCGATATGCCATCAGGAAATTATCCACCTCGTGTTGTAGTGGAATATGGTCTTCGCTCATGGCCTTTATCGCCTTTTTGAACGTTTGTACAAATCTCTCGGCCAACCCATTTGTAGCCGGATGATATGGGGCAGATGTATAGTGTTTCACCCCATTCTTTTTCATGAATTTCTGGAATTCTTCTGACACGAACTGTGGTCCGTTGTCTGAACATATTTGTTCCGGCAACCCATTCCTTGCAAATATGGTTCTTAGAACTGCGATCGTCTTCTCAGAGGTAGTGGTCGACATCTTAATCACTTCTGGCCATTTAGAATGTGCGTCTACTGCTATCAAAAACATGGAATCCATGAATGGACCTGCAAAGTCGATATGCACACGTTGCCATGGGATTGAAGGCCATTCCCACGGATGCAGCGGTGCAATTGGAGGTGCATTTTGAAATCGCCACAGATGCGAACCTTCCCAGGTTCCCCCGGCTTGTTGCTCAATGGACGCTTCATGACAGGAACAATGGGTGTGGCCCATTCGCTCCAGTCCACCTTGGACAGTACTCCTGAACGTTCTAGCCCTTCCAGTTCTGCTTCCACAGCAGGTCGTATCGCATAAGGCACCGGTCTGGCTTTGAAAAATTTTGGGTTTGCATGTTCTTCAACCTTGACGTTTGCCATAATTCCTTTCAGTGTTCCCAATCCCTGTTGGAACACCTCCTTAGCATCGTCCAATATTTTGGACAGTCGTTTAGGTTTGACGTCATCCTCTTTACAGGCATCTACAGTCAGTGCTTGTATGGAATGCCAGTCCACATTTATTCTCCGGATCCATTCCCGTCCCAGTAGTGGCGGACCTCCATCAGGTAACACATACAAGTCCATTTTCTGACTTTCTTTACCATTGTAGACCACATTTACTTTTATCTTTCCTTTGGGGTATATTATTTGCCTCGTGTATGTTTTCAATACAATCTTCGTATCCCTCAGGGGAATGTGCGAGAATAACCTTTTGTAATCTTGCTTATTCATGACCGTTAATGCCGATCCAGTGTCCAATTCCATCTTCACTTGGACTCCTGCTATCCGAAGCATGACCCAGATAGTTTGGTGGTCTGCTGTGTTACCCACATTATGTATTTTTAGACAACCCAGTTCCTTACTGCTGGAGTCTGAATCCATCTTCTGTTCATCCGAACTGTTCTCTGTCACCTTGTGTACTTTTTTGTACTTCTCCTGCGGCGACTTTTTGCTGCTGGCCTTCTTTCCTGACCGGCATACTCTCGCTATGTGACCAAGTTTGCCACATTGCCTGCATTCTTTATCTTTGAACCAGCACTGGTTCTGGTCATGCGTTGTCCTTCCGCAATGATAGCACTTTACTGCGCCCAATGCCATTTCATTGGTGCTGAATTCCAATGGCCTTTGCTGTATCTCTGCAGCGCCTCGTGCTGCTGCCTCGTGCGATGCTGCAATGCTGAAAGCTTTGTCCAGCGTAAGATCCTTTTCCTCTAGCAGTCGCTTCTGGGTTCCTTCCCTTAGGAGCCCACACACAAACTTATCTCTCAGTGCGTCTGCTAGTCCTGTACCGAACTGACAGCACTTTGATAATTTGCGCAGTTCGGTTAAGAATTCAGCGTTGCTTTCTTCTTTAAGTTGAATTCTTTTGTAGAATTTAAATTGTTCCGCTATCAGCAGCGGCATGGGGTTTAAATGCTCTTGCAGGATAGTAACAATATCCGCGAAACTCTTTCCTACCGGTTTATCTGGTGTTACAAGGTTCCTTAATAACCCGTACGTCTTCGCACCCATCGAGTTTAATAGGGTTAGTGCTTTCTTATCCTCCGGTACCTCATTCGTTGTACAGTAAACTTCGATGCGTTCCACATAAGTGGCCCAATCTTCCACATCGCTATCAAAAGCAGTTATGTTACCCATTTTTGGCATCCTTGTTGAGTTTCCTTTCCTTCGGATATGATTATTATTATTTATTTTTTTTTCAAAATGGCGGCTTCCCGCATTTGGCGGCTTTTCCCGCGCTTGGCGGCTTTTCCCGCGCTTGTCTTCTTCCCCCGCCGACTCAAAATGGCAATTACCGTGCTGTTGCCATTCTCGCCTCCCAGCGGTCCTTTATTTCCCCCTACGCTGCTGCTCTTGTTCCCCGCTGCTCCCGCGGTCCTTGTGGTCATAAACGCTTTTCTGGCTGCTGCGCGTCTCTGCCCCGATTGCAGTCCGGCCCCTGACACCGGCTGCAGTCATGTTCTCCGCCCTTTTCGTCGTTTCCCTCCCCTTCTCTTACTGACAACTCGGCCGACATCCCCCCCATGCCGCTCGATCGGGCTTACCCGCCGCTGTCGTCGAAGGGATGTTCACTGATGTTTGACTTCGTGGCCAGAAACCAACCCGGGTTCCCGATGGCCTCCCGTGCTATGCAGTGCCCAGCAGGATGTTGAGGGTGGATGTCCTTGTTCGACGCCCGTTTCAGAGGCGAAGCTTCCTTTGATGCAACTGCCGCTAGGTAAGATCAGGCTCGTCGCCACTGTTGAGTCTGTGTTTTCAAATGTAGTTATGCTGAATAACAGGACACAGACTACAGAAATAATTAAACAGGTCTTTAGTGATTGAGGGTCAGAGCTGAACTGGGATACACTTTGCTCCGCAGGGTTTATATACCGGTGTGGTCACCACCGGTACTACAATGTACAGGAGCCATCAAAAAGTAGTCCATCACCTTAAGGTATCCTCTTAAGGTGGTACAGGTTACATACACTACACTGTACTTTTGTAAGAGGCAGGAAAGATAAAATGTTGCAAATGTGAGTGGCAAAAATCATACTGCATGAAAAATGGGGGCAGGGATAATTATCTGAAATTGTTGAACTCAATGTTGAGTCCGGCAGGCTGTAAAGTGCCTAATCAAAAGATGAGGTGCTGTTCCTCGAGCTTACGTTGAGCTTCATTGGAACAATGTAATAGGCCGAGGACAGAGAGATCAGAGCGAGAGTGAAGCGGTGAATTAAAGTGACAGGCGACCGGAAGCTCAGGGTCACCCTTACGGACTGAATGGAGGTGTTCCGCAAAGCGGTCGCCTAATCTGCGTTTGGTCTCCCCAATGTAGAGGGGGCCGCATCGTGAACAGCGAATACAGTATATTAAACTGCAAGAAGTACAAGTAAATCGCTGTTTCACCTGGAAGGGGTGTTTGGGGCCCTGGACAGTGGGAAGGGAGGAGGTAAAAGGGCATGTGTTGCATCTCCTGTGCTTGCACGGGAAGGTGCCAGGTGAAGGAGAAGGGCTGTTGGGGGTGATTGAGGAGTGGACCAGGGTGTCGCGGAGGGAGCGGTCCCTTCGGAATGCTGAAAGGGGAGGTGAGGGGAAGATGTGTTTGGTGGTGGGATCACGTTGGAGGTGGCGGAAATGGCGGAGGATGATCCGTTGAATGTGGAGGCTGGTGGGGTGAAAGGTGTGGACAAGGGGAACCCTATCGTGGTTCTGGGAGGGAGGGGAAGGGGTGAGAGCAGAAGTGCGGGAAATAGAACGGACACGGTCAAGGGCTGTGTCAACCACAGTAGAGGGGAATCCTCGGTTGATGAAAGCACTGGTATGTAAGGTGGCAGATGCGGCGGAGACGGAGAAACTGGGAGAATGGAATAGAGTCCTTACAGGAAGCGGGGTGGGAGGAAGTGTAGTCCAGGTAACTGTGGGAGTCGGTGGGCTTGTAGTGGATGTTTGTTGAAAGCCGATCGCCAGAAATGGAGACGGAGAAGTCAAGGAAGGGAAGGGAAGAGTCGGAGATGGACCATGTGAAGGTGAGCGAAGGGTGGAAATTGGAAGTAAAGTGAATGAACCTATCTAGTTCAGGGCGAGAGCTAATCTATTGTACTTTAAAAATTGATCAGTAATCATGGTTCCGAATAAGTGAAGTGTACCTGATAATTCCCCCATCATTTAGTCTCCGGCCCTTCCCTCCTCTCATGCTCCTTCCCAACTTTTCGGGCAGCTGTTGCTTTCTCCTGTAGCCTCCGGCTCTTTTTCACCTCCTGTTTGAACCTTCCCTGCAGTTTCAGCCTCTTCCTTACGTTAGGTTTGGGCTGAGGAGCTGCCCCTTCTCCCTTCTTCTGCCCCTCACTAACCTTTCCCTTTCCACACGATGCCACCCCACCACCCACTTCCATGCCTCTGTCCCCCTCTGACTCCTCACTCTTTCAAGTTCTTCTGTAACCTCCCATCCCTGTTCCCCGTCAGATACCTAACCTCCCTTAGAGAGTCTTCCTGCTATCATGGTTTCTCCAGTAGTGCCACTCCCTTCGGCCTCATCTCCACCACTGACCCTCCTCTGAGAGAAATCCTTCTCTGGGACAACGGTGCATCTGCACCTATCTTGTTCCCTTCTGGCGTTTTTGTCTCTCCACTCCCGTCCTGTTGTCCCTTTAAGGCTCCTGCCTCTTGCACCCTCTCCTTGTTGTGCCTCCTCCTGCTCCCCAAGATGTCTGACTCCCTCTCTTTCTTTGGAGCACTTACACTTACCCGCACCCCGCTCCCGCCTTCTCTACCCCCACGGGCACCAGATTCTTTAGGGAGAGCCGAGCCGTATTATGGCTCGACTCTGCCCTCGACCCGTGCTACCCGCTGCTGTCTTTGTCCTTTTCCACCGTACTTGGTGTGTTTTCCACCATTTCCATCCTGTTCTCTTCTCTGCAATTTTCCGCCTCTTCTTGCGCTCTTTTCTCCTTCCATTCATCAGCTGTGTCCTCCGGCTGCTTCGCTCTTCCAGCTGCTCCACTTACACCTCCTGCTCCTTCTCCTTCTCCCATCTCCTCGTCACTGAAGGGGCTTCCTTCTGCCACACACTCACAGCGGGTGGGGCCTTTGTGACACACCCCACAGCTCTCCACCTTGCAGCTCCGAGCAATGAGTCCAGACTCACCGTAGTTATAACAGTACAAGTCTGGACAGCTTCTTACAAGATGGTCATGTCCAAGACAATAGTAACAAACCTTCACTTGGTTATCATGCAGTACCCGGAAGTACTGCACTCCTTCCATTGTCTCGAGTTTCATACTAAATGGCAATGACTTCACCCCCTCTGGGAACCGCACCTTTACATAACAGGTTCCATCTGCTACCCGCATTCCTGGATAGTGTCTCCTCTTTATTGCTGAGCAAATTTTAATGTCCCTGACTCCAACTTTTTTATTAGCACATCATACTCAATATAAACCAGCAGGTTCAAGAATGAGACCACCACCACCAAAATATAGCAGAGTTATCTTCAACATTCAAGCTCAGTAAAAATCTTTCCACCTCCTTTCAGCCACTGACCGTTACTTCAAACCCAACATTCGTCTTTGATCAGCAGGCAAAGCAGCTTCCCTCACTGCAGTCCTCATGTACCACCTGGATAATATCCCAAGCTTGTATCTCCTTATTCTCGTACTGAACCACCACCGTGTTTTATTTTCCAAACCTCCTGGGGTCCCGGCCCAAATATTTGGGCCTTTTTTCTCCCTTCCCCCAACATTTTCTCCCCTGATTAAATTAATCCTGGGAACATTGTGCTCTGAGGGGGCTGGCACTCCGGGCCCCTCAGCAGCTATCTGGTTGCTGTTTAAGGACCAAAAAGGCCCCAAAACCTGAAAAAGAACCCACCACCAACTTTTTACAAACTCACTCCAACTCCCTGCAGCAATCAAGCACCCAGCAGCACCTGCTCACTCCTAGCCCCTCCCACCAAGAGAGTGTTACCCACTAAGCCAGAGCTGACACCTTGAAATATGTGAACACTTCATACATACTGGACAGTGGTGTTGGGAATATGGTCAGTAAGTTTGCAGATGACACCAAAATCTGTGAAAGTGTCCAAAGAGTAAAGGAGTGCAATCAAATCCAGAAAGATTTATATGTGCTAGAGGATTGGACCACACATTAGCAAATGGTGTTTAATCTAGATAAATGTAGTGTTATGCATGTTTGGTAGAGAACCCTACATCCTAGGGTCCTAAAAGAGGTGGCTGCAGAGATAGTGGATGCATTGGTTGTGATCTTCCAAAATACCCTAGATTCTAGAACGGTCCCAGCGGATTGCAAGCTAGCAAATGTAACCCCGCTATTCATGAAAGGTGGGAGAGAGAAAACAGGAACTACAGACCAGTTAGCCTGACATCAGTCATCGGAAAATGCTGGAATCCATTATTAAGGAAGTGGTAACAGGGCACTTAGCAAATCATAATATGATTAGGCAGAGTCAACGTGGTTTTATGAAAGGGAAATCGTGTTTAACACATTTATTAGAGTTTTTGAGGATGTAACTAGCAGGGTAGATAAAGGGGAACCAGTGGAGGTGGTGTATTTGGATTTCCAAAAGGCATTCGATAAGGGGCCACATGAAAGGTTCTTATGCAAGATAAGGGATCATGGGGTTGGAGATAATGTATTAGCATGGATAGAGGATTGGTTAATGGACAGAAAACAAAGAGTAGGGATAAACAGATCTTTTTCAGGTTGGCAGGCTGTAACTAGTGGGGTGCCACAAGGATCAGTGCTTGGGCCTCGGCTATTTACAATCTATATTAATGACTTAGATGAAGGGACTGAGTGTAATGTATCTCAGTTTCCTGATGATACAAAGCTAGGTGGGAAAGTAAGCTGTGAGGAGGACACAAAGAGCCTGAAAGGGATATAGACAGATTAAGTGAGTGGGTAATAAGGTGGCAGATGGAGTATAATGTGAGGAAATGTGAAGTTATTCACTTTGGTAGGAAGAATAGAAAAGCAGAATATTTTTTAAATGATGAGAAACTATTAAATGTTGATGTTCAGAGAGATTTAGGTGTCCTTGTACAGGAAACACGGAGAGTTAGCATGCAGGTAGAACAAGCAATTAGGAAGGCAAATGGCATGTTGGCCTTTATTGCAAGGGGGTTGGAGTATAAGAGTAAGGAAGTCTTGCTACAATTGTACAGGGCTTTGGGGAGACCACACCTGGAGTACTGTGCACAGTTTTGGTCTCCTTGTCTGAGGAAGGATATACATTCCTTAGAGGCGGTGCAATGAAGGTTCACTAGATTGATTCCTGGGATGAGAGGGCTGTCCTATGAGGAGAGATTGAGTAGATTGGGCCTATGCTCTCTGCAGTTTAGAAAAGTGAGAGGTGATCTCATTGAAACATATAAGATTCCAAGGGGGATTGACAGGGTAGATGCTGAGAGGTTGTTTCCCCTGGCTAGAGAGACTAGAACTAGGGGGTAAAGTCTCAGGATAAGGGGTCAGCCATTTAAGACTGAGATGAGGTGGAACTCAGAGAGTTGTGAATCTTTGGAATTCACTGCCCCAATGGGCTGTGGATGCTGAATCGTTGAGTAATTTCAAGGCTGAGATCGATAGATTTTTGGACTATAGGAGAATCAAGGGATGTGGAGACTGGGCAGGAAAGTGAGTTGAGGTCGAAGATCAGCCATAATCTTATTGAATGGCAGAGCAGGCTCGAGGGGCTGTATGGCCTACCCCTGCTCCTAATTGTTATGTTCTTAAAACAACAACAACTTGCATTTATACAGCAACTTTAACGTAGTAAAACATCCCAAGCTGCTTCACAGGAGCATTATCAAACAAGATTTGACACCGAGCCACATAAGGAGATATTAGGGCAGATTAGGGTAGATTTTAAGGAGCCTCTTCAAGGAGTAGAGGGAGGCAGAGAGGCGGAGAGGTTTAGGGAGGTAATTCCAGAGCTTAGGGCCTCAACAGCTGAAGGCAGGGCCACTGATGGTGGAGAGATTATAATCGAGGATGCGCAAGATGCCAAAATTGGAGGAGTGCAGAGATCTCAGAGGGTTGTATGGCTGAAGGAGATTGCAGAGATAGGGAGGGGCGAGGCCATGGAGGGATTTGAAAACAAGTGTGAGAACTTTAAAATCGAGGCATTGCTTAACTGGGAGCCAATGTAGGTCAGAGAGCACAGGGGTTGTTATATCCGTGTGTCTTAATGTTGTGTCCTACAATAATCAGACAAAGACTGCAGGGAACGATCAACAGGTGTTTACTGAATGAGGGTTCAAACTGCAACTAATTGTACAGATCACTACTCAGGGTTTATATACAGGTGTGGTCACTGCCGGTACTACAGGATACAGGAGCTGTAAAAAGTAGTTCTCCCCCTTAAAGGTACATAAGTTACAATTCTTCCCCTTTTAGATTAACAGTACCATAACACTCATTTAACAATTAAATATCAACTAATTACAATTAACACTTTTAACATGCAACATTAACTGAAAATAGTCTATTTATAAATTCAGTCTTTGGGGAGGCTTCCTGATTCTTTCTGGATAACGCCTTTCCCGAGTGTCTCGCTCTTGGTGCGGAGGCGATTCTAACACCCTGTTGTCAGTTGATTCATCAGCTTCCAATGCTATTGTTTCTGAGGTAGATGCGACCTGTACATCGGGTTCCTCACCAGGTATGTATGGCCGAGATATGGGGTTGACTCGTTCCTGTGACTCTAGGATCTGGTCAGCATGGCGTCTCACAATGTTCTCCCCAACATCCACTGTGTACATTAGTGGCTGCTGCCGTGTGCATATCGTTCCTGGTTGCCATTTCTCTGTTCGGTAGTCGCGGGCCAAGACTGGTTGCCCTACATTGAAGCTCCTTGTCGGCTTCTCATTGATGTGCTGGAATTGCTTCCTCTCAACATCTCTTCGTACATTTGGTCTGAGCAAATCCAGACGAGATCTCAACCTTCGGTTAAAGAACATCATGGCCGGGGCCTGGTTGGTGACTGCATGTGTCGCATTTCTGTAGGCTAACAGGAAATTGTCCACCTTATGCTGCAGTGGAATGTCGTCATCGCACATGGCCTTTACTGCTTTTTTAAAGGTTTGTACGAACCTATCAGCCAATCCATTTGTGGCTGGATGATACGGGGTGGATGTGTAATGCCTTACCCCATTCCTTTTCATAAATCTTCGAAACTCTTCGGACACAAACTGTGGTCCGTTATCAGAGCAAATCTGCTCTGGCAAGCCGTTCCTGGCAAAAATGGTCCGTAGGCCTGCAATAGTTTTCTCCGTGGTGGTGGAGGACATTTTGATCACCTCAGGCCATTTCGAGTGCGCACCCACGACTATTAAAAACATTGAGTCCATGAATGGACCTGCAAAATCAATGTGCACCCGTTGCCATGGAGATGAGGGCCACTCCCATGGGTGTAGAGGGGCATGTGGTGGTGCATTTTGGACCATCTGGCATCCTGGGCAGTTCTTTGTCAGGTCCTCGATTTGCTGATCGATCCCCGGCCACCACACATAAGCCCTGGCAAGGCTTTTCATTTTCACCCCTCCCAGATAACCTTCGTGAAGCTCATTGAGCACTCTCTCCCTTAACTTGGGTGGAATTACCACTCGGGATCCACACATCAAGGTCCCCTGGCATACTGACAGCTGTTCTCTTCTGGATGAGAATGCTGGCAACAGTGAGTCGCCATGTGCTGGCCAACCCTTCACCGTCAACTCATATACCCGAGACAGTGTCGGGTCATTTCGGGTCTCCTTCTCTATACCAGCGTTAGTTACTGGCAAGCATTCAATTATAGTCGAATGAAATATTTCGACAGGATCCACTGCTGGTTCTTCCTCCGCAGCAGGCAGTGGCAGGCGTGATAGCCCATCAGCGTTTCCATGCTGTTTCGTGCCCTTATACTTGATTTCATATTGGTGCGCCCCTAGAAAAAGGGACCATCTTTGTAGCCGTTGCGCAGTCATCAACGGAACACCCTTCTTTGGATTAAAGATGGAGACAAATGGTTGGTGGTCAGTCAGCAAGGTGAACTGCTGCCCGTGCAGATAGTGATTGAACTTTTTCACTCCCCACACTAGGCTGAGGGCCTCCCTGTCAATCTGGGCGTAGTTACGCTCGGCTGAGGTTAGTGACCAAGACGCAAAGGCTACTGGCCTCTCCGAGCCATCCGGGAATTTGTGCGACAGCACCGCTCCAATGCCATAGGGTGATGCATCACACGCCAACCGAATTGGTAGTGCTGGGTTGAAATGAGCCAACACCTTTTTGGTGTGATCAATGCTTTGCTCTTCTGGAAAGCTCGTTTACATTCGTCACTCCACTTCCATGGTACCCCCGTTTGCACTAGGGTGTTCAGTGGGTGTAGTACGGTAGACAAATTCGGCAGGAACTTATGGTAGTAGTTCACCAGCCCGAGGAACGACCTCAGTTGTGACACATTTTCCGGTGCTGGAGCCTTGACTACTGCCTCAATCTTTTCAGGGGACTTATGTAACCCCGTTTTATCAATAACGTGGCCACAATACGAGATCTGCTTCTGGAAAATCTCGCATTTGTGGCGATTAGCTCGGAGCCCATATTCCTTCAATCTAGTGAGCACCTGCTCCAGTTTGGCGAGGTGATCACTGTCATTTTTGCCCGTGACCAGGATGTCGTCTAAATAACACTGGGTCCCTGGAATCCCATGCAGGACTTGTTCCATTGCCCTTTGCCAAATAGCCAGAGCTGATGCTACCCCGAACACCAGCCGGTTGTATTGGTAGAGACCTTTATGGGTGTTGATCGTGAGGTACTGTTTCGAGGCTTCTTCTACCTCCATTTGCAGGTATGCCTGGGCCAGATCAATCTTAGTGAAGCGTTTCCCTCCAGATAGCGAGGCGAAAATATCTTCAATCCGCGGAAGCGGATATTGTACAGTGTGAAGGACTGGGTTCACTGTCACCTTAAAGTCCCCACAGATGCGAACCTTCTTTGGTTCCCCAGGCGTATTACTCAACGACCTCTTCATTACAGGAACGATGGGTGTAGCCCACTCGCTCCAGTCCACTTTGGACAGTACTCCTGAACGTTCCAAGCCTTCCAGCTCTGCTTCGACGGCTGGGCGGATCGCATAAGGTATCGGTTTCGCCTTAAAAAACTTTAGGCTTGCATTTTCCTCTATTTTGATCGTCGCTGTTATGCCTTTTAATGTTCCGAGTCCCTGCTGGAACACTTCTTGTGCGTCAGTTAGCATTTTTGACAGTCGTCCAGGTGTGACGTCGTCATCCTTTTTGGCATCTACAGTCAGTGCTTGTATGGAATGCCAATCTAGCTGTATCTTCCGGATCCATTCACATCCTAGTAGTGGTGGTCCTCCATCTGGCAATACATATAGGTCCATTTTTGGTGTTTCCTTGCCGTTATATATAACGTTCACCCTTATTTTTCCTTTTGGGTAGACTTTTTGCCCCGTGTACGTCTTCAAGACAATCTCTGTATCTCTCAAGGGTATATGTGAGAATAGCCGCTTGTAGTCCCTTTGGTTTATGACTGTTAGGGCTGATCCTGTGTCCAATTACATTTTCACTTGGACTCCTGCTATCTTGAGCGTGACCCAGATAGTTTGGTGATCCTCCGTTTTGATCACATTAAGTAGTTTCAGACAACCCAGCTCCTTGCTTCCAGAGTCTGCATCACTCTTCTGTTCGTCTGAACTGCTCTCCGTCACCTTATGTACCTTCTTGTACTTCTCCTGTGGAGATTTCTTGCTGCTGGTTTTCTTTCCCGACCTGCAGATTCTTGCTATTTGTCCTACTTTTCCACACTGTCTGCACACTTGGTCCTTGAACCAGCAATCATTATGGTCGTGTGTTGTTCTGCCGCACCGATAGCACTTCACTGTTCCGTATGACATTTCATTTGTGCCATATTCTTGCGGTCTCCGTTGGAACTCTGCAGCGCCCCGTGCTGCTGCTTCGTGTGATACTGCAATGCTGAAAGCCTTGTCCAGCGTAAGATCCTTTTCTGATAGAAGCCGTTTCTGGGTTCCTTCACTTTGAAGCCCACACACAAACTTGTCCCTTAAAGTATCTGCTAGTCCCGTTCTAAACTGGCAGTGTTTCGATAGCTTGCGCAGTTCCTTTAAATACTCAGCTTTACTTTCGTCTTTATGCTGGTTCGTTTTGTGAAACTTAAATCTTTCTGCTATCAGCAGCGGTGTGTGGTTTAAGTGGTCCTGTAGGATTGACACTATGTTTTCAAAATCCTTTTCTACTGGCTTCTCTGGGGTTACTAGGTTTCGTAGTAAGCCATACGTTTTTGCACCCATTGAATTCAACAATACCAGCGCTTTCTTGTCATCTGGCACTTCATTCGCCTTGCAGTATACTTCTATGCGTTCGACATATGTCGTCCAATCTTCAACTTCATTGTCGAACACTGTGATACTGCCACTCTTTGGCATTTTTGGGTGTGGTTAGACTGGCTTAAAATGGCGTCTCCCGCGCTTTCCTTTCTTCCCCGCTGCGGTTTAAAATGGCGTCTCCCGCGCTGCTGCCAACACCGCTCTCGGCGGTCCTCGTGGCAAATGGCGACGCCCTGTGGGTTTCGTGCGCTGCTCCTGCGCTGCTGCCAATGCCGCTCTCTGCGGTCCTCGTGGCAATGGCAGCGCCTCGCGTTTTCCTGCGCGTCTCTCTCCCCCGTTGACGCTGCTCGGCCTTTGAACACCGGCTGCGCTCTGCTCTCTCTCGTCTCTCTCCCCGTTGATGCCGCTCCGTCCTGAACACCGGCTGTGCCCTGTGCGCTCTGCCCTCTCTCTCTCCCCCGTCGATGCTGCTCGGCCATTTTCTGTGCCGCTCAGTCGGCTCTAGCCGCCGCTGTCCAGGAAGGGTCTGCGCAGTACCTGTTGCCAGCCCGTTTCGCTGGACCACTGTGACTGGAAAGCCAAGCCTGGCTCTCGACAGCCTCCCCTGCGATGCTCAAATCTCCACTGGATGACTGGGCGGTTGCCCGTGGTCGACGCCCGTGCTTCTGGACTTGACCTCCTTCCACTGTTCTCCAGGAGCGAATCCCTGGGAGGTGATGCAGAGTTGCAGGTAGGTTCGAATCTGCATCATCGCCAATGTTGTATCCGTGTATCTTAATGTTGTGTCCTTCAATAATCAGACAAAGACTGCAGGGAGCGATCAACAGGTGTTTACTGAATGAGGATTCAAACTGCAACTGACTGTACAGATCACTATTCAGGGTTTATATACAGGTGTGGTCACTGCCGGTACTACAGGATACAGGAGCTGTAAAAAGTAGTTCTCCCCCTTAAAGGTACATACATTACAGGGGTGATGGGTGAACGGGACTTGGTGCGAGTTAGGACATGGGCAGCAGGGTTTTGAATGACCTCAAGTTTATGTAGGGTAGAATGTGGGAGGCCAGCCAGGAGTGCATTGGAATAGTCAAGTCTAGAGGCAACAAAGGCATGGATGAGGGTTTCAGCAGCAGATGAGCTGAGGCAGGGATGGAGTCGAGCAGTGTTACGGAGGTGGAATTAGGCGGTCTTAGTGATGGCCACGGATATGTGGTCGGAAGCTCATCTCGGGGTCAAATATGACAGCAAGGTTGCGAAAAGTCTGGTTCAGCCTCAGATAGTTGCCAGGGAGAGGGATGGAGTCCTGTCTAGGCAACGGAGTTTGTGGCGGGGACTGAAGGCAATGGCTTTGGTCTTCCTAATATTTAATTGGAGGAAATTTCTACTCATCCAGTACTGGATGTCAGACAAGCAGTCTGACAATTTAGAGACAGTGGAGGGGTTGAGTGTGGTGATGGTGAGGCAGAGCTGGGTGTCGTCAGCATACATGTGGAAACTGACGCTGTGTTATCGGATGATGTCGCTGAGGGGCAGCATGTAGATGAGAAATAGGAGGGGGCCCAGGATAGATCCTTGGGGGATACCTCATTAGCAGGGAACAACACTGAAAGAGATGGAGAGAGAAAAAGATCTAGGTGTTATTACATAATAATATAAAAAATAGGAGCAATAGTAGGTCATACGACCCCTAAAAATATTTATTCCCTAAAAACCAACATCACTAAAACAGATTATCTGGTCATTATCACATAGCTGTTGATGGGAGCTTGCTGTCCATAAATTGGCTGCTGGATTTCCTACATCATAACACTTCAAAAATACTTCATTGGCTATAAAGCACTTTAGGATGTTTTAAGGTTGTGAATGGTGCTATATAAATGCAAGTCTTTCTTTTGTTACTCCAACCCTCTTGCAATAAAGGCTAACATACCATTTCCCTTCATAATTACTTGCTGTACCTGCATGTTAACTTTAGGTGATTCGTGTACAAGGACACCGAGGTCCCTCTGAACACCGACATTTCCCAGTCTCTCACCTTTTAAAAATATTCTGCTTTTCGATTCTTCTTACCAAAGTGGATAATTTCACACTTCCCCACATTATATTCCATCTGCCACCTTCTTGCCCAGTCACTTAACCAATCTATATCCCTTTGCAGCCTCTTTACGTCCTCCTCATAGCTTACTTTCCCAGCTAGCTTTGTATCGTCAGCAAACTTGATACGAGGCCCAAGCACTGATCCTTGCGACACTCCACTAGTTACAGCCTGCCAACCCAAAAATGACCCATTAATTCCTACTCTCTGTTCTCTGTCCATTAACCAATCCTCAATCTAGGCTAGTGTATTACCCCCAATCCCATGAGCCTTAATCTTGTGTAATAACCTCTGGTGTGGCACCTTATTGAATACCTTCTGAAAATTTAAACATACTACATCCACTGGCTCCCCTTTATCTACCCTGTTAGTTACACCCTCAAAAAACAAATAGAGTTAACAAACACGATTTCCCTTTCATAAAGCTGTGTTGACTCTGCCTAATCATACTGTGATTTTCCAAGTGCCCTGTTACCACGTCCTTCATAATAGATTCTA
Source organism: Somniosus microcephalus (assembly GCF_052327205.1). Classification (NCBI taxonomy): domain Eukaryota; kingdom Metazoa; phylum Chordata; class Chondrichthyes; order Squaliformes; family Somniosidae; genus Somniosus; species Somniosus microcephalus. The sequence goes on along the minus strand of NC_140990.1, from coordinate 169,793,757 downwards.
GCATTTTGTTATTGTGCACAGATCACTGAAGGTTCATGACCACTGTAGAGAAACTGTAACTAAAGCAAACGGAGTATTGAGTTGTATTGATAGAACCATTCAGTATAAATAAAAGGACACCAGGTCACTGGTCAGACCGCATCTGGAGTGCTGTGCCCCCACATGGTGGGTGATATCGTGGCCTTGGACAAGGTCCAGAGGAGAGCTCCAAGAGTGATTCCGAGCTTAAAGAACTTCAGATACTCAGCCAAGCTCAAGGACCTTGGTCTATTTACTTTAGAGCAGCGAAGACTTAGAGGTGACCTGATAGAGATCTATAGAACAATTAAAGAGCTGGATAGAGTTCCTATTGACAGATTATTTCAGTTTAACAGATTGGGGAGGACCAGGGGGCATGTGGTTAAACTATGTAAGAGTAGGAATAGGCTGGATGTTAGGTGGCTCTTCTTTTCCCAGAGAGCAGTGAGCCTCTGGAATACATTGCCGGCTGATGCGATGGGTCCTGACTTTCTGCATGTCTTCAAGAGGGAGCTGGACCAGTTCCTGACTGGGGCAGAGATCGCATCATATGGAGGGTAAGTGTCTGCATAGAGAACACTTGGTCATGTGATCTCCTGGAATGGTTTTGATCACCTGAGGGGGTCAGAGAGGAATTTTCTAGATTATTTTCCCTTATTGGCCCAGGGATTTTCTCTATTTTTTTGCCTCTCCCAGGTGCTTACATGGCTGCGGGGAGGGGGAAGGGAGGGAGAGAGGGAGGGAGGTGGGGAGGTGGGGAAAGCGAGGGAGGAAGTGTTTAGTCATGAAGTTCCAGCCATTGTGCTGTGGGGCAGGTTTGATGGTCTTCTCCTGCCTGTCTATGTTAATATATCGGCAAATTACATGTGTGGATTTCTCAGCGGCTTGGTTGCGAGACTATGGTGATGGGTTTCTGTGCGTCAGATGCCCAGCTCTTCCCACATCTTAATATTGCTACATTGGTCAAAGGTGTAGGACCGAGTTCTCAAATGCACACTCCAGGTAAGGAGCCCGGCCTGCTCATAGCGCAAACCGATTCGACGAGACGACCAATACAGTAACAATCAGCAGTTTTAATAGTCACGTACAACGAGTTACACATTGTAACATGGCAGTAAGTACAAATGAGATGGATTTTATTCCAATCCTTTGAAGCACAGGTGACAACGACTGTCTAAGTTGTCTGATTCTCTTTGTTCTGTGATTTTCGGCCACTCTAATAACCTCTTGTGTGGCACCTTATTGAATACTTTCTGAAAATTTAAATATACTACATCCACTGGCTCCCCTTTATCTACCCTGTTAGTTACACCCTCAAAAAATGAATAGATTTAACAAACACGATTTCCCTTTCATAAAACTGTGTTGACTCTAGCTAACTCCCCTTTAAGCGGTCCTTATATGCCTCCAACCTCACGAGGCATTCGCATGATCTATCCTTAGCCAATCAGTGGCGCTATAGCTTCTATATGTACAGGTTTGTTACGCTTGTTTCTTAACTATTGGCCTGCCCATGCCCCGTTTAGCTCAGCAGCTTTCTCCAGATACAATTGAAGGCAAGCTGCCACTTGTCAGCTTAAGATTCCAGCAACGCAGTCAGGAAGTCGCGGGCATGCAGCCCACGATTTGGATGGTGCGCACGCGGTCTCCATGTGTGGGCTCTCGGCCAGTGAGGCTGGCATTCGTAGAATCGGCCTTCCCCTGCCGCGTGCCTGAACTTGTTAAGAGGAGAATTTCTCAAGCAGTGAAGCAGCGATCCGTTCACTCCCTCACAGTCTCTGTGGGTGACACACCTCCAAACTCATGACATTAAATCGAGGCCCTGTCTGCCCTCTCAGGTGGAAATGAAAGATCCCATGGCGCTATTTAAAGAAGAGCAGGGGAGCCTGGCCAATATTTAGCCTTCAACCAACATCACTAAAACAGATTATACAACAGCTACAACTTGCATTTATACAGCACCTTTAACATAGCAAAATGTCCCAAGGCGCTTCACAGGAGCGTTATCAAACAAAAGTTGACACCGAGTCACATAGGGCAGATGACCAAAAGCTTGGTGAAAGAGGTAGGTTTTAAAGAGCAAAGCGAGGTAGAGAGGTTTAGGGAGGGAATTCCAGATCTTAGAGCCTAGGTAGCTGAAGGCACAGCTGCCAGTTATCTGGTATTATCACATTATTGTTTGTGGGATCTTGCTGTGTGTAAATTAGTTGTCGCATTTCCTACATTACAACAGTGACTACACTTCAAATGTGCTTCATTGGTGGTAAAGCGCTTTGGGACGTCCCGAGGTTGTGGGAGGCGCTATAGAAATGCAATTTCTTTCTTACTCAGACACCGCCACTTACAATTACCCCAATTTCTTTTTCCATGTCATGAGTACAATTATTCTTTCACTGGTCTGGTAGTTTATCCATCCGGCAAGGCTAATGTTACAATCAGGCCTCGGTAAGTCAGCTTACAAGTACAGTCTACTCTGCAAAAAACAGAGAAAGAGACAGAAAGCTAGCAGCATCGCAACTCTGCATGTCCATGTATGGTCGGTCTGCTGCACATCTGGTCTGACTTCAAAGTGAACGCTCACACGGACTCCACGGCACAGCTGGACAGCACTAATCCCATCTTCAAAGCTCCTCCTGCTTCCTTATAGGCAGCAAAGATAAAACAGGGAGGTCATGGTTGGTGCATGTTACATATTCATTGTAACCCCAAGCTGTTCCAGTTTGGGAGATGGATATGAAGCAGCTTTTCCACTAAGCTCCTAAATCTTTAAGGAGCACAGTAGTATTTATGAGTTATTTCCATCAGTTTCAGTTACAATACAAACAATGTTCCTCCCCTATACGACTAACTGCTTAAACCTTTTACTTTCCACAATTTTAAAGGCATATTTCATTTAATAAAGAGCAGCTCTGCACCCTTTTATGTACCAAGATCTGTGTACTATGTGGCCTATCGATAGGCTGCAACGAGGAACAACAACAACAAGGGACTCGAGGGGAATCAAGGGATATGGAGATCGGGTGGGAAAGTGGAGTTGAGGTCGATGATCAGCCATGATCTTATTGAATGGCGGAGCAGGCTCGAGGGGCCATATGGCCTACTCCTGCTCTTATTTCTTATGTTCTTATGTTCTAAGGGCAGTTATCTCATGCAGTTAACTGTGCTGGGGACTGGATGACATGCTGTCCTCTCACTTCTGGAACCTGGGTTTCAATGTAGACCAGACTGGTATGAACATAAGAACATAAGAAATAGGAGCAGGAGTAGGCCATTCAGCCCCTCGAGCCTGCTCCACCATTCAATGAGATCATGGCTGATCTTCTACCTCAACTCCACTTTCCTGCACTATCCCCATATCCCTTGATTCCCTTAATACCCCAAAATCTATCGATCTCTGGCTTGAATATACTCAACAACTGAGCCTCCACAGCCCTCTGGGGTAGAGACTTCCAAAGATTCACCACCCTCTGAGTGAAAAAATTTCTCATCTCAGTCCTAAATGGCCGACCCCTTAGTCTGAGACTATGATCCCTGGTTCGAGACTTCCCAGCGAGGGGGAACGTCCTCCCTGTATCTACCCTGTCAAGCCCTGTAAGAATTTTGTTTGTATGATCACCTCTCAGTCTTCTAAACTCCAGAGAATGTAGGCCTAGCCTACTCAATCTCTCCTCATAGGACAATCCCCCCATCCCAGGAACCAGTCTGGTGAACCTTCGTTGCACTCCCTCTATGGCAGGCATGTCCTTCCTTAGGTAAGGAGACCAAACTGTACACAATACTCCAGGTGTGGTCTTACCAGGGCCCTATATAATTGCAGTAAGATGTCTTTACTCTTATACTCAAATCCTCTTGTAATAAAGGCCAACATACCATTTGTTTTCCTAATTGCTTGCTGTACCTCCTGTACCTTTCAGTGATTCGCGTACAAGGACACCCAGGCCCCAGTGAACACCAACATTTCCCAAACGCTCACCATTTAAAAAATACTCTGCTTTTCTATTTTTCCTACCAAAGTGGATAACTTCACATTTCTCCGCATTATATTCCATTTGTCATGTTCTTCTCCATTCACTTAGCCTGTCTATAGCCCCTTGAAGCCTCCTCACAACTCACATTCCCACCCAGCTTTGTATCATTAGCAAACTTGGATATATTACATTTGGTCCCCTCATCCAAATCATTGATGTAGATTGTGAATAGCTGAGGCCCAAGCACTGATCCTTAGGGTACCTCACTGGTTACAGCCTGCCAACCTGAAAATGACCTGTTTATTCCTACTCTCTGTTTTCTGTCTGTTAACCAATCCTTAATCCATAAAGTGTGGATGAAAAGTTCCTCTCTCTGCTGCCCATCAGGTGAAGAACAAACATAAGAACAATCAGAGATGGGGAGAGTCCTTTGGCCCTTCTAGTACATTAACTCTCCCACCGTGGCATCTAATTGCAAATGATAATACTATCATTATAAGCAGCCAATCAGGTATTTGGGGAAAAGTGAGGCCTATAATGCAAGCCCAACACAGAGGCCGCAGAAGGTCTGCTCCTTGGGTGCCTGTGTGCTTGTAGTGCATTGCGTTGCCTTTGTGCTGCAAAGCTTACTTAAAGGTGAGACTTTAAACCGAGCCCTGTCTGCTCTCTCAGGTGGTTGTAAAAGATCCCATGGCATTATTCAAAGAAAAGCAGGGGAGTTCTCTCTGTGTTCTGGCCAATATTTATCCCTCAACTAACATCACTAAAACAAATTATCTGGTCGTTATCACATTGCCGTTTGTGGGACCTTGCTGTGCACAGATTGGCTGCCGCGTTTCCTACATTGCAAGAGTGACAACACTCCAAAAGTACTTCATCAATTGTAAAGCACTTCGAAACATTCTGAGGTCATGAAAGGCGCTATAGAAATGCAAGTCTTTCTTTCTATTGTGTCGACTTTGTGCTACAAAGTGAGGTCATCTCATTTAAATACATTGTCAGCACTCCCAGTACACAGCACCCAGCGCGCTTGGAGCGCACAGGAGACGGGGGCAGAATATCCACTCCCAGCAGCTCTTAAACTCCGCTAGGCAGGGAATTGGCTGCAATTTAAAAAAGTAGGATGAAGCAAGGCACAGATACCGAACAACGCCATTCCAAGACACTTTGCAAAATGTAATAACGTTGTCTTACAAGGCATATTAATAGCACTTCCGCAAAAGCTTGGCACAGCATCAGAGAGGGCCAATGTACACCACTCTAACAGCTGTGCGTCCATGCCAAAGTTTATCAGGAGAAAGAAAGAAAGAAAGAAAGAAAGAAAGAAAGAAAGAAACTTACAGCACAGAAGGAGGCCACTCGGCCCGTCGTGTCTGTGCTGGCTCTTTGAAAGAGCAGGCGTGCTCAGTCCCACATCCCCGCTTTTTGTCCATAACCCTGTATGTTCCTCATCCTCCAGTACCCGTCCAACTCCCTTTTAAAATTATTGATGAAATCAGCTTCCACCACCTTTTCAGGTAGAGCGTTCCAGACCCAGACAACTCTCTGAGTGAAAACATTTCTCCTCATCTCCCCTCTCGATCTTTTGCCAATGATTTTCAATCTATGACCTCTAGTTATTGACCCACTCGCCAGAGGGAACAGCTTTATTGAAAGCAGCTTTACACTGACACAATGTTGAAAAAGTACCAAGATTGTCATCAGTGGAGAACATAAGAAAGTCTACAGTGAGCAAAGGCTATTCAGTCATCATAACTGCTCCACACAGAGTCCATTTATGATTCTCTCATGGATTTCACCTGTTGACCACTTATTTTGAGAAACAGCATATTGGTTCATATTGGTTCGCCCCTAGAAAAAGGGACCATCTTTGTAGCCCTTGCGCAGTCATTACCGGAACGCCCTTCTTTGGATTAAAGATGGAGACAAGTGGTTGGTGGTCAGTCAGCAAGGTGAACTTCTGCCCGTGCAGATAGTGGATGAACTTTTTCACTCCCCACACTAGGCTGAGGGCCTCCCTGTCAATCTGGGCGTAGTTACGCTCGGCTGAGGTTAGTGACCGAGACGTAAAGGCTACTGGCCTCTCCGAGCCGTCCGGGAATTTGTGTGACAGCACCGCTCCAATACCATAGGGTGATGCATCACACGCCAACCGAATTGGTAGTGCTGGGTTGAAATGAGCTAACACCTCTTTTGATGTGATCCATTCTTTGCACTTCTGGAAAGCTCGTTTACATTCGTTATTCCACTTCCATGGTACCCCCGTTTGCAGTAGGGTGTTCAGTGGGTGTAGTACTGTCGACAAATTCGGCAAGAACTTATGTTAGTAGTTCACCAGCCCGAGGAACGACCTCAGTTGTGACACATTTTCTGGTGCTAGAGCCTTGACTCCTGCCTCAATCTTTTCAGGGGACTTATGTAACCCCTCTTCATCAATAACATGGCCACAATACGAGATCTGCTTCTGAAAAAACTCGCATTTGTGGCGATTAGCTCGGAGCCCGTATTCCTTCAATCTAGTGAGCACCAGCTCCAGGTTGGCGAGGTGATCACTGTCATTTTCGCCCGTGACCAGGATGTCATCCAAGTAACACTGGGTCCCTGGAATCCCTTGCAGGATTTGATCCATTGCCCTTTGCCAAATAGCCGGAGCTGATGCTACCCCGAACACCAGCCGGTTGTATTGGTAGAGACCTTTATGAGTGTTGATCGTGAGGTACTGTTTCGAGGCTTCTTCTAGCTCCATTTGCAGGTACGCCTGGGCCAGATCAATCTTAGTGAAGCGTTTTCCTCCAGCTAGCGAGGCGAAAATATCTTCAATCCGCGGAAGCGGATATTGTACCATGTGAAGGACTGGGTTCACTGTCACCTTAAAGTCCCCACAGATGCGAAACTTCTTTGGTTCCCCAGGCGTATTACTCAACGACCTCTTCATTACAGGAACGATGGGTGTAGCCCACTCGCTCCAGTCCACTTTGGACAGTACTCCAGAACGTTCCAAACCTTCCAGCTCTGCTTCGGCGGCTGGGTGGATCGCATAAGGCACCGGTCTGGCCTTAAAAAACTTTGGGCTTGCATTTTCCTCTATTTTGATCGTCGCTGTTATGCCTTTTAGTGTTCCGAGTCCCTCCTGGAACACTTCTTGTGCGTCAGTTAGCATTTTTGACAGTCGTCCAGATGTGACATCGTCATCCTTTTTGGCATCTACAGTCAGTGCTTGTATGGAATGCCAATCTAGCTGTATCTCCCGGATCCATTCACGTCCTAGTAGTGGTGGTCCTCCACCTGGCAATACATATAGGTCCATTTTTGGTGTTTCCTTGCCGTTATATATAACGTTCACCCTTATTTTTCCTTTGGGGTAGACTTTTTGCCCCGTGTATGTCTTCAAGACAATCTCTGTATCTCTCAAGGGTATATGTGAGAATAGCCGCTTGTAGTCCCTTCGGTTTATGACTGTTAGGGCTGATCCTGTGTCCAATTCCATTTTCACTTGGACTTCGTCTATCTTGAGCGTGACCCAGATAGTTTGGTGATCCTCCGTTTTGATCACATTATGCAGTTTCAGACAACCCAGCTCCTTGCTTCCAGAGTCTGTATCACTTTTCTGTTCGTCTGCACTACTCTCTGTCACCTTATGTACCTTCTTGTACTTCTCCTGTGGAGATTTCTTGCTGCTGGCTTTCTTTTCCGACCTGCAGACTCTTGCTATGTGTCCTACTTTTCCACACTGTCTGCACACTTGGTCCTTGAACCAGCAATCCTTATGGTTGTGTGTTGTTCTGCCGCAGCGATAGCACTTCACTGTTCCGTATGACATTTCGTTTGTGCCATATTCTTGCGGTCTCCGTTGTATCTCTGCCGCGCCCCGTGCTGCTGCTTCGTGTGATACTGCCATGCTGAAAGCCTTGTCCAGCGTAAGATCCTTTTCTGATAGGAGCCGTTTCTGGGTTCCTTCACTTTGAAGCCCACACACAAACTTAAAGTATCTGCTAGTCCCGTTCTAAACTGGCAGTGTTTCGATAGCTTGCGCAGCTCCGTTAAAAACTCAGCATTACTTTCATCTTTATGCTGGTTCCTTTTGTGAAACTTAAATCTTTCCGCTATCAGCAGCGGTGTGGGGTCTAAGTGGTCCTGTAGGATTGACACTATGTTTTCAAAATCCTTTTCCACTGGCTTCTCTGGGGTTACTAGGTTTCGCAGTAAGCCATATGTTTTTGCACCCATGGAATTCAACAATACCAGTGCTTTCCTGTCATCTGGTACTTCATTCGCCTTGCAGTACACTTCTATGCGTTCGACATATGTCGCCCAATCTTCGACTTCATTGTTGAACGCTGTGACACTGCCACTCTTCGGCATCCCTGGGTGTGGTTAGACTGGCTCAAAATGGCATCTCCCGCACTCTCCCTTCTTCTCCGCTGTGGCTCAAAATGGCATCTCCCGCGCTCTCCCTTCTTCTCCGCTGCGGCTCAAAAAAAATGGCGTCTCCCGCGCTCTCCCTTCTTCTCCGCTGCGGCTCAAATGGCATCTCCCGCCGCTTCCTTTCTTCCCTGCGGACGCTGCTCAGCCCTTGAACACCGGCCGCGCTCTGTGCATTTTCCTGCGCGCCTCTCTCGTTGACGCCGCTCGGTCCTGAACCCCGGTTGCGCCCCGTGTGCTCTACCCTCTCTCTCTTTTTTTTCCGTCGACGCCGCTCGGTCTTCAACCCCGGCTGCGCCCTGAGCGCTTTACCCTCTCTCTTACCCCGTCGACGCTGCTCGGCCTTCCCCTGTGCCGTCGGTCGGCTCCAGCCGCCGCCGTCCGGGAAGGGTCTGCGCCGTACCTGCTGTCAGCCCGTCTTGCTGGAGTCTCCGCCGGATGGTCGACGCTCGTTCCCCTGGAATCGGCCTTCTTCTGCAGAGTTGCAGGTTGGTTCGAATCGACTCGTCGCCAATGTTAAATCCGTGAATCTTGATGTATGGTGTCCTTCAATCAATAGACAGAGACTGCAGAGGAACAATCAACAGGTGTTTACTGGATGAGGGTTACTCTAAAACTAACAGTACAGATCCCTACTCAGGGTTTATATACAGGCGTGGTCACTGCCGGTACTACAGTATACAGGAGCTGTAAAAAGTAGTTCTCCCCTTAAAGGTACATACACTACAACTACCAATACCAACAGTCTGCTGACTCACTAACAAAGAGTTTATAGTGTTTATACCTGGGCGATTTGCTTAGTTGTCAACCATGGCTCGATGGTAGCCCTCTCGCCTCTGTGTCAGAAGGTTGTGGGTTCATGTCCCACTCCCAACACTTGAACACAAAATCTAGGCTGACATTCTTGTGCAATACTGAGGGAGTGGCTACACTGTCAGAGGTGCTGTCTATTCTAAGAGTAAGGGAGGTCTTCTCAGTGTCCTGGCCAATCTGTATCCCTCAACCAACAACACTAAATAAATTGATGATCTGCTTATTATCTCATTGCTGTTTGTGGGACCTTGCTGTGCACAAATTGGCTGCTGCTTTTCCTACATGGCTGCAAAGCACTTTGGGATGTCCTGAGGGTGTGAAAGGTACTATAGAAATGCAAATTCTTTCTTTCTATAGGATGTATGGCAGCAAGAAGCAGTGCCTTCAGATGCAAGAAAATGGGAGGGATTTTCTTCTTAAGATTAAGACTCGAGCCTGCAGGTAGTGAGTTGGACGGTCAGATGGAGTTTGAGCAGCTAGGGGTCAAATTAAAAAACAGAACCTCAAGGGTAATAATCTTACCTGAGCCACGAGCGAATTTGGCTAGGACAAATAAAATTAGAGAGTTAAATGCGTGGCTCAAAGACTGGTGTGGGAGAAATGGGTTTTGCTTCCTGGGACACTGGCACCAGTACTGGGGCAGGAGGGAGCTGTTCCGTTGGGACGGGCTTCACTTGGCCAGTGCTGGGACTAGAGTCCTGGCGCATCATATAACTAGGGCTGTAGAGAGGGCTTTAAACTAACTAGTGGGGGGGGAGGTTCCTAGAGAGCAAATAATAAACATGACAACAGAGAAGGTCATAGACTTAGGTAGCAGTGGGGAAATTAAAAACCAGAGCGTGTCAGGAAGGGGCAGAAGGTATGGAGTAAAAGGTAAAGTAATAAAAAGGGCAAAAGCAGGAACTAAGTGTCACGAAACATATTTGAAAGTTGTCTATCTGAATGCACGTAGCATTCATAACAAAATAGACGAGTTAATGGCACAAATAACTACATATAGGTATGATCTTGTGGCCATTACAGAAACATGGCTGCAGGGTGACAATGCCTGGGAATTAAACATACCAGGTTATTTAACGATCAGGAAGGACAGGCAGGAAGGAAGGGGAGGTGGGGTGGCTATGTTAATAAAGGAAGGAATCACTGTAATACAGAGAAATGATATTGGGTCAAAAGATCAGGATAATGGAACAGTTTGGGTGGAGGTAAGGAATAATAAGGGGAAAAAACACTAGTGGGCGTAGTCTATAGGCCTCCGAACAGTGGCAACTCTGTTGGACGGAGTATCAATCAGGAAATAGTTGAGGCTTGTAATAAGGGAGCATCTATAATTATGGGGGATTTTAACTATCATATTAATTGGACAAAGCAAATTGGGCAGGGCTGCCTTGAGGATGAATTCATTGGGTGTATTAGGGATGGGTTTCTTGAGCAGTATGTAACTGAACCGACCAGGGGGCAAGCAACCTTAAATCTGGCCCTGTGTAACGAGACAGGATTAATAAAAAATGTCCTAGTAAAGGATCCCCTTGGAATGAGTGACCATAACATGGTTGAATTCCATATTCAATTAGAGGGTGAGAAGGTTGGATCTCAAACAAGCGTGCTGAGCTTGAATAAAGGAGACTATGAAGGTATGAGAGCGGAATTGAGTAGAGTGGATTGGGAAAATAGATTAAAGGGTAAGACGATACATGATCACTGGTGTACATTTAAGGAGTTATTTTACAACTTCCAAAAAATATATATTCCACTGAGAAGAAAAGGGTGTAAAAGAAAAGACAGCCATCCGTGGCTAAGTAAAGAAATTAAGGATAGTATTCGACTAAAAACATAAATAAGGTAGCCAAATCTAGTGGGAGGATAGAGGATTGGGAAAACTTTAAAAGACAGCAAAAAATAACAAAAAGATTGATTAAGAAAGGGAAGATAGATTATGAAAGTAAATTAGCAAAAAATATAAAAACAGATAGTAAGAGTTTTCATAGTTATACAAAAAGAAAAAGGGTGGCTAAAGTAAATGTTGGTCCCTTAGAGGATGAGACCGGGAAATTAATGGTGGGAAATATGGAGATGGCAAAAACACTGAATGAATATTTTGTATCAGTCTTTACAGTAGAAGACACTAAGAATATCCCAACACTGGACCAACAGGCGGCTATAGGGGGGGAGGAGCTAAACACGATCAAAATCACTAAGGAAGTGGTACTCAGTAAAATAATGGGACTCAAGGCGGATAAATCACCTGGACCTGATGGCTTACACCCTAGGGTCTTGAGGGACGTGGCGGTAGGGATTGTGGATGCATTGGTAATAATTTTCCAAAACTCCCTGGACTCAGCAAAGGTCCCGGCAGACTGGAAAACTGCTAATGTAACGCCCTTATTTAAAAAGGGCAGTAGACAGAAGGCTGGAAACTATAGACCGGTTAGCCTAACATCTGTGGTAGGTAAAACATTGGAGTCCATTATTAAGGAGACAGTAACAGGACATTTGGATAATCATAAGTTAATAGGACAAAGTCAGTATGGTTTTATGAAGGGGAAGTCATGTTTGACAAATTTGCTGGAGTTCTTTGAGGAAGTAACATATAGGGTGGATAAAGGGGAACTAGTGGACGTAGTGTATTTAGACTTCCAAAAGGCATTTGACAAGGTGCCACACAAAAGATTATTGCTTAAGGTAAAAAATCACGGGATTGGGGGTAATATTCTGGCATGGATAGAGGATTGGCTATCTAACAGAAGGCAGAGAGTTGGGATAAATGGTTCATTCTCAGACTGGCAACCAGTAACTAATGGTGTTCCGCAGGGGTCAGTGCTGGGTCCCCAACTCTTTACAATCTATATTAACGATTTGGAGGAGGGGACCGAGTGTAACATATCAAAGTTTGCAGATGATACTAAGATGGGAGGGAAAGTAGTGAGTGAGGAGGACATAAAAAACCTGCAAGGGGACATAGACAGGCTAAGTAAGTGGGCAGAGATTTGGCAGATGGAATACAATACTGGAAAGTGTGAGATTATGCACTTTGGCAGGAAAAATCGTAGAGCAAGTTATTATCTTAATGGCAAGAAACTTGAAAGTACTGAAGTACAAAGGGATCTGGGGGTCCTGGTGCACGAAACTCAAAAGGTTAGTATGCAGGTGCAGCAAGTGATTAAGAAGGCCAATGGAATGTTGGCTTTCATTGCTAGGGGGATGGAATATAAAAATAGGGAGGTATTGCTTCAGTTGTACAAGGTATTGGTGAGACCGCACCTGGAATACTGCATACAGTTTTGGTGTCCATACTTAAGAAAAGACATACTTGCTCTCGAGTCAGTACAAAGAAGGTTCACTCGGTTAATCCCAGGGATGAGGGGATGGACATATGAGGAGAGGTTGAGTAGATTGGGACTCTACTCATTGGAGTTCAGAAGAATGAGAGGCGATCTTATTGAAACATATAAGATTGTGAAGGGGTTGGATCGGGTGGATGCGGGGAGGATGTTCCCGATGATGGGTGAAACTAGAACTAGGGGGCATAGTCTTAGAATAAGCGGCTGCTCTTTCAAAACTGAGATGAGGAGGAACTACTTCACTCAGAGGGTGGTAGGTCCATGGAATATGCTGCCCCAAAAAGCTGTAGAAGCTACATCATTACATAAATTTAAAACAGAAATAGACAGTTTCCTAGAAGTAAAGGGAATAAAGGGTTATGGGGAGCGGGCAGGAATTTGGACATGAGCCTAGGTTCGGATCGGTCATGGCCCTGTGGGTAGCGGAGCGGGCCCAGGGGCCGTGTAGCCTGATCCTGCTCCTATTTCGTGTGTCTAAATCTGTTAGATTCAGGAGATGGTTCTGTGATAGTAGATTGGCGGTTAGGATCAGATCAGCCATGATCTTATTGAATGGCGGAGCAGGCTCGAGGGGCCGATTGGCCTACTCCTGCTCCTATTTCTTATGTTCTTATGTTCTTATTGGATGTCCCTGTTCGCTCACCAAGAACAAGAATTGATGGAGCCAGCACATGGCCAGATATAGTGGCTGTTGTCCAGTTTGAAGAGCTAGCATCACAGATTCTTCAGCTGGCAGCTCTGTGGCTTCAAGAATTTGGAATTCCTCCTCACAGCTGCCAGAAATGTCAAAACAACAGTATTTTCCTGTTGACAGGGAGAGTCATTTGGACTTCAGATCAGCATCATTGTTCAGATTTAAAAGAGATTTGCAATGACAGCCTAACTTAATGTGCCATAAACATGGCCTGATTAATGTCTTTTTAAGGAAAAACTAAATTTTTCTAACTATTTTGAATTTCAGGATCTATTTGTACCTAATTTCACATTTACACATCAATACAGTTGTGTTACTGTGAACCAAGTGTGACTGGTGTAGGTTGAATGGGCCATGGAAAGGTCAACACCCTCTTCCAAATACTTTGGAAATGTCCTCAGATCCAGTCATATTTGGCCTTGAATTTGGCAGAGATCAAGTCCATCGTGTGGTTTCTTTCGGCCTCTATCCAATGCATTGGCTGTTAGGCCTCTTGCTTGATCTGAAAATGGGACAACCTCTTTCTTTATGCGAGGTGGACTATCGGCCTTGAGGGCACAGCTGCAAACTGCGCCATCTCGGCCTGGCCCGGGGTAGTCTGGGCTGGCTGAGTGGCACTAACAAGGGCACTGGCAGAGTGTCTGGTGGGGGAGCAGGTAGGCTGTCACCCTGAGAGAAGACAGCAAGTGCTTCTTCCATGAAGCCAAGGCCACACTCCTGGGGTGGCGCCTCAGCACTCCTAGGACTCTGCTAAGGAACAGAGTTTGGGAGATCAGAGTGCTGGAGTGATGTGACACCTTGGAAGCCCCTTACAACAGTAGCCCTCAAAGCCATCTGAACTTTCTTGCCAGCAGTTTGTGCTGTGATGGAAGCTGTCAGAGTTGTCATGCTCTATCATGGTGGGTTCCACTATCACGCTCTATCATAGTGGGTTCCACTGCGTTGCTGATGGAGGTGACCACCACCAATGTTCCATATTGGACAGAATGGGCTCCAAGCTCTGGAGCTCTCCAAGCCTTGCGCAAAGTTCGAGCTGGACTGCTCCATGTCCACGACATTGTGCATAGACTCTCCGGCAGGCTGCCCAGTGCACCCAAACATTCCCTGGTATGTGCCCGTGAGCCTTCTTTGGTAGCCTGGCCCATCGACTTTGCCTATCATTTCAATTCACCGCTCCATTCCCACTCAGACCTCACCGTCCTTGGCCTCTTGCATTGTTCCACAGAAGTTCAGCGTAAGCTCGAGGAACAGCACCTCATCTTCTGATTAGGCACTTTACAGCCTTCCGGACTCAATATCGAGTTCAACAATTTCAGATCATAACCTCGGCCCCTGTCATATTTTTACATATTTTTTATCCACACTTTTGGTTTGTGCCTTTTCCTTTTTTTCCTCTCCCACATGGCAGCTGTCTTTCATTCTGCCAGCGCATTTCACACTTCATCTAGAGCCATCCTTTGTCTCTTTACTTGTCCTATTACCATCTAGTCTTGCCTTGAATATCTCTTAATGTCTCTTCACCCCTCCCAGACCTTCCCTTTTGTTCTTTCATCCCCTCCCCCATTTCCCAGCCCCCAAACTTGCTTCTTAATCTGTTTCATTTCCTGCTTTTTTTTTCTCAGTCCTGACGAAGGGTCTTTGACCTGAAACGTTGACACTGCTTCTCTCTCCACGGATGTTGCCTGGCCTGCTGAGTTTTTCCAGCGTTTTCTGTTGTTATTTCAGATTTCCAGCATCCGCAGTATTTTGCTATCGTGTTTTATTTGGGAATTTGGAGAAGAGGGGGAAGGAGTTATTGCTTTTTGCCTACACTACTTTTAGTGCTTTGTGCTACAGGTAGATATTTAATTTCAATACCCATAACTTAATCTAGATCAAGTAAGTAGTCAATAAACTACACTGTAAATTAAGTTACCTAATTACAAATTAAATTAAATTTAATTAAATAAAATAAGATCATTTAGGGATGGCAGTGCAGGTGGTGTGCTGCAACTGCAGCATGTGGGAGTTAGTGGAGAGCATTGTTTGCAGTAAGTGCCTGCATCTTAAGGAACTTCAGCTCAGAGTTTTTAAGCTGGAGTCTGAGGTGCAGATATTGCGGGGCATCAGGGATGGGGAGAGTTACCTGGACACTTTGATCCAGGAGGCAGTCACACCCCTAGGTTAGGTAGTGGTACAGGTCTGGTTAGTGGTCAGGGACAGGAGGGTGTGACTGCAACTCAGGCAGGTAAGGGGACCCCAGGTGCAGTGCTGGAGGAGCCTCAGCCTTTGCCCTTGTCCAACAGGTATGAGGTTCTTGCTGCCTGTGTGGATGAGGGAAAAGCCTGCAGGATGGATGAGCAGGCTGACCATGGCACCATGGTGCAGGAGGCCATTAAAGTGGGGGGAGTGAAAGGGAATGTATTTGTAGCAGGGGACAGTATAGTCAGGGAGAATAGGTACTATTCTCTGCAGCTGGGACCGAGGGTTCTGAAGATTGTGTTGCCAGGGGAGGATCCAGTTGTCGTGGTCCACGTAGGAACCAATGACATAGGTAAAACCAGGAATGAGGTTCTGCTGAGGGAGTTTGAGGAGCTAGGATCCAAATTAAAAGGCAGAACCTCAAAGGTAATAATCTCTGGATTATTACCTGAGCCACGTGCAAATTGGAACAGGGAAAAACAGATTAGAGGTTTAAATGCATGGCTCAAAGAGTGGTGTCGGAGGAAGGGGTTTCAGTTCATGGGACACTGGCATGAGTACTGGGGAAAGAGAAAGCTGTTCCATTGGGACGGGCTCCACGGGCTGGAAAAGTGTCCTGGCGAACCGAATAACTAGGGCAGTAGACAGGGCTTTAAACTAATGAAGGGGACAGTCGGGGGAGGATTCAGGAAAGAGTAAATTTAAAAGCAGTGAGAAAAATGTCATGGCCTAGAGAAGAGTAGAGTTTCGGGTAAAAATAAGCAGAATGGGTCAGGAAGGGACAGAGAGAGTAACAAAGGTAATAAGGCATCACTGGCTAAGGTGACATCAGGTAAAATAGAAATAAGTCAAAGCTAAAGGCACTATATCTGAATGCGCAAAGCATTCACAAAAAATAGATTAATTAATAGCTCAGACAGAAATTAATAGGTTTGATCTAATAGCCATAACGGAGACGTGGTTGCAATGTGGCGAAGGTTGGAAACTAAATACTCCAGGATACTTAACTTTTAGAAGAGATAGGCAAAATGGAAAAGGAACACTGATAATAAAGGATAGGATAAAGACAGTAGAGAGAAAGGATCTTAGCTCTGAAAATCAAGAAGCAGAATCAGTTTGGGTGGAGCTAAGAAACAGCAAGGGGCAGAAAACATTGATGGGAGTTGCTTATAGGCCCCTAAATAGTAGATGTAATGTAGGGCAGAGTATAAATCAGGAAATTAGAGGCGCATGTAACAAGGGTAATACAGTAATCGTGGGGGACTTTAATCTACATATAGACTGGGCAAACCAAATTTGTAGTGATAGTGTGGAGGACGAGTTCATGGAATGTATGTAAGATAGTTTTCTAGATCAGAATGTTGAGGAACCAACTAGGGAACAGGCTATTTTAGATCTAGTATTGTGCAACGAGAAAGGGCTAATTAATAACCTTGTAGTAAAGGGACCTTTGGGGAAGAGTGACCATAAAATGATAGAATTTTATATTGAGTTTGAAAGTGATTTAGTTAAATCTGAAACTAGGGTCTTAAATCTAAACAAAGCAAACTACGTAGGTATGAGGGGCGAATTGGCTAAGGTAGATTGGGAAACTATATTAAAAGTTATGACGGTAGAGAAGCAATGGCTAGCATTTACATAATTAATACATAATTTATAACAAATATACATTCCTTTAAGGCACAAAAAACCCACAGGAAAAGTGTTCCAACCGTGGCTAACAAGGGAATTTAAAGATAATATTAGATCAAAGGAAGAGGCTTATAATGTTGCCAAGAAGAATAGTAAGCGGTTGTTTTTCGGACTGGAGGAAGGTATACAGTGGTGTTCCCCAGGGGTCGGTTCTAGGACCACTGCTTTTCTTGATATATATTAATGACTTGGACATGGGTGTACAGGGCACAATTTCAAAATTTGCAGATGACACAAAACTTGGAGGTATAGTAAACAGTGAGGAGGAGAGTGATAGACTTCAGGAAGACATGGGCAGGCTGGTGAAATGGGCCGACACGTGGCAGATGAAATTTAACGCAGAAAAGTGTGAAATGATACATTTTGGTAGAAAGAATGGGGAGAGGACATATAAACTAAATGGTACAGTCCTAAAGTGGGTGCACGAACAGAGAGATCTGGGGGTATGTGTGCACAAATCGTTGAAGGTGGCAGGGCTGGTTGAGAAAGCAGTTAAAAAGGCTTATGGGATCCTAGGCTTCATGAATAGAGGCAAAGGTCTGGATTTTGTCATTGGGAGCGGAATGGAGTCGGGTCAGGTGGTTTTCGTGTCAGGGCCCCGCCTCCGATGTGAAGTGGGACAAAAGTGCGATTTTGCCCTAATTGGGCACGTGATTTCCAGCATGTGGAAACCCCTGGCCCAATGAGTCTTTTCACACAGAAAATCGCCTCCAATGACGTCATCAATGCTGCTGGATTTAAGGCCTGCAAGTAGTCTCGGTTCTTTTTCAGCCTTACAACTTTATCATCATACTTCTGAAGGATTCCTACTGCAACTATGTCCAGCGCCAGGCTAAAGTGTGCACCCAGATTCGATGAGGCCTCCCTCCAAGCTGTGGTGGAGGGAGCAAGAGCAAATAAGGAACTGCTCTTTCCTTCCTCAGGGAGGAAAAAGCCTCCACAACAGACCAAAGCTGTGTGGCTGCAAGTGGCACAGGAGGTGAATGTGATTTCAATATACAGCAGAACCTGGCTGAGGTTCAGAAAGAGGCTTCATGACCTTCTCCGCACAGGAAAAGTGAGTATTCCATCCCCATGACCCTCAATCTGATCCCTATCGCCTCTCATCACCAGCTTTATCAACCTTCTCCTCCACATCCCACTTCACCCTTACATCCCTGCACCCTTACCCATTCCTTCTCTCTGTACGTTCACATTCACTTAACTATTCGACTATGCAGCCCTCACACTCCCTATCACTGTGATGCTATGACAACAACTTACAACACACAGGAAGGGCCCTTGGTCTTGGCACCTCACTCCATCTTTATGTTCTTCTAAGCATCTATGCTATGGATCCTCTACACTCACTCCTTCATTCTCACTCAAGCTCCACTTGTGTCCCTCATTGCAGGAAAAGAGAGCCCACAATAAGAGGGAGGGGGTGATGAGATGGAGGAGGGCCACCCTCAGTCGCCCAGCTCACCAATGCAGAGGAGGCGGCCCTGGAGATCGTGGGAGTGGAGGACAATGCGCAAGTGGGGGACGGACAGATGGGTGCATCAGAGCAAGCTGGTGACAGAATAGTTTTTCATTTCTCTCATTGACATTGCATGAGTGACTGATATTGATTCGGATGCTCTAACAGATTGACTTATGATCATCTGCACAATTCAATGTGCATGCAACGTTTATCTCACATGTCTAGCCCTTTCCTTTACTCCCCCACAGGACCATCGACAGCCCCCCTCCCCACTGTCCATGAGGAACAGCCTGAGCCAGAAGACTCCTCAGAGGAAGCTGCAACCTCTGAGGGCGCAGCGTCAGCAGAATGAAGCTCACTCAGCACCAACGCAGAAATCAGCTCGGTGGAGCCTTCGCGAGATAGAGTAGTGTTGTCACCTGGTGTATCACAGCTCACAAGTGAGCATCAGCAGATGGTGGAGACAGGGACAGCAGTGGAGAGTCCTCGTCAGAGGGCACAGGACTCTGCCAGCTCGACTCAGCTGCATGTCGACACTGTGCCTCTGGGTCCATCCAGAAGGGGAGCGGTGCTGGAACTCCAGGAACAGGTGCAGGAGTCTCTGGCAGGTTTTGTCTCCAGGGTCATTGCGAGTATGGAGCGAATGGAGGAGTCCATCGCGAACATGAGCAGAGCCTTTGTGGAGGCATTGGCGCATGAACGCATCACCACGGAAAGGATGGCAACCTCCGTGGAAAGGATGGCTACCTCCATGGTAAGGCTGGCTACCGTAGAGGAGAGGATGGCTACAGTAGAGGAGAGGATGGCTATGGCCATGGAGGAGCTTAGTCGCCAGGGTCTTGAAAACATGGTCATTGTTCAGAATAGACTGACTTCTCTTGAGGAGCAATGGTCAGCTATTGAGCAGAGAAACCAGACCTTCATGGAAGTCCTCTGGAGTAGGACTTCCAGTGCAGAAACGGGTCCTCATGGCCCCCTGAAGTGCAGCAAGGTGCTGTCAAGCCACTTGCTAGCTCTGAAGTGGGACTGACCCATGAGAGGGATGTTGGTGGCAGAGAATAAGGAAGTGGGGGCTCCTCTCCAAGCGCTCACACGACCATGCCACTGCAGAGCCCTCGGTCAGAGCCCCACCAGAGTCCTCACCCAACTGAGATCGGCGTCTCAGCCCCTGCACAGCCACAGGAGCAGCAGACTGTTGCCGAGCCCGCACAGGCTCGCAACCCCAGAGGACGCCCGCCAAAGGTGTCGAGGCAGGAGCAGCAAGGAAGTGAGCAAGGGGCCTCCACATCTGCTGAAGCCACAGGGGAAGCACCATGTAGGAGCATGCGTAAGAGGCAGATAATGCACAAGTAGTCACAAGGGTGACTTGGGAGTTCTGTTGAGTTTATTTTGTGATCCGTGAATTGTGATGATAAAAAAATTTGATGGCACACTGTTGAAGTTGTGGCCTGTGTCATTTCGCAAATGGGCCTTCCACATTGCAGGCTTAGGGCAACTTGCAATTGTCAGTATGGTGGTCAGAGTGATAGGAATCCACAGGTTCTGGTCCATTGCCGATGCTCTGGTAAGAAGGTGCGAGGCAAAAGTGTTTGATTGGGCAGGCTAGGCAAATCTGGCCAAGGTGAGTGCATCCCTTGCATCCCAGGCAGCAATGTGCTCGCGTGCTGCTGCTGCTGGTTGATGCACCTCCGCAAGCTGTTCGTTGTCGCTCTCCTCCTCCTCCTCATCTGAGGAGGCTATGCAATCAGACACTTGTACCTCAGCCAGCTGCAAGCCATGATGCTGTGCCATGTTGTGGAGTGCACAGCAAACCACGATGATTCTGGAGACCCTGGCTGCTGAGTACTGCAGGGCTCCACCTGATCTATCAAGGCATCTGAATCGCATCTTCAGCAAGCCGATGGTTTGCTCGATTATGGAGGGCTGGAGGAGGTTACAGAGATATCGGAGGGTTGTAGGGCTGGAGAAGGTTACAGAGATAGGAAGGGAGAAGCCCATGGAGGGATTTGAACACAAGGAGGAGAATTTTAAAATCGAGGCATTGCCGGACCGGGAGCCAATGTAGATCTGCGAGCACAAGGGTGATGGGAGAACGCGACTTGGTGCATATTAGGATACGGGCAGAAGATCCAAGAAGAGATCACTGCGTGCATGTCTCAGCAATGGAAATAGTGAGAATATGTTTCATGGTGCTGAACACAGAGGTACATGGAGCAAGAAGCCAAGGAAAACCTAGGAAGAGCCGGCTAGACAACGTCAAGAGAGACTTGTCACAGAAAGGGATACAGATGATGGAAGCGGCCTAGGCTAGTACAGAACTGACAACAAAGGAGGGAATTTATTCGGCCCCAGCGTCACTGCTGAGCTGATAGATGGGCTTTAGCAGTAGTCATATATAACAATTTCATCATGTGCTGAGAATCACATTCCTTCCCTTTTTTTCTTTACCCTCCTCCCTTCAAGCTGCCAACTCTTGTGGGAAACAGTTCCAGGGCTGCCGTCCAATACCTCACTAATGTGGACACTCTATCTGTCCTATTTCTAATGTCCTTATGTTCTACATGTGCCAGTGTCAGCGAGCTATTCTACTGCAGCAGCTGAGCTTGTTGCTGTCCTTGCCAGATGTTCACCCAGCAGCAGCAGCAGCCCCTGGATTGCAGCCAGGAGCAGGGATCCTGCCTGATTTTCCCCTCTCTAGCCCAGGGGCACTCAAAGCCAATTACAATGCCTCAACTGCATATCATAGGAACAGGAGGAGGCCATTCAGCCCCCCCCCACCCCCCAGCTTGTTTTGCCATTTAATTAGATCATGGCTGATCTGTATCTTAACTTCATTTGCCTGCCTTGGTTCCATATACCTTAATACCCTTGTCTAACAAAAATCTATCAATCTCAGTTTTGACATTTTCAATTGGCCCCCAGCCTCAGCAGCTTTTTGTGGGAGAGAGTTCCAGGTTTCCACTACCCTTTGTGTGAAGAAGTGCATCTAATTTTAATATTATGCCTCCTTGTTCTGGACTCCCCCACCAGAGGCAATAGTTTCTCTCTATCTACCCTGTCAAATTCTTTAATTATCTTAAACACCTCAATTAGATCACCCCCTAATCTTCTATATTCATGGAATACAAGCCTAGTCTATGTAACCTGTCCTCATTATTTAACCCTTTTAGCCCCGGTATCATTCTGGTGAATCTGCGCTGCACCCACTCCAAGGCCAATACATCCTTCCTGAGGTCCGGTGCCCAGAACAGAACACAGTGCTCCAGGTGGGGTCTAACCAGAGCTCTGGACAGCTGGAGCATCACTTTTGTATACCAGCCCCTTTGAAATAAAGGCCAACATTCCTTTAGCTTTCATGCTTTTCAGATCGGGAGGCCGCTTTCAGGCGTTCGGTCGTCTCCTTGATGACATTAGCTGGCAGGTTCTCGGTGAACTAACACACACAGGGAAACCACGGGTAGGTTGTCATCAGCTCCCCAAAGACTTGAAAAACACATCACAAAAGCGCTTAAAAATCACGCTGGGCATTCTGGGAAACAGCAGTCAATTTTCATGCAGCTGGTATCGACCCACTATCCAGATCGATGGAATCATAAGAACATAAGAAATAGGAGCTGGAGTAGGCCATTTGGCCCTTCGAGCCTGCTCCACCATTCAACAAGATCATGCTGACTTTTTACCTCAACTCCACCTTCCCGCAATACCCCCATATCGTGGGATGCTTGCAACATAAATAACCAACACCTCATCACTGACCCAACAGCAGAGGTCCCTGGTTTCGGCTTCCCTTGAAGACAGTCGACAGCGCTCAACCGAATCTGCACAGGGCACGGACGATGCCGCCACCTGCTCCGCAAGTGGAAGGTGAGGGACAACCCGAGGTGCGATTGTGGCCATGAGTCCCAGACAATGGAACACATCACATCAACCTGCCCACTAAGATCAGTTGCGGGAGGCACCTCATTTCTCCACTCAGCACCTCAGGAGGCCATCAAATGATAGCCAAACTAGACATCCCATTATAAGCTTTTCCCGTCATATGAAACAACAACAACTTTAGCCTTGTTAATTATTTCTGTACCTGTCCACTAACTTTTAGTACTTGGATCCCTAAATCTCTCTGTTCTTCCACTGTTCCTAGCTTCTCACCATTTAGAAAATACTCTGATCTGTCTTCCTTAGGATAACTTCTCACTTCCACACACTGAACTCCATCTGCCACAGTTTTGTCCACTCATTTAATCTATCAATGTCCCATTGCAGCTTAGATGAGCTAACCCAGCAGCGAGCAGGAATCAAACTTGGGACATTTTGGTATGTATTGCTTGCTACTACGCGCTCAACTCCTGGTGGAGCTCTATTGAAATAGTTTAAGGGGTCACGAAGGCTCAGTAAAGCAAATTTCTAGCCACCTTTTGTCTAAGGGTATCAGCTTGGCTCAGTGGAAGTATTTTTGAAGGTTGTGTGCTGACATTTCAGTGCAATGCTGAGGGAGCACTTTTAGAGACTCCATCCCTGTCTACCTGACCCCATAGCACTATGTGAGGAAAGAGCAGAGAGTTTCCTTGGTATCTTTCCAACATTCGTCCTTCAGCCAAAATGGTCCATTTGCTGTTTTACTCCCACATCTGCTTATAAAACAACAGTGACTTCACTCCAAAAGTAATTAATTAACTGTGAAGTGCTTTGGGATGTCCTGAGGATGCAAAATACTCCATGTGAGCCTGTGAGACTTCATTAATGAAATATTGACTTGCTGACTGGATGAATCTGATCATGCAGACGAGTACTTGATTCTTGCAGTTACTGAATGAAGAGTGAGGTACAATAATCTAGTCTGAGACCAGCTGTTTATATAGCATCAGTATCATTAGTTTGAACATGTGAACGAGATTTTGCAATAGTTGGAATAAAAACTAAAGAGCATGTATATGGGGGTCAGTTAACACTAAGCACGTGTTTGGACATGCAGGTCATGGATCATCACTGGTTTCACGTTAATATCTTTAGGTTGAAGCCCAGAGTCAGGGCACACTTTGTTCTTTGCTATTTGGCGTAGCCACTAGTCTGTCTCATTGTTGTCACAAGCACTTGGGATGTAGTGTTTGACTCATATCTCAGATGGTGTTTTGGGATATGTTTCTGATGCAAACAGGTTTAAGTATCTTTTTTCAATTAATCTTGTCCTTTCTCCTTGAGTTTTATACATGCTCTACATTATTATTCTTTATTTCAGATTGCAAGTTCTCACACTTCTACTAGCAGTTCCACTGTAAATAATAGATTCAATAGTGCGAGGTATAGATTCAAGTACAGCGTTTGCACTTCTTATAGGGATGTGGGCACGGAAGATGCTTCATCAGGAACACCTCAGTCTATACTGATGGCATGTTTCTTTTAATGAGATTATGTTTTTAGATTATGCTAATGTCAGTATGATATGATATTATCAAGAAGAGATGGAATTAGATCTAAACTGAACCTAGAGTTTGCATTCCAAAATCGGGCTGAATTCCGTGCTGTTTTGGAATATGTGAAAGGGGCCTCAGTTAGTTATGTGCAATAGTATATCATCGTCATACAACAAATTGCACACAGGGGAGAGCTAACAACAACAGCAACTTGCATTTATATAGCACCTTTAACATTGTACAATGTCCCAAGGCACTTCATAGGAGTGTAATCAGACAAAACTTGACACTGGATCAAAGGAAGAGATATTAGGACAGGTGACCAAAAGCTTGGTCAATCAGGCAGGTTTTAAGGAACGTTTTAAAGGAAGAGAGCGAGGCGGAGAGGTTTAGGGAGGGAATTCCAGAGCTTGGCTGAGGCAGCTGTCGGCATGGCCGCCAATGTTGGGACGAAGGAAGTGGGAGATGCACAAGAGGCCAGAATTGGAGGAGCGTAGAGTTCTTGAAGGGTTGGAGAGTTGGAGGAGGCTACAGAGGTAGGGAGGAGTGAAGCTATGGAGGGACATGTAAATAAGGATGAGAATATTAAAATCAAGGCATTGCCAGACCGGGAACCCATGTAAGTCAGTGAGCACAGGGGTGATGGGTGAACTGGACTTGGTGTGAGTTAGGACACAGGCAACAGCAGTTTTGATCAGCTTAAGTTTATGGAGGGCTGATGATTGGAGATTAAGAGAGAGCGTGTGCACTCCATAGCAGTGTATGTTGATTTCTTGTTAGTTTGGTTTGAATTCTCGTATAAGCATGATGTAGAAGCTTGAGCATGTCAGACATCCACCTGCCAAAGAACAGTGAATTATTGCCTGACCGATATCGCCTTGGACTTCCAGTGCCTTACGATGAGTTTTTGCCTGACTAACACGGTGTTCAACGGTGGCACGATAGTAACAGAAGCTGTAAAGAAAGGAAGACTTGCATTTATATAGCACTTGCCATGACTTCAGGACGTCCCAAAGTGTTTTACAGCCAATTAAGTACTTTTTTGAAATGTAGGAAAAGGAGCAAGCTCCAACAAACAGCAATATGGTAATGACTAGATAATCTGTTTTAATGATGTTGGTTAAGTGATAAGCATTGGCTAGGACTCCCCTGCTCTTCTTCAGGATAGTGCCATGGGATCTTTTACGTCCACCTGAGAGGGCAGACAGGGCCTTGGTTTAACATCTGAAAGACGGCACCTCTGACAATGCAGCGCTCCCTCAGTATTGCACTGGAGTCTCAGCCTAGATTTTGTGCTCAAGTTTCTGGAGTGGGACTTGGGCCCACAACCTTCTGACTCAGAGGTGAGAGTGCTACCTACTGAGCCAACTCTTAAGATAAAGTTAGTAAAGATAGAGCTGGGCTAAACTAACTATTGTGGCAGAACCACTGAATGACTCTGGCTAACTGTATATAATTCTCTTTAACGAGGTTCTAACACCAGCCTAAACCTGTACCATTGTGTTAGGCATTACTGTGTTTTGCATATAGAGTTTGCATGTACGGGGCGTGGCCCCTTTAAGAGCGCGGGAAAACGTGGGCAAACGCGATGGCGTCACGTCGCAAACCACGGGACTGCCAAGTCAGTCCTCATGGCATCTCTGTTGAGTAAAGACCTGTTTAATCGTTCTCTGGTGTCGATTTCAGTTATTCGTAGGAATTTGTCAATTCCTACATTGGTAATCCCGTTTTTGTGAACGTTTTCACAAAAGAAGAGCACAGCATGGAAGTGAACGCTGTTTCACTAAAGCTACCGCAGTTCTGGGAGCAGCAAGCGTCCTCGTGGTTTATTCAGGTCGAGGCCCAGTTCGCCCTGAGGAACATCGATGTGGATCAGACCAAGTATCTTTACGTGGTCTCCGCATTTGACAGCTCTACCGCCTCTCGGATTGTCAGCCTCCTCGAAAAACCCCCAACGGAGCACAAGTATGAAACCCTTAAGGCGCGGTTACTGCAGGTTTTCGAGCTCACAAAATCGGAGCGCGCCCGTCGATTACTCGTTATGCCCGGGCTCGGGGACACCAAGCCTTCAGAGTTGATGAGCCAAATGCTCACACTCCTAGGCTCAGAATGGGAATGTTTCCTATTCCGCGAGATTTTCCTCAGCCAACTGCCTGAACAGGTATAAGCTGCCCTGGCCAGATCTGAAGTTGAAGACTGCGCAACACTCGCTGCGGAGGCTGACAAAATATTCGCTGTAACTCGGCAGTACTGCATTGCCACGAGGCACCCATCCCCCACAGACACCGCCCCAGCTCGTCCGCCTGCTGGGCTGTGTTTCTACCACGCGCAGTTCGGCGCGAAAGCGAAGCGTTGCCGCCCTCCCTGCAGTTTTCCCCAAAAGAAAAACCAACGACTGACACTGCGACCACCGAAGAACGGGTCTAACGGGCACCCCGCGGCCGCGATGGCCATCGGCAATGCGGGCAAATTGCTTTTCATCACCGATACTCTCTCCGGTCGTCGTTTTCTGTGCGACACCGGAGCGCAGTGCAGCATTTTACCCGCGTCCACCCTCGATGTGCAGATGGGGAATCACGGCCCCACCCTTGAAGTGGCCAATGGCGGAACAATTCGGACCTTCGGCAGACGGTGAGTGGAGTTGTGCCTCGGGTGGCAACGTTTTCACTGGGAGTTTGTTACGGCCAAAGTTTCCCAGCACCTCCTCGGCGTGGATTTCCTGTGCACCAACAGCCTCCTGGTCGACGTTTGGAACCGACGGCTGATCAACGCAGTAACTTTTAATTCTCTTCCGTGTTACTGCAGTAACACTACGTCACGCACCGTCTCCTGTGCGTTCCCGACTCCTGATGAGTTCGCTCGCCTGCTCAGCGAATTCCCTGACCTGACAAGACCCACATTCTCCTCCACAGCCACGAAACATGGTGTGGAACACTACATCACCACCAACGGCCCCCCGGTCTACGTGTGGGCCCGGCGCCTAGAACGTGGCAAGCTGGCGGTCGCAATGGTGGAGTTCGCAACCATGGAACGGTTAGGGATTATTCGCCGGTCGAATAGTCCCTGGTCTTCACCCCTCCATATCGTCCCGAAGCCTGGTGGTGGATGGCGGCCATGCGGTGACTATCGACGACTAAACGACGCCACCACTCCTGATCGGTACCCGATCCCCCACACCTAGGATTTCTCCGCCCATTTGACAGGGAACACCATGTTCTCAAAAGTCGACCTCGTCCGGGGCTACCACCAGGTCCCAGTTCATCCACAAGATGTCCAGAAGACCGCAGTCATCACCCCATTCGGCCTCTTCGAGTTTTTACGGATGCCGTTTGGGTTGAAGAACGCCGCCCAGGCTTTCCAACGCCTGATGGACTCCGTGCTGCGGGACCTCAAGTTCCTCTTCGTCTACCTGGATGATATTCTAATTGCCAGTCCTACTAAGGAGGAACATACCTGTCACCTACGCACCCTTTTTCGACGGCTCAGCCAACACGGCCTGATTATCAACCCGGCCAAGTGTCAGTTTGGCCTGCACCAAATTGACTTCCTGGGGCATCGCATCACCTCAGAGGGAGCGGTTCCTTTACCTTCTAAGGTAGAGGCAGTGATATCCTTTCCACGCCCGCAGAACATAAAGGCCCTGCAGGAATTCCTAGGCATGGTAAACTTTTACCACCGTTTCGTGCCTAAGGTGGTACTACTCATGCAGCTCCTGTACGAGGCCCTCAAGGGCAAGACTGGCAAGAACGCGGTCGACTGGACGGATGACATGGCCCGAGCGTTCGCCGACACCAAAAGCGCCTTAGCCAACGCGACTATGCTGGCGCACCCGCTGCCAGGAGCCACCATCACCCTCACCACCGATGCGTCAGACTACGCAGTCGGTGCCGTGCAACAGCAGTGGGTGAATGGGACGTGGCAGCCGTTGGCATTCTTCAGCCGTCAACTACGGCAGAACGAGAGAGCATACAGCACTTTCGACCGGGAGTTGCTTGCCCTTTTTCTGGCCATCCGCCATTTTCGGTTCCTTCTGGAAGGACGTCATTTCACTGCTTTTGTGGGCCATAAGCCGCTGACCTTTGCAATGTCCAAGACCGCCGAACCGTGGTCAGCCCGACAGCAGCGTCAGCTGACATACATATCCGAATTCATCATGGATATACGACACGTGGCCGGTAAGGACAACCTGGTGGCAGACTGCCTCTCCCGCGCGATCGTCAATACGGTTCATTTGGGCATCGACTGCACCCTCATGGCAGCGGACCAAGCCTCAGACCCGGAAGTCCAAGCTTACTGAACAGCCATCACTGGCCTCCAGTTGGCCGATGTCAAGTTCCATTCGGCAGGTACAACGCTGTTGTGTGACGTCTCCGTACAGGATCCTCGCCCTATCGTGCCGGTCGTCTGGCGCCGCAAAGTGTTCGACGCCATACATGGGTTGTCACACCCTGGAATGAAGGCCTCTCAGAAACTGATGTCAGCGAAATTTGTATGGCATGGCATGCATAAGGATGTCCGCGACTGGGCCAACACCTGCGTGGTCTGCCAAAAGGCCAAGGTACAGCGCCACATCAAAGCTCCGTTGGCCGCCTTCACAGTTCCGGAGCGATGTTTTGACCACGTCAACGTGGACCTGGTAGGACCACTC
The DNA here is from genome assembly GCF_052327205.1 of Somniosus microcephalus. Taxonomy (NCBI): domain Eukaryota; kingdom Metazoa; phylum Chordata; class Chondrichthyes; order Squaliformes; family Somniosidae; genus Somniosus; species Somniosus microcephalus. The sequence continues at coordinate 169,765,107 of NC_140990.1, read as the reverse complement.
CCACAACTCCCATGGTTTTTCACACATCCTGACCATGGCTGACCGCACCACCAGATGGCCGGAGGCAGTCCCCCTGTCATCCACTACTTCGGCGGACGTGGCCAGGGCGTTCATTTCCTCCTGGATCGCCCGTTTCGGAGTTCCCGCCGATATTTCATCAGACAGGGGACAGCAGTTTTCCTCCGAACTCTGGAATGCAGTGGCCCAAGGACTCGGTGTCAAATTACACCGCACCACAGCCTACCACCCACAGGCGAATGGCCTCTGTGAACGTTTCCGTCGGTCAATGAAGGCCGCCCTGAGAGCCAGCCTCCAGGACGCTGGATGGGCAGACAAGCTGCTGTGGGTCCTGTTGGGCCTTCGCACGGCCCCCAAAGAAGACCTTCATTCTTCATCAGCGGAGCTGGTGTATGGTCAGCCGCTGCGGGTCCCAGGGGATTTCCTACCAACATCGACGGCACAATGGTCCGCGTCTGCCCAGCTTGCTAGTCACCAAGAGGCGGCCAGATGTTTCACACCGGTGTCCACTTCGCACCACGGGCCGTAGAGGTCACACGTTCCCACGGAGCTTCACAAGGATGAATACGTCTTTATTCGCCATGACGCGCATAGGGATCCACTCAAGGCCCCATATACCGGTCCCTTCCGCGTGTTGGAAGCAGGGGACCAAACCTTCACGGTAGATGTTGGTGGTAAACCGGACCACATTTCGGTCGACCGCTTAAAGCCAGCACATTTGGACCTCGACCTCCCCGTTGAGACAGCACAACCGCCGAGACGGGGTCGGCCACCCGTCGTCGTTACGGCAGACCAAGTGTGACCCGCCCGCCAGACTGCCAGCCACCCAGCAGCCTCCGCCTCCGCCTCGAGAGTACAGGAGTTGTTCTGACAGGCTTGTCAGACCTCCTCACCGTTTGACTTTGTCCGTTAAAGCAAATTCTGGGGGGCGCATGTGGCAGAACCACTGAATGACTCTGGCTAACTGTATATAATTCTCTTTAACGAGGTTCTAACACCAGCCTAAACCTGTACCATTGTGTTAGGCATTACTGTGTTTTGTATATAAAGTTTGCATATACGGGGCGTGGTCCCTTTAAGAGCACGGGAAAATGCGGGCAAATGCGATGACGTCACGTCGCAAACCACGGGACTGCCCAGTCAGTCCTCGTGGCATCTCCGTTGAGTAAAGACCTGTTTAATCGTTCTCTGGTGTCGATCTCAGTTATTCGTAGGAATTTGTCAATTCCTACACTATCCCTTTTGTCTTGTTACAGGTGAAGACTGATCAGATGAGGAAGTGCGCCAAGGTGGTATATGATGGCTCAATTGAAATTCATGGATTGTTATGCCATGAAACCATCACACTTGTTCCATTCACTTCCATGTTTCCTTCAAGATTGGCAACTGATTGTAAAACCACTAAGGTTAAGGATGTAATGTATATACCTTTAAGGGGGGAACTACTTTTTACAGCTCATGTATACTGTAGTACTGGCAGTAACCACACCTGTATATAGCACTGAGTAGTAATCTGTACAGTTCAGTTCCAGAGTGAGCCACGTTGAGTAAACACCTGTTGTACCGTTCTCCTGCAGTCTTGTGTCTTACTACTGACGGACACAACATTGGCGACGAGGCAAATTCGATCCTACCTGCAACTCTACATCACCTCCCAGGGATTCGTTCCTGGAGACCAGTAGATTGGAGGTCAAGGCCAGAGACACGGGCGTCGACCACGGGCAACCATCCAGTCATCCAGCAGAGACTCGAGAATTGCGGGGGAGGCTGTTGAAAGCCAGGCTTGGCTTTCCAGTCGCGGTGGTCCAGCGAAACGGGCTGGCAACAGGTAGTGCGCAGAACCTTCCCAGACAGCGGCGGGCTAGAGCCTGACCGAGCGGCACAGCAAAGGGCCGAGCAGCGTCGACGGGAGAGAGAGAGGGCAGAGCGCACAGGGCACAGCCGGTGTTCAGGGGCCGAGCAGCATCGAGGAGAGGGAGAGAGACGCGCAGAACCCCGCGAGGCACCGCCATTGCCACGTGGACCGCGAGAGCGGCGTTGGCAGCAGTGCAGGAGAAGCGTGCGAAACCTACAGGGCGCCGCCATTGCCATGAGGACCGCCGAGAGCAGCGTTGGCAGCAGCGCAGGAGAAGTGCGCGAAACCTACAGAGCAGCGCCATTGCCACGAGGACCGACGAGAGCGGCGTTGGCAGCAGCGGTGGAGGAAGGAAAGCGCGGGAGACGCCATTTTAAGCCATTTTAAACCACACCCAAAATGCCGAAGAGTGGCAGTATCACCGCATTTGACAATGAAGTCAAAGATTGGACTACATATGTCGAACGAATAGAGGTATACTGCAAGGCAAATGAGGCGTCAGATGACAAGAAAGCGCCGGTATTGTTAAATTTAATGGGTGCAAAGACGTATGGCTTATTACGAAATCTAGTAACCCCAGAGAAGCCAGTGGAAAAGAGTTTTGGAGACATAGTGACGATACTACAGGAACATTTAAACCCCACACCGCTGCTGATAGCAGAAAGATTCAAGTTTCACAAACGGAACCAGCATAAGGGTGAAAGCAATGCTGAATATTTAACAGAACTGCGCAAACTATCGAAACACTGCCAGTTTGGAATGGGACTGGCAGATACCTTAAAGGACAAGTTTGTGTGTGGGCTTCAAAGTGAAGGAACCCAGAAAAAGCTTTTATCTGAAAAGGACCTTACGCTGGACAAGGCTTTCAGCATTGCGGTATCATATGAAGCAGCAGCACGGGGCGCTGCAGAGATACAACAGAGACCGCAAGAATATGGCACAAACGAAATGTCATACAGAACAGAGAAGTGCTATCGCTGAGGCAGAATAACACATGACCACAATGACTGCTGGTTCAAAGACAAAGTGTGCAGACAGTGTGGAAAAGTAGGACACATAGCATGAGTCTGCAGTTCGGGAAAGAAAGCCAGCAATAAGAAATCTCCAAAAGAAAAGTACAAGAAGGTACATAAGGTGACGGAGAATAGTTCAGACGAACAAAAGAGTGATACCGACTCCGAAAGCAGGGAGCTGAGTTGTCTGAAACTACATAATGTGATCAAAACGGAGGATCACCGAACCATTTGGATCGCTCTCAAGATAGCAGGAGTCCAGGTAAAAATGGAATTGGACACAGGATCAGCCCTAACAGTCATAAACCGATGGGACTACGAGCGGCTATTCTCACACATACCCTTGAGAGACACAAAAATTATTTTGAACACATACACGGGGCAAAAAGTCTATCCCAAAGGAAAAATAAGGGTGACCGTTATATATAATGGTAAGGAAACACCAAAACTAGACCTGTATGTATTGCAAGATGGAGGACAACCATTACTGGGGCGTGAATGGATCCGGAAAATACAGCTGGATTGGCATTCCATACAAGCACTGACTGTGGCTGCCAAAAAGGATGACGACGACACACCTGGGCGACTGTCAAAGATCCTAACCGAAGCGCAAGAAGTGTTCCAGCAAGGACTCGGAACACTAAAAGGCATGACAGCAACAATTAAAATCGAAGAAAACGCAAGCCCAAAATTTTTTAAGGCCAGACCGGTACCTTATGCGATCCGCCCAGCCGTCGAAGCAGAGCTGGAGAGTTTGGAACATTCAGGAGTACTGTCCAAGCTAGACTGGAGCGAGTGGGCTACACCCATCGTCCCTGTGATGAAAAAGTCGTTGAGCAGCACGCCTGGGGAACCAAGGAAGGTTCGCATCTGTGGGGACTTTAAGGTAACAGTGAACCCAGTCCTTCACACCGTGCAATATCCACTTCCGCGGATTGAAGATATTTTCGTCTCGCTATCTGGAGGGAAACGCTTCACTAAGATTGATCTGGCCCAGGCGTATCTGCAAATGGAGGTAGAAGAAGCATCAAAAAAATACCTCACAATCAACACCCATAAAGGTCTCTACCAATACAACCGGCTGGTATTCGGGGGTAGCATCAGCTCCGGCTATTTGGCAAAGAGCAATGGAACAAGTCCTGCAAGGGATCCCAGGAACCCATTGTTATTTGGACGACATCCTGGTCACGGGCGAAAATGACAGCGATCACCTCGCCAACCTGGAGCAGGTGCTCACTAGATTGAAGGAATATGGGCTCCGAGCTAAGCGCCCCAAATGTGAGTTTTTAAAAAAACAGATCTTGTATTGTGGCCACGTTATCGATAAAGAGGGGTTACATAAGTACCCAGAAAAGATTGAGGCAGTAGTCAAGGCTCCAGCACCGGAAAACGTGTCACAACTGAGGTCGTTCCTCGGGCTGGTAAACTACTACCATAAGTTCTTGTCAAATTTGTCTACAATACTACACCCACTGAACACCCTACTGCAAACTGGGGTGCCATGGAAGTGGAGTGACGAATGTAAATGAGCTTTCCAAAAGAGCAAAACACTAATCACATTGAAGGAGGTATTGGCCCATTTCAACCCAGCACTACCAATTCGGTTGGCGTGTGATACGTCACCCTACGGCATTGGAGCGGTGCTGTCGCACAAATTCTCGGATGGCTCAGAGAGGCCAATAGCCTTTGCGTCACGATCACTAACCTCAGCCGAGCGTAACTATGCCCAGGTTGACAGGGAGGCCCTCAGCTTGGTGTGGGGAGTGAAAAATTTCAATCACTATCTGCACGGGCAGAAATTCACCTTACTGACTGACCACCAGCCTCTTGTCTCCATTTTTTATCCGAAGAAGGGCGTTCCGGTGATGACTGCGCAACGACTACAAAGATGGTCACTGTTTCTCGGGGCGCTCCATTATGAGATTGAATATAAGGGCACGAAACAGCATGGAAATGCTGATGGGCTATCATGCCTGCCACTGCCTACTGCGGAGGAAGCACCAGCAGTGGATCCTGTCGAAATATTTCATTCAACTATAGTTGAATACCTACCGGTAACTAACGCTCGTATAGAAAAGGAGACCTGAAATGACCCGACGCTGTCTCGGGTATATGATTTGACGGTGAAGGGATGGCCAGCACATGGCGACTCACTATTGCCAGCATTCTCGTCAAGAAGAGAACAGCTGTCAGTGTGCCGGGGGACCTTGATGTGTGGATCCTGAGTGGTAATTCCACTCAAGTTAAGGGATAGAGTGCTCAATGAGCTTCATGAGGGTCATCTGGGAGGGGTAAAAATGAAAAGCCTAGCCAGGGCTTATGTGTGGTGGCCGGGAATCGATAAACAAATCGAGGACCTGACCAAGAGCTGCTAAGGATGCCAGAAAGTCCAAAATGCACCACCACATGCCCCTCTACACCCATGGGAGTGGCCCTCATCTCCATGGCAACGGGTGCATATTGATTTTGCTGGTCCATTGATGGACTCAATGTTTTTAATAGCCGTGGATGCGCACTCGAAATGGCCTGAGGTCATCAAAATGTCCTCCACCACCACGGAGAAAACTATTGCAGTCCTACGGACCATTTTTGCCAGCAATAGCTTGCCAGAACAGATTTGTTCCGATAACGGACCACAGTTTGTGTCCGAAGAGTTCCGGAGGTTTATGAAAAAGAATGGGGTAAGGCATTACACATCCGCCCCGTATCATCCAGCCACAAATGGATTGGCTGAGAGGTTCGTACAAACCTTTACGAAGGCAATAAAGGCTATATACAATGACAACATTCCGCTGCAGCATAAGGTGGACAATTTCCTGTTCGCCTACCGGAATGCGACACATGCAGTTACCAACCAGGCCCCGGCCATGATGTTCTTTAACCAAAGATTAAGATCTCGCCTGGATTTGCTCAGACCAAACGTACGAAGAGATGTTGAGAGTAATCAATTCCAGCACATCCACGAGAAGCCAACAAGGAGCTTCAATGTAGGGCAACCAGTCTTGGCCCGCGACTACTGAACAGAAAAATGGCAGCCAGGAACGATATGCACACGGCAGGGCCCACTAATGTACACAGTGGACGTTGGGGAGAACATCGTGAGACGCCATGCTGACCAGATCCTAGAGTCACAGGAACAAGTCAACCCCATGTCTCGCCCATACGTACCTGGTGAGGAACCCGACGTACACATCGCATCTACCCCAGAAACAATAGCATCGGAAGCTGATGACCCAACCGACGACAGGTTGCCAGAATCGCCTCCGCACCAAGAGCGAGACACTCGGGAAAGGCGTTATCCAGAAAGGATCAGGAAGCCTCCCCAAAGACTGAATATATAAATGGACTATTTTCAGCTAACGTTGTATGTTAAAAGTGTTAATTGTAATTAGTTTGATATTTAATTGTTAAATGAGTGTTATGGTATTGTTAATCTAAAAGGGGAGGAATTGTAATGTACATACCTTTAAGGGGGGAACTACTTTTTAACAGCTCATGTATACTGTAGTACCGGCAGTAGCCACACCTGTATATAGCACTGTGTAGTAATCTGTACAGTTCAGTTCCAGAGTGAGCCACGTTGAGTAAACACCTGTTGTACTGTTCTCCTGCAGTCTTGTGTCTTACTACTGACGGACCCAACAAAGGAAGACTCATTTTTTTTATTGATTTAAAATATTTAGATAAGGACGAACCAAACTCCTCATCAAATTGAATTTGCCTAATTGTAAAGTCAAACTAGCGAATGAATTGTCTGTAAACTTGAGGTCATCCAAAACCCAGCTGTCCTATCCTAACTCACACCAAGTCCCGTTCGCGCATCACCCTTGTGCTCACTGACCTACATTGGCTCCCATTTAAGCAACGCCTCGAATTTAAAATTCTCATCCTTGTTTTCAAATCCCACCATGGCTTCGCCCCTCTCCACCTTTGTAACCTCCTTCAGCTCCACAACCCCCCCAAGAACTCTGTGCTCCTCCAATTCTGGCCTCTTGAGCATCCTCGATTTTAATTGTTCCACCATTGGTGACCGTGCCTTCAGCTGCCAAGGCCATAAGATTTGGAATTCCCTCCCTAAACCTCTCCGCCTCTCTACCTCTCTTTCCTCCTTCAAGACCTTCCTTTAAACCTAGCTTTTTGACCAAGCTTTTGGTCATCTCACCTAATATCTGCTTATGTGGATCGGTGACCAATTTTGTTTATTAATGCTCCTGTGAAGCGCACATTATCAAAGTTGACAGTTCTGTGCAGTACTTTCGGAGATTCTGTCTTTTGGATGAGACATTAAACTGGGGCCCCGTTTATCACATTGTTGTTTGTGGGAGCTTGCTGTGCGCAAATTGGCTGCTGTGTTTCCTACATTGCAACAGTGACCCCACTTCAAAAGTGCTTCATGGGCTGTAAAGCTCTTTGGGATGTTCGGTGGTCATGAAAGGTGGTATAATAATGCAAGTATTATTTTCTTTCTTTCGGATTTAATTTAAGGCATTGTTTCAAAATACCATCAATTTTTTTTAATGAGTTCCACAACCAATTGCCGCATGGAACTCTGCTATAGTGGCCACAATGGAGACTTGGCTCCAAAAGGATGGATTGGGAGATTAATATTACTGGCTACAAAGTGGTCAGGAAAGAAAGGGAAGAAGAACAAGGAGGGGGAGGTGGCAGTGTTGATTAAAGACATGTTACAGCACAGGAAAGGGATGATGTACTTCAGGGGTCAAAGACAGAATCTATTTGGTTAGAATTAAAGAACAATAGAGGAGCTATTAGGTTGTTGGGTGTATAATATCGGCCACCAAATATTGGGAAGGCGATAGAGGAGCAAATTTGCAGGCAAACTACAGAAAGATGCAAGAACTATAGAGTAGTGCTAATAGAGGACTTTAATTGCCCTAATATAGACTGGTAAAATATAAAGGGCCAAGAAGGGGAGGAATTCATGAGAGGTGTACAAGCAAAAATGTCTTGATCAGTATGTTTCCAGCCCAACGAGGAAGGAAGCAGTTCTGGATCGAATGCTAGGGAATGAAGTGTGACAAGTGGAGTATGTTTCAATGGGAGAGCAATTAGAGTCATAGGGGTCGATTTTAACTGAGCCGTGAGGCGGGCTTTGAGGTGTGCGGGGGGTTAAAATCGCTAAAACTGGCGGGCGGGACCCCCCCTCTGCCTGGTTCCCAAGCCCCCCCGCCGGCCTGGTTCCCGACCCCGAGCCATTTTAACCCAGGCGTGTCTGATGGTCTCGAGTCAGTCCCGCCTCCAACAGGCGGGACTGGTCTTTAAGGCCCTTAATCAGCAATAATTGGCCTTTATAATGCCATTTTAACAGGCCCTTGCATTTTTAACCCTTTTCCCATGTAAAACACGCCTGGTGGGGATCATGCCTGTGAAACCTGGCGTGAGCACTATTGGCTTGCTAACTATCAGCTGCAGGTCAGCCACTAAAGAGGAGATTTGATCAGTCATCATTTACAGGTGGCAGGACTTTGTTGTTTCAGGCCTGGGGCAACTTGTACCAGGCTTAACCACACCTGTGGAAGGTTGGAGCCTCACACACATCTCCAGTGTGACCTCCTGGGAAATCTGTCTCGCCACCTTCACTCAGCGCTTCCTCAGCAGAGGCATATGCCAAAAGCATGGGAGCCATTTTTCTCCTTCCCTTCTTGGCATTAGAGGAGCTCGAGCACCAGGCGCGGCAGCAGCAGAACCAGGAACAGCAGCAGCACCAGCAGCAGCAGCAGCAGGAGTGACAGGCTGCTGCTCATCCACCTGAGGCAGCACAGGCCAGAAGGGGCCAGCTCATGGAAGCCCGTCGGCGCAGGAGATACCCCCCAAACAGGGTCTACAGACACAGGGTCAGCTACCTCAACATGACTGAGCAGCAGTGCCAAAGGCGACTCCAACTTTCGCGACAGGCAGTGACTGACATCTGCGCAATGATACAGCAAGACCTGCTGCCTGGAGGACCAGGTGGACACTCCTTACCAGTGGCCATCAAAGTCACCACCGCACTCAACATTTTTGCCTCAGGCTAATTCCAGGGATCATCAGCAGACATTAGCGGCATCTCCCAGTCAGCCGCACACACTTGCATCACGCAGGTAACCGATGCCCTCTTTGCCCTCGCGCACAATCACATCCATTTCACCAGGGATCGCGCAAATGTGATGCTCATCTGGCAGACTTTCCAAGGGTGCAGAGCATCATTGACTGCACACATGTGGCCCTTAGGGCACCCCATCGCAATCCAGGTATTTTTGTCAACCGCAAGGGCTTCCACTCCCTTAACGTTCAGCTGGTGTGTGACCACAACAAGGAGATTTTGCATGTTTGTGCCAAGTACCCTGGCAGTTGCCATGACTCCTTCATACTGTGCCAGTCTAATGTGCCTCCGCTATTCAGGCCGCCAGACCAACTTCACGGATGGCTACTTGGAGACAAGGGCTATCCCCTGAGTGTAATGATCAGTAACATGTCATTCTAGAATGGTACACTAGGTGGAGCTGTATGTTTAGTAGGGGCTACCCACAAGGCAGTAGTCAAGATGGATGCCTGTATACTAGTCCACATGGCTGAATAAATGACTAGATCAAGCTAGCTGTTCATAATGAAAACGTCTATTTATTTATGAACATAACATGGTACCAGAAGTGGTAATATCTGCTGAATATTGTGAAACGTGACATGGAGAATTTGAAGCCACCGGAGGGTTTGAAACTCACTGGGAATGTTGACTGCAATTGGCGGACTTTCAAACAACAATTCGAACTCTACATTGCTGCCATCGGGTTCGGTACGAAGCCAGACGCAAGGACAATAGCGTTACTGCTCACGGTTGCAGGCCCACAGGCGATAGAGGTGTTTAATACATTTGTATTTGATCAAGAGGAAGACAGAGAAAAAATGGACGATGTGCTAAAGAAGTTTGATACACATTGTTCTCCCAAAAAGAACGAGACCTATGAGAGGTATGTGTTCCGATCACGGACACAGCAGCAAAATGAGACTTTTGATAGCTTTGTGACTGATCTGAAACTGAAAGCACAGACATGTAATTTCTCTGAACTGAAATCATCCATGATTCGTGACCAGGTTGTGTTTGGTATTCATGATAAAAAGGTCAGGGAACGTTTGTTGAGAGAAACAGAACTAACATTGGAGGATGCTATGAAAATATGCCATGCCAGTGAGCTAGCTCAACAGCACGCAAAGACTTTCAGTGAAATTAATAATGATGTGACTGTAATGAGTGACTGTGCTGCTGTCGGTGCTGTGTCGTACAAAGGGAAGAAACATGGGCAGAACAGAAATGCAAAGCAATCGGAGGATGGAATTTTTAATTGTAAACACTGTGGTTACCAGCACCAGTCAAGACAATGCCCTGGGTTTGGGAAAATGTGCACAAAATGTAATGGAAAGAATCACTTTGCCAAAAAATGCTTTTCAAAAGTAAAAGCAAAGAAAGGGCAACAAGTCAATGTGATTGAGGACACTGATTTAAGTGAGACATTTTTTGTAGGAATGGTGTCATGTGACAATATAGAAAAGGATACAGAAAATGTGCAGCCCTCAGGAATGGACAATGCTGAACATAAAGTTAATGCAGTAAAAGAGGACAAATGGATGATGCCACTGCAGGTAAATGGAGCATTAGTTACATTGAAACTAGACACTGGGGCAAAAGCAAACTTAATCAGTATGAGTGACATTAAAAATATGAAAGAAAAGCCCAAAATACAGAAAAAGTCAGTACTACTGAAGAACTATAATGGACAGAAAACAGATAGCTTAGGTGTATGCAGACTTAAAGTGACAGTCAAAGACAAAGTGCATCATCTCATGTTTTCTGTTGTGGCTGAAGGACTTGATTCACTACTAGGTGACAAAGCTTGTGAGGACTTAGAACTGGTCAAGAGAGTCTACCGTATAAACTGTGCCATAAGCAGACCAGATGACTCGGTGGATTCTGTAGTGAGTAATTTCCAGGATGTGTTCAAAGGATTTGGAGTTCTACCATTCACTTACAAGATCCAGCTAAAGGAGGATGCTCAGCCAGTGGTACATGCTCCACGGAGAGTTCCAGCACCCCTGCGTGACCGGCTCAAGAAAGAACTGGACAGAATGACTACACTAGGAGTCATCAGGAAAGTCGAAGAGCCAACAGACTGGGTTAACTCCATGGTATGTGTAAAGAAAAAGAACAATGATCTAAGAGTATGCATGGATCCAAAGGACTTAAATGCAAACATAAAACGTGAACACTACCAGATTCCCAAGCAAGAAGAAATCACCAGTGAAATGTCAGGTGCCAGATACTTCACAAAGCTCGATGCCTCACAAGGATTATGGCAACTAAAACTGGATGAAGAGAGCACCAAATACTGTACCTTCAACACATCATTTGGCAGGTATTGTTTCCTCAGAATGCCTTTCGGGGTAATATCTGCATCTGAAATCTTTCATAGAGCAATGGAACACATAATTGAAGGTCTGGAAGGAGTTCGGGTCTATGTTGATGACATCATCATCTGGGGCTCCACACTGAAAGAACACAATGAGAGACTGACTAAAGTGCTACAGAGCATACGCCGGAATGGACTGAAGCTCAACAAAGCCAAGTGTCAGTTTGGCGTCCAGGAAGTAACTTTCCTAGGAGATAATCTATCTGGTAAAGGAATAGAGCCAGATATGGAAAAAGTAAACGCCATACTCAAAATGCCCCGACGCACTGACAAAAATGGAGTGCTATGCATCATGGGGATGATAAATTTCATTGGAAAGTTCATTCCTAACTTGTCAGCCAAAACAGCCTGTCTGCGAGACCTGCTACATAAAACAAATGAGTTTGCATGGACAGAAAGACATGAACAAGAGTGGATGAACCTCAAAACAGTGCTGACAACCACACCTGTACTCACCTTCTTTGACCCAACAAAGAGAATCAAAGTGTCAACGGATGCATCAAAAGATGGCCTAGGCGTGGTCTTGCTACAAGCCGATGGTGAAGATTGGAAGCCTGTTGCCTATGCCTCCAGGTCTATGACTGACTCTGAGTGTCGATACGCCCAGATTGAAAAGGAATGTCTAGGCTTGGTAGTTGGACTAGAAAAGTTCCATGGCTACATATATGGACTTCCCACCTTCACAGTTGAGACAGACCACTGCCCACTGGTTGCCATCATAAAAAAAAATCTGAATGAGATGTCTCCAAGGATTCAACGACTCATGATGAAGCTGCAAAGATATGACTTTGAACTGATCTACACACCAGGCAAACACATAGTGTTAGCAGATGCACTATCCCGAGCACCCACAATGAGTCATGTGAGCTCTACTGAGGAAGACGTGGATGTTCATGTGAGTATGGTCACTGCTGCGCTGCCCGTGTCAGACACAAAATCAAAGCAAATAGCAGAAGAAACAGTAAAAGATACAGTGTTACAAACAGTAATAGAGAACATTCATCATGGTTGGCCAAAAGGTTCCTGTCCAAAGTACTTTCACATCAGGTCAGAGTTAAGTGTCGCAAGTGGACTACTACTAAAACAGAACAGAATAGTCATTCCACAGGCTCTACATCAAGACATGCTCAAAAGGATTCATGAGGGACACCTCAGAATTGAGAAATGCAAAAGGAGAGCAAGAGACACTGTTTATTGGCCTGGCATAAATAAGGACATTGAGAACATGATAGGCATATGTGAGACATGTCAGAAACACCAAAACAAACAAGCAAAGGAACCAATGATAGTAGCTGACTTACCAACAGCACCATGGCAAAAGGTTGGTATGGACCTCTTTCATTTGAATGGTAAAGACTATCTAATAGTGATCGACTACTATTCTAACTATCCTGAGATGGCGCTTCTCTCAAGCACATCAGCAAGCAGTGTCATAATGCATGTTAAATCCATCTTCGCCAGACATGGAATTCCCAGGATTGCCGTTAGCGACAGTAGTCCGTGCTTCAACTGTAAGGAGTGGCAACAGTTTGCAGCACATTATGACTTTCAGCACATCACATCCAGTCCTCTGTATGCTCAGTCAAATGGTAAGGCAGAGAAAGGTGTTCAAGTTCTCAAACAGCTACTGAAGAAAGCAACAGAAAGCAAGTCTGATCCTTATCTCGCCCTGCTGAGCTACCGAGCCTCCCCTTTAGACTCTGGTTCTTCACCTGCTGAACTCCTAATGGGTTGCAAGTTGCGCACCACGCTACCCTGCTGTGCAAAAGAAAAGCAGAGTAAGGAACTGAGACAGAGACTTCAACTGTTAAAGCTGAAACAGAAATCACACTATGACAAGTCATCCAAAACTCTGAAACCATTGACAAGGGATGATGTTGTCAGGATTGAGGATCCAGATGCATGGAACAGGAAAGCTACAGTTCTTGAGGAAGTCGGACCAAGGTCATACACTGTTAGAACTGAGGAAGGGCAGATTCTCAGGAGGAACCGCCATTCCCTCCTGAAAATAGAAGAAACTATCCAAGAGCAAATCGATGACAATGGCGCAACTGAATCTTGTCACTCACCACCAGAACAATCTAACACAAACACACATACAGGCTCTCATGCAAACACATCAGACTTACCTGTGCTGAGAAGATCCAGACGTGAAGTAAAAAAGCCTAATAGACTTAATCTTTGAGTACAAAGAAAACTATAATAAAAGAATGAAAAGCTCATAAAGTAAAGCTTTGAAAATGTGTTGACTGTTGTGAAGATGTTTATGTTGTTATGATTGATTGATATTGATTGATATTGATTTTGTTTAACCTCTAAGGAAGGGGGATGTAATGATCAGTAACATGTCATTCTAGAATGGTACACTAGGTGGAGCTGTATGTTTAGTAGGGGCTACCCACAAGGCAGTAGTCAAGATGGATGCCTGTACACTAGTCCACATGGCTGAATAAATGACTAGCTCAAGCTAGCTGTTCATAATGAAAACGTCTATTTATTTATGAACATAACACTGAAGACTTGGCTAATGACGCCATTGAGGAGGCCAGCCAACGAAGCTGAGGAGCGCTACAACTCCAGCCACGTTTCCACCAGATCCATAATTGAGCAAACCATCGGCTTGCTGAAGATGCGCTTCAGATGCCTGGATGGATCAGGTGGAGCCCTACAGTAGCAGTGCTTTGAGGTGCCTGCTGTACATGGTCCATGCCTCTGAGGCATACAGGAGGGTGGATATCACTACTGCTCTGTAGACCATGAGCTTGGTGCTGGGTTTGAGATCCTGGTCTTCAAACACTCTCTTCCTCAGGCGACCGAAGGCTGCACTGGCACACTGAAGGCAATATTGAACTTTGTCATTGATGTCTGCCCTTGTTGACAGTAGGCTCCCGAGGTATGGAAAGTGGTCCACGTTGTCCAAAGCCTTGTCGTGGATTTTGATAGTCGGGGGGCAGTACTGCGTGGGGGGCCAGGTTGGTAGAGGACCTTTATCTTACGGATGTTTAGTGTAAGGCAGTGCTACCCCAGTGGCTGCAGCATGGCTGGTGGAAGGCTGCTGACTTTCAGTGGGGGAGACTGCAGATGGTCTTTGAGGACAACCTAGAGCAGCTCTGGGCCTAGAAGGCCCGGCTGCGGACTGCACCATCTCAGTATGAGTGGCAGCAGTCTGGGCTGGCTGGCTGACAGGCAAGGGCTTTGCGGAGTGGCGGGGGGTTGGAGGATGAATGCTGCCTTCCTGAGTGAGGACAGCAGGTTCGTGCTCCACGGAGCCACTGTACACCCCGGAGCAGCACCTCAGCAATCCTAGTTATCTGTTGACGGACAGATTGCTGGACTGCTGTGACACCCTGCAAGACCCTTTGCACACTGGTAAATGCAGCCATGATGGCAGCAGTCTGAGCTTCCACTGCAGCACTCAGACGTTGGGTGGCTGCTGCTTGTACTGCAGTGGAAGCTGAGACATCGGCCATCAGACGCTGCATCATGGTTGCGAACAGAGTTGGTCACCACTTGCATGTTGGAAAGGCTGGGCTCCAAGCTCTGCGCAAAGCGCTGGGCTAAGTTGGTGCCGGACTCCTCCATGCTCTTTGACATTGCACGCAGGCTTTCTGGCAGGGCTCCCAATGCACCCAGCATTTTGTTGTGCATATGCATCAGCCTCTTTCTGTAGGCTGCATCATCGAAGTCCTCATCTGGTCTTCTGGAGCGGAACACGTGTATGGCCTTGTCCTCCGGCAAGCTGGCACCTGCGCTACCCTTGCCCCCTGCCCTGTCTGCCGGCCACTCATGCCTGGTGTCTCACCACGTGCAGATCCCGCCTCTAAGCTCGCCTCTAAATTATGAGCAGTGTTGATATCTGAGCTAGTGGCTGCAAGTGTGAAATCGAGTGATGGTGCTGTGCCTTCAGCATTACTGTCTTCTTGCTGTTCCTCCACTGCCTGGCCAGGTTGAAATTCTTGGGTACCTGAAAGGAGAAAGGCACAAGGCTAAAGTTGTGGTGAGGGGAGGGGGGGAAAGCAAGAGGGGCATGCTTACACCGTCTGCAGCTTGTAAGTCTGAAGAGATTGTGGGATGAGGGGGAAGTGGGATGTGAGAAAGAGGATTAGGTATGAGCATACTGTCATCTTCAGTTGACTCAGCCCTGCCGCTGGCCATGGGCTCAGCAGTTGCCGTTCCAATAATGGCCAGCATTGTCTCCTCCATGGGGGTTAGGTCATGCAGGTGCGCCTGTCCCCCTACGGGTAGCCCCTGCTGCCTCCAGTTGTGCGCCACCTTGTCCTGCAAGAGAGAGGGAAGTGTGTCAGTGAGTGTCGTGCAATCTGTTTGTGTGATGTGGCTATCGTGGTTGAATAGCTGGCAGTGTGTTCAAGCTGTGAGATGTGGGTTTGAGGCTTTCAACAGTGTTAAGGGTGTGAGGGTGAGGTGAAGCATATGAATGTTGGGTATGAGTCCTGATTGATAGAGATTGTTGGTAGGTGAGTGATGGGGGTGTGGTGAATTCAGGAGTGTCTGAGGCTAGTGGTGCATTTTGTAGGTTATGTCATTTGAAGATGCATTCACTGACCTCGACCACTCATGTGAGGTCATTGAACTTCTTGCAGCACTGCATCGAGGTCCTCGGGGCTTGACTCCTGGCATTGACTGCCATGCCTATGTTCTCCCACTGTCTTTTGGGTGTGTGTCTGGAGGGCCTCCTGGCCCCCTACGGATACAGCACATCTCTCCTCCTTTCCACTTCCTCCACCAAAGATTTCAGTGCAGCGTCCAAAAAGCTTGGAGCCCACTCTCTCCCATGTTGTGCCATTCCTCACTATTTCCCAGGTCAGATTCACTTCCTGCATAACTCCCAGCACCTGCTCCAGCCACAATGCACCTCCCCTTTAAGAGGTGAAGGCTAGCTTTAAGCAGTGCAGGATAGCTTTAACTGGTGCTAGAAATTTACGATATTGGTCCCCTGCTGATTCGTCCAGCCAATCAACAGCGCGGTTAGCGCTGACTGGACGCTGAAATCATTCAAATGAGCAGGCAGCACAAAGTTGGCATGCTGCCTGCATTTAAATTAAATAGGAAGCATCTGATAAATGTTAGACTCATAATACAATAGAGAACCAAGCTGAATAAAGAAAGTACAGAGGAGAACTGAAAAAGGAAATAAAAGAGGATATGAGAATGCGGGTAACATAAAAGGGAACCTAAATGTTTTTCATAGAATCCTAAAAGCTTACGGCACAGAAGGAGGCCTATCGTGTCCGCGCCGGCTAAAAAAAAAGCTATCCAGCCTAATCCCACTTTCCAGCTCTTGGTCCGCAGCCTTGTAGGTTGCAGCACTTCAGGTGCATATCCAAGTACTTTTTAAATGTGATGAGGGCTTCTGCCTCTACCACCCTTTCAGGCAGTGAGTTCCAGACACCCACCATGCTCTGTGTGAAAAAATGTCTCCTCAACTCCCCTCTAATTCTACTACCAATTACTTTAAATTTATGCCCCCTAGCTAAAATTCTCCAGTCCTGGCAACATCCTCGTAAATCTCTGTACACTCTCTAGTGCAATCACATTTTTCTTGTATGCAGTACTCTAGCTGTGGCCTAACTATTGTTTTATACAGTTTGAGCGTAACTTCCCTGCTCTTATATTCTATGCCGTATGTATTCTTAACCATCTTATCTTCCTGTCCTGCTACCTTCAGGGATCTGTGGACATGCACTCCAAAGTCCCTCTGTTCCTCTACACTTCTCAGTATCCTACCATTTATTGTGTACTAGGTGAAGTGCCCGGCGGTGCCGAGGCTTTTTCGAGGGCATGTTGTTGTTGGAAGAGAGAGAGAGAGCAACTGGGGGGAAGAGAGAGAGTGACTGGGGGGAAGAGAGGGAGGGGGAGGGGGAGGGGAGGGGGAGGGGGGGAGGGAGGGAGGAGAGGGGAGGGGGGAGGGGAGGGGAGGGCGGGGGGGAGGGAGGGGAGGGAAGGGCGGGGGGGAGGGGAAGGGAGGGGGGGAAGGGAGGGGGGAAGGGGGGGGAGGGGGGAAGGGAGGGGGAAGGGAGGGGGGAAGGGGGGGAGGGGGGGCGGGGGCCCCCCCGAGGGTCGCGGCCCCCCCCCGAGGGTCGCGCCCCCCCCGAGGGTCGCGCCCCCCCCCCGAGGGTCGCGCCCCCCCCCGAGGGTCGCGCCCCCCCCAGGTGAAGATCGCCGATTGCGGCTGTGCGAGACGGCCGGCGGGCCCGGTTGCCAGGGTAACCGTTGACGCTCAGCAAGCCCCGCCCCCCGGCCGAGCCAGAGAGAGACGCCGCGTCTCAGCTCCTGCTGCGCGCGCACCCTTTAATAAGGTAGCGGCGCTGGGGTGAGGCCAGCCCCTGCAGCCTTCGAGTGGGGCCGGGAGGTGCCTAGCTCGGGCGTAGATGCGGAGGAGAAACCGAGGCTTCGAGGCCTACCTGGAAAAACGGGGAAAGGTAGGAAAATTAATGAGATTAGATAAGTTAATTTGTTTCTAATTCATTTTTTTTAAAAACAGTATGTGTTTTAAAAGCAACGTTTTTTTTAAAGACGCAGAAAGCGGGAAAAAGAAAGGAAAAGTTTGGAATCAAGATGGCGGCGACTCACCTCGGTTCAGAACGATAAGGCCCGCCCACACACGCACCGATTGGCCCGGCCGCACGCGGCAGCAAGCCGCCGTACGATTGGTCGACCTCGAGGTCACTCTGTCGCTAATGAGCGGATAATGAGAAGCTAATGAGTGGAATGTTGAAGGTTTTTGGGATACCGCGGGCGCGATTTTAGCCCGGCCGAAACGTAAATACGCTTAAAACCGTCTCGGAAGCGTAAGCTTTCTTTGGAGGTAACGCGCGCGTAGGTACGCCCTGTAACTTTCGAGCGCATAGCCCGCCAGACGCACAGGCGATGACAGAGAGAATGACAGAATGACAGACAGACAGATGTACCGATTTATATATATAGACTAGCTGGGGTGCCCGGCGGTGCCGAGGCTTTTTCGAGGGCATGTTGTTGTTGGAAGAGAGAGAGAGAGAGCGACTGGGGGGGGGGGGAGAAGAGAGAGAGAGAGAGCGCGACTGGGGGGGAAGAGAGAGAGCGACTGGGGGGTAGAGAGAGAGCGACTGGGGGGAAGAGAGAGAGCGACTGGGGGGAAGAGAGAGCGGGTGGGGGGAAGAGAGAGAGCGGGTGGGGGGAAGAGAGAGAGCGGGTGGGGGGAAGAGAGCGGGGGGAAGGGAGGGGGGAAGGTGCGGAGGGGAGGGGGGAAGGGAGGGGGGGAAGGGGCGGGGGGAAGGGACGGGGGGAAGGGGCGGGGGGGAGAAGGGGGGGAAGGGGGGGCGGGGAGGGAAAGGGGGGGCGGGGGGGAAGGGGGTGCGCGGGAAGGGGAGGGGGGCGGGGGCGGGGTGGGCCCAGGCCGAGAGCCCCGCTCTGCGAGCCCCGCCCCCCCCCCGGCCGAGCCCGATTACGGCTCTGAGAGACGGCCGGCGGCCGAGCACCGCTCCACCCCCCCGGCTGAGCCCGATTGCAGCTCTGAGAGATGGCAGGCGGCCGAGCACCGCTCCACCCCCCCGGCCGAGCCCGATTGCGGCTCTGAGAGACGGCCGGCAGCCGAGCCCCGCCCCCCCCAGGCCGAGCCCGATTGCGGCTCTGAGAGACGGCCGGCGGCCGAGCCAGGCCCCCCCCAGGCCGAGGCCGATTGCGGCTCTGACAGACGGCCGGCGGCCGAGCCCCCCCCGGCCGAGGCCGATTGCGGCTCTGACAGACGGCCGGCGGCCGAGCCCGATTGCGGCTCTGAGAGGCGGCCGAGCCATGCCCCCCCCCCGGCCGAGCCCGATTGCGGCTCTGAGAGACGGCCGGCGCCCGAGCCACGTCCTCCCCGGCCGAGCCCGATTGCCGCTCTGAGAGACGGCCGGCGGCCGAGCCCCGCCCAAGCCGAGCGCGGAACAGAGACGCCGCGTCTCATCTGCTCCTGCTGCGCGCGCACCCTGACCCTCGTGGCTGACGCCGTTGCCCCGGGTAACGTGACGCGTGTGGGGGGGCGGTGTGAGGAGCTTAGCAGAAGCCCTAGCTCGGGCCTGGCTGGGCAAGAAAGGCCCAGGCTTTCAGGGCCTAACAAAAAAACGGGGAAAGGTAGCAAAAAGAACGTTGAGTTTAGAAAAAATATTTACAAATGAATTAAGTTTTTTTTAAAACAATTTAATAAATTCAATTTTATTTTGCTGGAAATGTATATTTGAAAAGAAAGACGCAGAAAGCAGGAGAAAGAACGGA
The DNA here is from genome assembly GCF_052327205.1 of Somniosus microcephalus. NCBI lineage: Eukaryota > Metazoa > Chordata > Chondrichthyes > Squaliformes > Somniosidae > Somniosus > Somniosus microcephalus. The sequence continues at coordinate 169,745,509 of NC_140990.1, read as the reverse complement.
AGCAAGATGGCGGCGACTCACCTCGGTTCAGAACGATAAGGCCCGCCCACACACGCACCGATTGGTCGACCGTCAGGTCACCAAAGCGTAGGATTGGTCAATCGTCCCGTCACTCGACCGTAGGAGGGCCCGGCCGCACGCGGCAGCAAGCTGCCGTACGATTGGTCGACCTCGAGGTCACTCTGTCGCTAATGAGTGGATAATGAGATGCTAATGAGCGGAACGTTGAAGGTTTTTGGGATACCGCGGGCGCGATTTTAGCCCGGCCAAAACGTAAATACGCTTAAAACCGTCTCGGAAGCGTAAGCTTTCTTTGGAGGTAACGCGCGCGTAGGTACGCCCTGTAACTTTCGAGCGCATAGCCCGACAGACGCACACGCGATGACAGACAGAATGACAGACAGACAGAATGACAGAATGACAGACAGAAGTACCGATTTATATATATAGATAGCTGAAGTGCCCGGCGGTGCCGAGGCTTTTTCGAGGTCATGTTGTTGTTGGAAGAGAGAGAGAGAGAGCGACTGGGGGGCCGGGGAGAAGAGAGAGAGAGAGCGCGACTGGGGGGGGAAGAGAGAGTGCGACTGGGGGGTAGAGAGAGAGCGACTGGGGGGAAGAGAGAGAGCGACTGGGGGGAAGAGAGAGAGCGGGTGGGGGGAAGAGAGCGGGGGGGAAGGGAGGGCGGGGGGGAAGGGGCGGGGGGAAGGGAGGGGGGAAGGGAAGGGAGGGGGGGAAAGGGGCGGGGGGGAAGAGGGGGGGAAGGGACGGGGGAAGGGATGGGGGAAGGGGGGGCGAAGGGGGGGCGGGGGGAAGGGGCGGCGGGGAAGGGAGGGCGGGGGGGAAGGGGCGGGGTGAAGGGAGGTGGGAAGGGAAGGGAGGGGGGGAAAGGGGTGGGGGGAAGGGACCAGGGGGGAAGGGAGGGGGGAAGGGGGGGCGGGGGGGAAGGGGCGGGGGGGAAGGGAGGGCGGGGGGAGGGAGGGGGGAAGGGAAGGGAGGGGAGGGAAAGGGGCGGAGAGGGGGAAGGGACGGGGGAAGGGGGGGCGGTGGGGAACGGGGGGGAAGGGGGGTGCGGGAGAAGGGGGGCGGGAAGGGGAAGGGGGCGGGGGGAAGGGTGGGGGAAGGGGGGGCGGGAAGGGGAAGGGGGGCGGGGGGGAAGGGGCGGGGGGGGCCCAGGCCGAGAGCCCCGTTCTCCGAGCCCCGCCCCCCCGGCCGAGAGCCCCGCTATCCGAGCCCCGCCCACCCCCCCCCGGCCGAGCCCGATTGCAGCTCTGAGAGACGGCCGGCGGCCGAGCCCCGCCCCGCCCCCGGCCGAGCCCGATTGCGGCTCTGAGAGACGGCCAGCGGCCGAGCCCCGCCCCGCCCCCAGCCGAGCCCGATTGCGGCTCTGAGAGACAGCCGGCGGCCGAGCCACGTCCCCCCCGGCCGAGGCCGATTGCGGCTCTGAGAGACGGCCCTCAGCCGAGCCCTGCCCCCCCCCGCCGAGCCCGATTGCGGCTCTGAGAGACGGCCGGCGGCCGAGCCCCGCCCCCCCCCGCCGAGAGCGGAACAGAGCGTCTCACCTGCTCCTGCTGCGTGCGCACCCTGACCCTCGTGGCTGACGCCATTGCCCTGGGTAACGTGACATGGCGGGGGTGGGGCGGGGTGAGGAGCTTAGCAGAAGTGCAATCACCTAGCTCGGGCCTGGCTGGGCAAGAAAAGCGCAGGCTTTCAGGCCTAAGAAAAAAACGGGGAAAGGTAGGAAAAAGAATGTTCAGGTTAGGTTTACAAATGAGTGATTTTTTAAAAAACAATTTAATAAATTCAATTTTATTTTGGTGGAAATGTATATTTGAAAAGAAAGACGCAGAAAGCAGGAAAAAGAATGGAAGCAAGATGGCGGCGACTCACCTCGGTTCAGAACGATAAGGCCCGGCCACACACGCCAGCAACCCGGCGTACGATTGGTCGAGCTCGAGGTCACTCTGTCGCTAATGAGCGGATAATGAGATGCTAATGAGCGGAATGTTGAAGGTTTTTGGGATACCGCGGGCGCGATTTTAGCCCGGCCGAAACGTAAATATGCTTAAAACCATCTCGGAAGCGTAAGCTTTCTTTGGAGGTAACGCGCGCGTAGGTACGCCCTGTAACTTTCGAGTGCATAGCCCGACAGACGCACAGGCGATGACAGACAGAGTGACAGACAGACAGACAGATCGACCGATTTCTATATATAAGATTCCCTTGTCTTGCTTGCCCTCCCCAAATGCATTACCTTACACTTCTCCAGATTGAATTCTATTTGCCACTTTTCTGCCCACCTGACCAGTCCATTGATATCTTGCTGCAGCCTACAGCTTTCTTCCTCACTGTCGACCACACAGCCAATTTTTGTAGCATCTGCAAACTTCTTAATCATGCCCCCTGTCATAAATCGCAAGTTCTACAAGAAGTAACTCAGGAAGTACGACTGAATGGCCAGCTGAGGGGAGTATAAATACTCGGGCGTGGGCCCAACTTGGCCAGAGACAGTCTGGAAACAGGAAGCTAGTGACTACTGTTGTGTATGTAATATGTGTGCTACTTTGAACCTATGGACAGGACTGCACTACTTGTTGGGCGTAGTGATACGCAGTACCACTCCTGGCCATAGGGGTATAAATAGTACTGTGGGTACTGATCTCCCCTCAGTTCCCGCCTGTGGGCATGAAGTAAAGACCTATGTATAGTCCCTACCTCCAACCAGTAAAGACCTGTTTGAGTTATACGTTTAAGTCTTTGTGTTAATTGTTCAATACAATACACATACTTAACACTGGCGACGAGTCAGGTTCTTACCCTGCGGCAGTTGAAGAGAGGTTTCAAACATCACCACCCCACTAGAAGCGACAGGCTTTAGGACTCTGAAGCCTCCATCAGCGACTGAGCACTGGAGTGCAGCAAACATCCTGACAGCTTCCAGCGACTGACAGAAGTCTTTCTGCAGTTTCCTTGTTCAACCTAGGTGGTGGGGTAAGCCGTGCAGTGTTGGCTGCAAAGACAGGGCTGGGGAAGTTGGAGAAGATAAGGGCGATCGCAATCCCTGATAAGAGCCGCGGTGAAACGCGCGAGCGAGTAAGCCAGAGCCCGGGAGGGAGCGAGCAAGAGCCGCGCGAGCGGGTGTGCCAGAGGCCGGGAGCCGCTTCAAGTGTGAGGCGCAGCGCGGGCCAGCAATCGGGACCAAAGATAAGGGCCGCACTCGGGGGCTGAAGGGAGACGGCGTCGGGGGACGGGTGAAGACCGCCAAGCGCGGGAAAACCGCCATTTTGTGGGCGGAGGACGACGGCAAGAGCGGAAAGCCGCCATCTTTGATAACAAGTAAACAAAATAAAATCTGAGAAATTGCAAATCTACAATGCCTAAACACGGGAATATTAGCACCTTTGATAGTGACCTCGAAGATTGGGCCATATATGTTGAAAGAGTAAAAAATTATTGTAAGGCCAATAAAATTCGTGACCAAGATAAAGCTCTAACATTATTAAATTTAATGGGTGCGAAGACATACGGGCAATTGAAACACCTGTTATCACCAGATGAACCGGCGGATAAGACGTTCGATGAGATTGTTACTGTCCTGAAAGATCATCTAAACCCCACGCCGCTGATGCTAGCGGAACGATTTAAATTTTACGACAGAAGGCAGCTACAGCATGAAAGCAATGCTGATTATTTGCTGGAATTGCGTAAATTAGCGAAATATTGCCAGTTTGGAACGGGACTGACAGAGGCACTTTGAGACAAATTTGTGTGTGGTTTATTTAAACAGGATACACAAAAGCGACTGCTAGAGGAGAATGAGCTGACGCTTGAGAAGGTGGTCACTATGGCAGCAGCACACGAAGCCGCAGCGAGAGGCACGGCAGTAATGCAGCTACGGTCACCGGAGCTCAGTGCACACAAATTGGGTGTGAGTTCTGGCAAATGTTATCGTTGTGGAAAAACAACACATGATCAGAACCAGTGTTGGTTTAAAAACCAAGAATGTAGAACTTGTGGTAGGCTTGGACATATAGCTAGAGTATGCAGGTCAGGGAAGAAGACCAGCAACAAGAAGTCACCGCAAGGAAAATACGCAAAGGTACACAAGGTGACCGAACAGGAGTCCGATTCAGACGCTAGCAGTAATGAACTGGCTAGCTTAAGCTGTAATGAACTGGCTAGCTTAAGAGTACTCAACGCTGGTAAGGGTGCAGACCTCCAGACAATTTGGGTCACTCTTCAGATAGAAGGAGTCCAAGTAAAACTGGAATTGGACACTGGATCGGCATTGACGGTCATAAATAAGAAAGATTACGGAAAGTTATTCCAACATATTCCCCTACAGGATACGGGGATTATATTGAAAACATACACGGGGCAAAGAGTGTACCCCATCAGGAAAATAGAGGTTGCAGTGGTCAACAAGGGCGAAGACAGTCAAATAATGGACTTATATGTGATATCTGAAGGAGGTTCTCCACTACTAGGACGGGAGTGGATTAGGAAAATGAATATGGACTGGCATTTCCTACAAACAATAACGAGTGAGAACTCGGTGAAGATAGTCGGCCCAGACTCTGGAACGGATGATGGTAAGCCCAACTCAGGTGCAAAAGACAAAGTTTCAGCACAGAATTCCACTGAGCAACAACAACATAGTTTAACTGTGGATTCTGAGTCTGGCAAGTCTACTGATGTGCCCATTTCTGAGGGACACCGGGCTCGAACTCAACTCCATTTCAAACTACAACAGCAATTAGAACAAATGCTTCGCCGTTGTGAGCAAGAGTTGAATGCAACGAAAGAGTTCTTTGATATAGAGTTGGAGAATCTGGAAAGACAACAGAAGCAGCTGATGGAGAAAATGGAGCAGGAGCACACAAAACGTCTGATGTCAGAGGAGTTAACGGTCAGCCAACTCCTGCATATGCTGAAGGACAGGACTCTGAAATGGGAAAAACTTGAACACGAACTTCAATATTCAAACGAAAGGGGTTCGGAGCTCTCAAAGGTTATTGGAAGAGCTGAGGTGGCAACACAGACTGAGATGACTGCAACAGAGCAGCCCTTGGATGCCAAAAGTACGCTGACTCACGTCAACGTAGAACAACAGACCGCTGAAACAGCTGCTCCGGTAGAGGGATTGAATAGTCCGATCAATCAATCTCCAAAAGAAGTTGAAGTAGTAAAATCTCAAATGAGGTCATTAGTAAACGACTTGCTGAAAGCCCAGAAAAAGCTGGATGAAGAGGTACGCATGAAGAAGTCTCTTCAGGAAAGATGTCTGGACTTGGAACAAAAGCTGGCTAACGCCCAGCTGGGTATGGAGGAAATAGAAGACCCTCGCGCTGGCCTAGATCAGGACGACACCGAATATTACTATGTCCTGTCCTGCCCAACTTGTAACTTCGACTCCCACCATACAGAAATCATGGAGGAGCACCGAAAGTCTACGGAACATCGGGAGAAGGTGGCTCTACTACGGAAAAAGGAGGGAGAGAAGGAGGAACTGCGCATGCAGCTGGCAGCTGACAGTGGAGCCCAGAGAGTCTCCAAGAAGCAGAAAAGGAAAAGTCGAAACAGAAGATGACCCATCTGAACCATTATTACCTCTACCAGATCACACACGTGGTCCCTCCGAACGGAGCCAATTCAGTTCGGAAGTTCAAACTGTTAAATCCATGGAAGGACTATTGAATGAGTCACTCCAGCAACGTGAACCGACTCCACCACAGAGATTGAATCTGTGAACTGTTTTCCGCAGAGACTGAATCTGTGATCTGTTTTGACATGAAGTTATCTATGTATCTATGTTATTCTGTTATGTAAACCTGAAGTTGTATATGTATATATGTTATTACGTTATGTTAAATGGGGAGATGACTGTAAAGCTAGGAAGGGAGGAATGTTGTGTATGTAATATGTGTGCTACTTTGAACCTATGGACAGGACTGCACTACTTGTTGGGCGTAGTGATACGCAGTACCACTCCTGGCCATAGGGGTATAAATAGTACTGTGGGTACTGATCTCCCCTCAGTTCCCGCCTGTGGGCATGAAGTAAAGACCTATGTATAGTCCCTACCTCCAACCAGTAAAGACCTGTTTGAGTTATACGTTTAAGTCTTTGTGTTAATTGTTCAATACAATACACATACTTAACAACTACTAACTAGACCTCCATGTTTTATTACAAGTCGATTAAAGCCTTGCTTTATGTACAACCAAGTGCATAGTGAGTCTTTATTACGTCACCCCCTACATTGAAGTCTAAGGGGGAAAAATTGGGTTGCTTTGCGCCTCCCATTAGCGCCCCCGGGAGGTTAGAGGTGGCAGTAGCCGGTAGCACCCCGTGGCACTGCGTCACTGGTGATGATGTCATTGGCGTGACCAGTGCCCAGCTCGCACCCCGGCCGCAAATGTCGGTCGCGCCCCTGACCTACCGCTGGATGATATACCCAACAGGGTCAGGGTGGTGTGTTTGCAGCCGCGGTGGCACAAATTAAAGGGCAGGTGCCGGGTGGCCATTTTTTTTTTGGCCGCCTACCAACACCTGCCTACTTCTGCTTTTTTACGCAGGGTGACAGCTGCGATCGGTCAGCCCGGCACTCCTCTTGTGTGCTGGGTTGTTTTCCTGGCACCCCGCTCCCCGGTGGTCCAGCAGGGCCCCAGGGCGTGCAGTGCTAGGCCCCTCCCCTTTAATCAGGGAAGGGAGGCCTGCAATACCACGGTGCTACGTGCCGAACCATGTGGCGCTGTTGCATGTAGCGCCGCGACATTCAATGGTAGCGCCCCAGGAAGGAGGGGGAGTACTTCCAGTAGCACCCCGCCTCCTGTTTGGAGCGCCACCACTGAATTTACGGTGCAAGGGTGCTAAATTTTCCAGGGTGCTAAAATTAGCGTGCCGGCGAAGTTAGCACCCCAAAGGGGACGCCACCGAAATTTTCCCCCCAAGTCATTGATATATACCACAAAAAGCAAGGGACCAAGTACTGAGCCCTGCAGCACTCCACTGGAATCTGCCTTCCAGTCACAAAAACACCCGATGACCATTACCCTTTGCTCCCTACCACTGAACCAATTTTGGATCCAACTTGCCACTTTCCCTTGGATCCCATGGACTTTTACTTTTCTGACCAGTCTGCCATGTAAGACCTTGTCAAAAGCTTTGCTAAAATCTATGTAGATTACATCAAATACGCTCATCTCATCGACCCTCCTTGTTACCTACTCAAAAAATTAAATCAAGTTAGTCAGACATGACCTTTCCTTAACAAATCTATGCTAACTATGTTTGATTAATCTGTTCTTTTCTAAATAACAATTAATACTATCCCTCAGAATTTTTTCCAATAATGGAGGCACAGTGGCATAGTGGTTAGCACTGTTGCCTCACAGTGCCAGGGACCCGGGTTCAAATCTGGCCTCGGGCGACTGTCCGTGTGGAGTTTGCACATTCTCCCTGTGTCTGTGTGGGTTTCCTCTGGGTGCTCCAGTTTCCTCCCACAGTCCAAAAGATGTGCAGGTTAGCTTGATTTGGCTATGATAAATTGACCCTTAGTGTTAGGGGATTAAATACGTGGGGTTACGGGGATAGGGTGGGATATGTGTCAGTGCAGGCTCGATGGGCTGAAATGGCCTCTATCTGCACTGTTGATTCTGTGATACTGTGAATTTGCCCACCACCGAGGTTAGGCTGACTGGCCTGTAATTAATTGGTCTACTCCTTTCTCCCTTTTTAAACAATGGTACAACATTAGCAGTTCTCCAGTCCTCCGGCACCATGCCTGTAGCCAGAGAATTGGAAAATGATGGTCAGAGCCTCCGCTATTTCCTCCCTTGTTTCTCTTAACAGCCTGGGATACATTTCATCTGGGCCTGTCAATTTATCTACTTTCAAAGATGCTAAACTCCTTAATATTTCCTCTCTCACTATGTTTATCCCAGCTAATATTTCACACATTTCCTCCTTAACTACAATGTCTGCATTGTCTCTCTCCTTTGTGAAGACAGATGCAAAGTAATCATTAAGAACCATACCCACGTCTTCCGCCTCTGCACACTTACTAAACATATAAATAGCAAAAGGATAGTCCAATTGGGACCAAAAAGGAGATCTTCTTTTGGAGGAAGAGGGCTAAGGTATTAAATCAATTCTTTGCATCAGTCTTCACTAAAGAAGAGGATGCTGCCAATGTCACAGTAAAAGAGGAGATAGTAGAGAAATTGAATGGGATAAAAATAAGATAAGGAGGAGGTACTTAAGAGGTTGGCAGCGCCCAAAGTAGGAAAGTCACCTGGTCTGGATGGGATGCATCTTAGGTTACTGAGGGAAGTAAGGGTGGCAATAGCGAAGGCTCTGGCCACAATCTTCCAATCCTCCTTAGATATGGAAGTGGTGCCAGAGGACTTGAGGACTGCAATTGTTACACCCCTATTCAAAAAGGGGAGAGGGATATACCTGGCAACTACAGGCCAGTCAGCCTAACGCAGTGGGGGAACTTTTAGAGACAATAATCCGAGACAAAAGTAATTGTCACTTGGCAAAATATAGGTTCATAAATGACTGCCAGCATGGATTTGTTAATTTGAGAGTGCGAAATAAAGATTGGGACATACACATGGGGTTAAGGTAGAAGCCGAAAATCATAAACAAATGTTTTTAAAAAATCAATTTTTAAAAAATTATTTTAAAAATCTCGTAATTTTCTATCATAATGGAGAAATTTGACATTCCACAAATATAAAATTTGATTCTCAGGGCCAGAACGATTGTTCAGCAGTCAATACGCCTTTAAAACCCCAGTTATACCTATTCCAACAAGGTTTAACTTTTAATGAGGTATTTAACAGAGCAATTAGATCGGAGAAGCCAGTGGGCTAAAAACTGAGTAGCGCCCCATTTGGGGCACTAGCGCCCCGGAAAAATTAGCGCCCCCACGCCAGAAATTGAGTGGTTGCGCCCCAAGAGGGAAGCGGGGCGCTACTGGAAGCAGCCCGCATCCCTCTTGGGGCGCTGCGAGTCAATATCGCGGCGCTACGTGCGGGGGGCTGGGGGCGGTTCAGGAGGCCAGGGACGGGAGTGCAGGCAGGTGCTGGCAGGCAGCCAGCAACAAAAATGGCCACCCCACACCTCGCCTTTAACTAGCGCCTCCCCGGCCACAGGTAGGCCCCCCTGACCCCGTCGGACATAACATCCGGCGGTAAGTCAGGGTGCGCTCCCGAAGATCGCAGCTGGGGCGCGTGCGGGGTGCTGCGCAGGTCAATAACGTCATCGCCGGCGGTGCAGCACCGCGGGGTGCTACCGGTTAGCACCACCGCTAACCTCCCGCTGAATTTCGCGGGAGGTGCCGCGCCCGGGCGCTAGTTGCTTTGCGTCCCATTAGCGTCTTCTTAGGGAGACGCAAAGCAACCCAATCTTCCCCCTAAGTCTTCATCAGGTTAATTGATTTCACTGCTTGCCGGCTATGGGGAGTTCCACAGCACAGTCTCTGGTGGAGCAGTGAATGACTGACCGCAATTTCAGGATTTCCTCGTTTAGCTGCGCATGCGCTGTATCCTGAAGTTATGGTCAGTTCCAGAGGGGTAATGATGGTGAATGCCAACAGTTTCGCCACAAAATCCTGGCCAATAATTCAAAAACAAACAAACAAACAAACCCTTAGAGGCTGAGACAGGAGAAATTATTATGGGGAATAAGGAAATGGCAGAAACGTTAAACAAATATTTTGTATCTGTCTTCACAGTAGGAGACACAGAAAGCATACCAAAAATGGTGGGGAACCAAGGGTCAAATGAGGGTGAGGAACTTAATGTAATTAATATAAGTACAGAAACTAATGGGACTAAAAGCCGACAAATCCCCTGGACCTGACGGCCTACATCCTAGGGTTCTAAAAGAGGTGGCTGAAGAGATAGCGGATGCATTGGCTTTGATCTTCCAAAATTCCCTAGATTCTAGAATGGTCCCAGCGGATTGGAAGGTCACAAATGTAACACCGCTATTCAAGAAAGGAGGGACAGAAAAAACAGGGAACTACAGGCCAGTTAGCCTGACATCAGTTGTTGGGAAAATGCTGGAATCCATTGTTAAGGAAGTGGTATCAGGGCACTTAGAAAATCATAACATGATTAGGCCGAGTCAGCATGGTTTTATGAAAGGGAAATCATCTTCTGACAAATTTATTTGAGTTTTTTGAGGATGCAACTAGTAGGGTGGATAAAGGGGAACCAGTGGATGTAGTATATTTGGATTTCCAAAAGTCATTCGATAAGGTGTCACATAAAAGGTTATTACACAAGATAAGGGCTCACGGGGTTGGGGGGTAATAGAGTAGCATGGATAGAGGATTGGTTAACGGACAGAAAATAGAGAGTAGGGATAAACGGACCTTTTTCAAATCGGCAGGATGTAACTAGTGGGGTGCCGCAAGGATCAATGTTGGGGCCTCAGCTATTTACAATCTATATTAGATGAAGGGACCAAGTGTAATGTATCCAAGTTTGCTGATGATACAAAGCTAGGTGGGACAGTAAGCTGTGAAGAGAACACAAAGAGGTTGCAAAGGGATATAGATAGACTGAGTGAGTGGGCAGTAAGGTGGCAGATGGAGTATAATGTAGGGAAAAGTGAGGTTATTCACTTTGGTAGGAAGAATAGAAAAACAGAATATTTTTTAAATGGTGGGAAACTTTCAAATGTTGGTGTTCAGAGAGATTTGGGTGTCCTCGTGCAAGAAACACAGAAAGCTAGCATGCAGGTACAGCAAGCAATAAGGAAGGCAAATGGCATGTTGGCCTTTATTGCAAGGGCGTTGGAGTATAAGAGTAAGGAAGCCTTGCTACAATTGTAAAGGGCCTTGGTGAGACCACACCTGGAGTACTGGGCACAGTTTTGGTCTCCTTATCTAAGGAAGGATATACTTGCCTTGGAGGCGGTGCAACGAAGGTTCACTAGATTGATTCCTGGGATGAGAGGGCTGTCCTATGATGAAAGATTGTGTCGATTGGGCCTATACTCTCTGGAGTTTAGAAGAATGAGAGGTAATCTCATTGAAACATACAAGATTCTGAAGGAGATTGACAGGGTAGATGCTGAGAGGTTGTTTCCCCTGGCTGGAGTATCTAGAACTAGGGGGCATAGTCTCAGGGGTAGGCTATTTAAGACTGAGATGAGGAAGAATTTTGTCACTCAGAGGGTTGTGAATTTTTGGAATTCTCTGCCCCAGAGTGCTGTGAATGCTGAGCCTTTGAGTATATTCCAGGCTGAGATAGAAAGATTGTTGGACTCTAATGGAATCAAGGGAAATGGAGATCGGACTGGAAAGTGGAGTTGAGGTCGATGATCAGCCATGATCTTATTGAATGGCAGAGCAGGCTCGAGGGGCCGTATGGCCTACTCCTGCTCTTATTTCTGATTTCTTATGTTAAGAGAATAGAGTAATAGTCAGAAATTGTGCTTTAGGCACTACAGGTAAAGGGAAAACTAAAAGATGTAAAGTAATTAAATCAGGAGAGAGAAATAAGAAAGGTGTGAGTAAAACATTAGAGCAAAAAGACAGGTTATGCTGTATGGCCCAAATAAGCATTCTTTATACAAACGCACAGAGTATAAGGAACACATTGAGTGGTGTCCTACAAAGGTCTGTGTTGGGGCCTCAACTACTCACCGTATTTATTAGTAACTTAGATGATGGGATGGAGAGCCACATATCCAAGTTTGACGATGACACAAAGATAGGCAGCAATGTAGGCAGTGTAGATGGAACCATAAAACTACAAAGTGATATTAATAGATTAAGTGAATAGGCAAAACTGTGGCCAAAAAAAGGATAGATCAGAGTACTTTATAAATGGTGAAAAGTTAGAAACAGTGGAGGTTCAAAGATACTTAGGGGTCCATGTACATAGATCAATAAAATGTCATGGCCGGGTACAGAAAATAATCTGAAAGGCTAATTGAATGCTGGCCTTTATATCTAGAGGACTAGAATACAAGAGGGTAGAAGTTATGCTGCAGCTATACAAACCCCTGGTTAGACCACACCTGGAGTACTGTGAGCAGTTCTGGGCACCACACCTTAGATGGGATATATTTGCCTTGGAGGGAGTGCAGCGTCGATTTACCAGAACGATACCTGGACTCTAAAGGTTAAATTAGAAGGAGAGATTACACATACTGTATTCCCTGGGATTTAGAAGGTTAAGGGGCGATTTGATCCAAGTTTTCAAGCTATTAAGGGGAACTGATAGGGTTAATAGAGAGAAATGATTTCCACTGGTTGGGGAGTCTAGGACTAGGGGACATAGCCTAAAAATTAGAGCCAGGCCTTTCAGGAGTGAAGTTAGGAAACACTTCTATACACAAAGGGTGGTAGAAGTTTGGAACTCTCTTCCGCAAATGGCAGTTGATGCTAGATCAATTGTTAATTTTAAATCTGAGATTGATAGATTTTTGTTAACCAAAGGTATTAAGGGATATGGGCCAAAGGCAAAGGTATATGGAGTTAGATCATAGGTCAGCCATGATCTCATTGAATGGCGCGGAACAGGCTCGAGGGGCTGAATGACTTATTCCTGTTCCTATGTTCGCTGGGCATAATTTCAAAGTTTGCAGACACAAAACTCAGAAATGTAGTAAACAGTGGGGAGGATTGTAACAGACTTCAGGAGGACATAGGCAGACTGGGAAAATGGGCAGACACATGGCAGATGAAATTTAACGAAGAGAAGTGTGAAGTGATGCATTTCAGTAGGAAGAATGAGGAGAGGCAATATGAACTTCACGATACAATTTTAAAGGGAGTGAAGGAACAAAGAGACCTGGGAGTGTACGTACACAAATCTTTGAAGGTGGTAGGTCAAGTTGAGAAGGCTGTTAAAAAAGCATGTGGGATCCTTGGCTTTATAAATAGAGGCATAGAGTACAAAAGCAAGAAAATTATGTTAAACCTTTATAAATCACTGGTTCGGCCCCAGCTGGAGTATTGTGTCCAGTTCTGGGCACCACACTTTAGGAAGGATGTCAAGGCCTTGGAGAGAGTGCAAAGGGGATTTACTGGAATGGTACCAGGGATGAGGGACTTAGTTATGTGGAGAGACTGGAGAAGCTGTGACTGTTAGAGCAGAGAAGGATAAGCAGAGATTTAATAGAGGTGTTCAACATCATGAATGTATTTGATAAAGTAAATAAGGAGAAATCTTTTCCAGTGGTAGAAGGGTTGGTAACCAGAGGAAACACATTGAAGATAATTGTAAATTAAATGATGTTCCAATCAGTTGTGATTGTATTTTTAAAACTTTCATCCTGATATGCTGCCAGCTTGGCCTATGGGTTCGAAGATCGTGGCTTTCTGCCACATACCAAGACTTGACCGCAAAATCTAGGCAGAACCAAGGTAGTGCCACATTGTCGGCAGTGTATCCTTCAGATGAGATGTTGGGCGAAGGCCCTGCCTGCCTGTTCCCCTCATTCTGGTGGCTATCAGAGACCTAGTGGCACTATTCGAGGCAGTGCAGGAAGGTGCCCTGGTATACTAGACCAACATTCCAACCTTGACCAACAGCTTAACTGGGAATTCATCCCACTGCTGTTTGTGGGGCATCGCTGGTGCTGATTGGCTGTTGTGTCGCTGCTCTTCGAATGTAACCCATTGTGTGAAGTGCTTTCAGCCATTTTGACCTGATCAGGTGCTGTAGACATGCAAGGACTTTTGTATTACAATATTGTCAGCAGGTAATGCGGGGGGAACAGGGAATTAAATAAATTCCAGCTGTGATATAAGAAAGGGTTGCTATTATAAAGTGACTTACCACATTGCACAGCACGTCACGTGTAACAAAGTACTTTGAAGTGACCATAGTTATGTAGACAAATACGGCAGCCATTTTGTGCTGGGGTGGTGGGGGGAGAATGTTGGCCAAGGCATTGGGAGAACTCATTGCTCTTCTTTAAGTTGTGCCCTGAGAGCATTAACACCCACCTGAACAAACAGACAGACCTTGTTTTGAATGTCTCATCCAAAATATAGCACCTCCAACAACATCGCACGCCCTAAGGAGTACACTAGAGTATAACCTAAATTATGTGCTGGAGTGGGACTTGAATCCACAGCCTCCTGAGAGTGCAAGACATGCGGAAAAAATAGTGAGAAAAAAATGTGAGAGGTATTAGCATGAGAGAAGAGAGAGGAAAAGAGAGACTTACACAAAAGAGAGAGAGAGAGATAAGTTGAGACAAAAAGGGTACAAAAATAACAATGAAAGTGTGTGAGATGAATAGATTTTTATTAGGTAAGGGTATCAAGGGATATGGAGATAAGTCGGGTAAATGGAGTTGAGGTACAGATTTGCCATGATCTAATTGAATGGCGGAACAGGGCTTGAGGAGTGAATGGCCTCCTCCTGTTCCTATGAGTTCCTATAAGCGAGAGTGCCATTGACTGAGACAAGCTTCTATTTTCCCACGGGATTTACTTCAAAAAATGTCAGCATGACTTTGTATCCAGTGACTTGTAACCCCGTTATGGGGTGCTGTTGGATGGAGCTACGCTCCCAGAAGGCTGTTAAATTTAAGCATTTGACTTGTGACCTTGTAAATGTTACTTTGCACAAATTCTCCAGCTTCTTTGAAGGAGAGCTGCAGGATAATCCTATAAGAAAGCAAATTCTCTTAAAACCAAAAGAAATCTTTACTGGGTCTGTGGTTACACTTTGTTAAAATAATTCAAATATTTACTTTGTGTCGGTTCCCAGATGGTCTGTGGGACTGCTGGAGATACACAGTATGAAGATAGGCCCTGGTATTTATTTAAATAATTTTGTTAATGACCAACATGTACTTTTCTCCCAGAAATAAAAATGTTTTACATTCACTTATTTTTTACTAGACTTCTGTTTAAAACAACACTGTAGAGTAAACCATTGTCCCAGTGACATGGCCGGTCATATGGAAACAATGAGCTTTGGCAGACTACTCTCCGCCAGTTGTTCAAAGTCTACCAGCGATGAGTAATAATTTCATCCAAAAACATTGAAACCGCAATAAAACTACTTTAAAATGTTGAGGCTCTGAACGGCTATGGGGGGGAGGGCAATGGCAATCGAGCCAAATAGACAAGGAAGGCCCGCTCCAATCTGTGCTGTGTTAGCCAACTCAGCAGCTGTCCTCAGTGCCTTGGGGTTTTTGGAGAGATAGATCAGCCAGAATTCCTGCTCCTGATTATAAAGAAATCATTCTCGGGATGTGGGTGTTGCTGGCAAGGCCAACATTTTATTGCCCATCCCTAGTTGCCCTTGAGAAGATGGTGGTGAGCCGCCTTCCTGAACTGCTGCAGTCCGTGTGGTGAAGGTACTGCCACAGTGCTGTTAGGGAAGGAGTTCCAGGATTTTGACCCAGCGACGATGAAGGATCGGCGATATACTTCCAAGTCAGGATGGTGTGTGACTTGGAGGGGAACTTGGAGGTGGTGGTGTTCCCATGTGCCCGCTGCCCTTGTCCTTCTAGGTGGGTGAGGTCGCGGGTTTGGGAGGTGCTGCCGAAGAAGATTGCTATCTGGTAACTCCCTGGTGTCAGAACACATATGTAGAAGTAGGGGAAAGACAGGATTGGGTTGAAGACAGAGATATCTTTCACTGCTGAATAGCCTTCTGACACTCAGTCTCACATGAGTAATGGTGACTTGCTGTCATGCACAGGCAACTCACGCAAGGAGCCAATGCCTTTGGAGGGGAAGGGAGAAAGGAAGCCTTACATTTATATAGCACCTTTCACATCCTCAGGATGCCCCAAAGGCATTCAAAGCCAATTAAGCACTTTAAAGTGAAATGTAGGGAAATGCAAAAGCCAATTTTGTACACAGCAAGAGCTCATAAATAGCACCGAGATAAATGACCAGGTTGTCTGTTGTTGATTGGTGCTGGCTAAGGGATAAATGTTGACCAGGAGAACTCCCCTGCTGATCTTCAAATAGCACCGCGGAATATTTTACATGCACCTGAGAGGGCAGCCGTGGCCTCAGTTTAAAGTCTCATCCGAAGGACGGTATCTGAAGGACAGTGCAGCACTCCCTCAGTAGATTTTGTGCTCAGGTCTCTGGAGTGGGACTTGAATCCATGATTTACTGACTCGGAGGTGAGGGTGCTGGCCACTGAGCTAAGGCTTTGTAGCAAATGTTAAAAGGAGCTGGTGTGGCGGAGCCACCAAAGGACTCAGATCGTTTGTACATAATTCTTTTAACAACATCTTAGCTACAGTCTGAGTCTGTACCTTTATTTATGCTGTTTAACTGTACAGAGTGTGGTTGCTTTAACAGCGCGGTTAAAACGTGATGACGTCACGCCGTTCATCACGTGAACCCGGACTGGCGGGAAAACGTGATGACGTCATGACATCAGCCACAGGACTGCAGGGGCAGTCCTCGTGAAGCCTCCAGAGAGAGTAGACCTACATTTGATGTTGTCCTGCAGTTTATTGTTAAAGCCTGTTCATTTCATTAAAGTTCATTTTGTTTGATCGCCTGAGTAGAACTCAATCTTTTAGTTAGGAACCCACGTTCCTACATTGGTGACCCCGACTTTCGTGAACAGTTTTCGCGGAAGATCTTCAGCATGGACACGAATGCCGTGACTCTGAAACTGCCACAGTTCTGGGAGCAACAACCAGACGCTTGGTTTATCCAGGCTGAAGCCCAGTTCACCATCAGGAACATCGTCGCGGATCAGACCCGTTATTACTACGTGGTCTCCGCCCTCGATAGCGCAACTGCCTCACGGATCGTCAGCCTCCCCGGTAGTCCTCCTACTGACAGCAAGTATGATATGATAAAGGCACGGTTGCTACAGGTCTTCGGGCTCTCGAAGTCAGAGCGCGCTCGCCGGCTCATCACGATGCCTGGCCACGGGGACTCCAAACCGTCCGAGCTCATGAGCCAAATGCTCACGCTCTTGGGTGCCGAACCGGAATGCTTCCTCTTCCGGGAGCTTTTCCTCTGCCAACTGCCGGAGCAGGTACAGGCTGCCCTAGCCAGATCCGAGATTACAGACTGCGCCGAGCTTGCTGCCGAAGGCGATAAGATTTTCACTGTAACCCAGCAGTGCTGCGCGGCCACGAGGCGCCCATCCCCCACGGACGCGGTTCCAGCTCCTACTGCAGTGGGCTGGTGTTCCTACCATGCCCGTTTTGGCGCGAAAGCATGACGTTGCCGCTCTCCCTGCAGTTTTTCACCCTCCCAAAAAAACAGAGCTCCTGCAGCGTTCCTGGCGAAGGAGGACCGGGTCTAACGGGTGCTCTGCGGTTGCGATGGCCATCGGATCTACGGGGAAACGTCTTTATAACACCGATTCTATGTCGGGTCGATGTTTCCTTTGTGACACCGGGGCGCAGTGTAGCATTCTACCTGCATCGAATCTCGATATGCAAGCTGGGAACCATGGTTTTTCCCTCGTGGCGGCTAATGGCGCAGCAATTCGAACTTTCCGAAAGCGGCGGGTCCAAGTCTGTTTCGGCGGTCAGCGCTTCTGTTGGGAATTCGTCACGGCCACAGTCTCGCTGGCCATCCTGGGGCGGATTTTCTGTGTGCTAACGGCCTCCTCGTCGATGTCCGGCATTGCCGGTTGATCAACGCGGCCAGCTTCCACTCGATTCTGTGCTACCACGGTACCACCGTGGCGCGCTCTATTGCCTGCGCTTTCCCGCCTCCGGATGACTTCACTCGGCTCCTCGGAGAGTTTCCGGAGCTGACAAGGTCCACTTTCTCCTCCTCGGCCACGAAGCATGGTGTTGAACATCATATCACCACTACTGGCTCCCTGGTTTATGCGCGGGCTAGAAGGCTCGAACCCGGCAAGCTCGCGGCTGTGAAAGCGGAGTTCGACACGATGGAGCAGCTTGGGATTATTCGCTGATCCAATAGTCCCTGATCTTTGCCTCTCCACATTGTTCCAAAACCGGGGGGGCGGCTGGCGGCCATGTGGTGACTACAGATGCCTGAACGACGCCACTACTCCTGATCGGTACCTGATCCCGCATATTCAGGATTTCTCGGCCCATTTGGCGGGAAATTCTATCTTCTCTAAAGTCGACCTCGTCCGGGGGTATCACCAGGTTCCCGTGCACCCACAAGATGTCCCGAAAACCGCAGTCATCACTCCTTTCGGCCTCTGAGTTCCTGCGGATGCCATTTGGCTTGAAGAACGCGGCACAGGCTTTCCAGCGCTTAATGGACTCCGTGCTCCGAGACTTAAGCTTCATCTTCGTCTACCTTGACGACATTCTCATCGCCAGTGCTAGCAAGGAAGAGCACATCTCCCATTTGCGCAACCACTTTACGCGCCTCAGCCAGCACGGTTTAATCATCAACCCGGCCAAGTGCCAGTTCAGCCTACAGCAGATCGATTTCTTGGGACACCGCATAACATCAGATGGCGCCGTCCCCTTAATGACGAAGGTGGAGGCTGTTACCTCTTTCCCGCGCCCGCCAACCGTCAAGGCCCTGCAAGAGTTCCTGGGGGTGGTCAACTTCTATCACCGATTCGTCCCTAAGGCGGCTCAGCTTATGCAACCCTTGTATGGGGCCCTCAAGGGCAAGTCCAGTAAGGATCCAATCAGCTGGGCAGCCAAGATGGACCAGGCGTTCGTCAACACCAAGAGCGCTTTGGCCAACGCAACCATGCTGGCGCACCCACTTCCAGGTGCCACCATTGCCCTCACCACGGACGCGTCAGACTATGCCATCAGCGCAGTGCAAGAGCAGTGGGTCAACGGCACGTGGCAACCGCTGGCGTTTTTCAGCCGTGAACTACGGAAAAATGAAAAAAAATACAGCACCTTCGATCGGGAGTTACTGGCCCTTTTCCTAGCCATTCGCCATTTCCGGTTCTTATTGGAAGGACGTCCCTTCACGGCTTTTGTCGACCACAAGCCTCTAACGTTCACCATGGCCAAGACCGCCGAACCGTGTTCCGCTCGTCAACGTCACCTGACGTTTATTTCCGAATTTACCACGGACATTTAACATGTGTCTGGTAAGGACAACCTGGTGGCGGATTGCCTCTCCTGTGCGACGGTCCACGCGGTTCACCTGGGGATCGACTACGCCCTCATGGCTACAGATCAGGCCTCAGACTCTGAGGTCCAATCATACAGAACCGTCCCCTCTAGTTTCCAAGCAACTAACATCACTTTCCAGGCCGCAGGCGCCACGCTCCTTTGCAACGTCTCCATGGGCGTTCCCTGAACTATCGTGCCAGTCGCATGGCGCCAGAAGGTGTTTGATGCCATACATGGGTTGTCACACCCTGGGATGAAGGCTTCACAACGGCTTATGTCGGCGAAGTTCGTCTGGAAAGGTATGCACCTCGATGTCCGTTACTGGGCCAATACCTGCGTAGTCTGCCAGAAGGTCAAGGTTCAGTGTCATGTTAAAGCTCCAGTGGCTACATTCGCTGTTCCGGAGCGTTGTTTCGACCACGTGCATGTGGATCTTGTGGGGCCGCTTCCGCCTTCTCATGATTATACGCATCTCCTCACCATGGTGGACCGCACCACTAGGTGGCCAGAGGCAATTCCTTTGGTTTCCACCACTTCGGCAGACGTCGCTAGAGCTTTCATCTCCTGTTGGGTTGCCCGTTTCGGGGTACCGGCCTGACATTTCTTCTGACCGTGGGACACAATTTTCCTTGGAGCTTTGGAACGCTGTAGCTCAGGGGCTCGGCACCAAACTTCATCGCACCACCGCCTATCATCCACAGGCGAATGGCCTTTGCGAGCGGTTCCACAGGTCGCTTAAAGCCGCCCTTCGGGCCAGTCTTCAAGGTGCAGGATGGGTGGACAGACTACCATAGGTCCTTTTGGGTCTTCGTACGGCGCCCAAAGAAGACCTGCAATCGTCCTCAGCCGAACTCGTCTACGGCCAGCCCCTCCAAGTACCGGGGGATTTTCTCCCTTCTCCCACAGAGCCGTGGTCCGCCTCCCAGCAACTCGTCAGCCACCAGGAAGCGGCCAGATGCTTCGCTCCGGTGCCTGTATCAAATCACAGCTTACAGAACTCCCACATGCCAGAGGAGCTGAAGAATGCTGAGTATGTATTTATCCACCACGACACTCACCGGGATCCGCTCAAGCCCCCTTACACTGGTCCTTTCCGCGTCATCGAACCAGGAGACAAATCCTTTTCGGTCGACATCGGAGGAAAACCGGATCACATTTCGGTGGACTGATTGAAGCCGGCTCACCTGGACCTGGACTGCCCGGTCGTCGTCGCTCAACCGCTGAAACGTGGCCGACCGCCCGCAGCTGCCGTGCCAGATCAACCAAAGCCGCCCGCCAACTCGACCACGCTCGCCGCGCCAGCTCAACCACAACCGCCCGCCAGCTCGACCACCGTCCATCAGCTTCCTCCGCCAGGTTACTGAAGTCGCTCGGACAGACTTGTCAGGCCTCCTCGGCGGCTCACTTTTGCTGTTAAAGACAAATCTGGGGGGGCGTATGTGGCGGAGCCACCAAAGGACTCAGATCGTTTGTACATAATTCCTTTAACAACATCTTAGCTACAGTCTGAGTCTGTACCTTTATTTATGCTGTTTAACTGCACAGAGTGTGGTTGCTTTAACAGCGCGGTTAAAACGTGATGACGTCACGCCGTTCATCACATGATCCCAACTGGCAGGAAAATGTGATGACGTCATGACGTCAGCCACAGGACTGCAGGGGCAGCCCTCGTGAAGCCTCCAGAGAGAGCAGATGTTATCCTGCAGTTTATTGTTAAAGCCAGTTCATTTCATTAAAGTTCATTTTGTTTGATCGCCTGAGTAGAACTGTCTTTTAGTTAGGAACCCATGTTCCTACACTGGTTGAGTTATAGGTCTGGAGTTTCCTCCATGGGCACAATTGGGAAATTGCACCCAAAATATGCCTAACCGGCCAAGGTGAAATTGCGCCCAAATTTCCATGCAAAATAATTAACCTAAGTCCAAAGGTGAAATCACCCATGAGTGAGTGTAATCGAAGCGTAACTGAAACAGAACCAATGGGGCCTGAAGGTGCTAGGGTCGGGGCAGTATAAAAGCTGAGGGAAAAAAATTCCCCTTTAGAGCGAGGCTGGAGACTACAAGGTAAGCTGCACTTACTCCCCTGTCCTGCAAACTTGTGCAGTAATTACTCTGCAGGGTGTCCAAACTGTCTTTAACTTTTCCCTTCTTGCAAATGAGCAAGGCTGCCTGCAAGAGTGCCTTTAGCTTTGCGGAGATCTTCAGGCCCTCCTCAATGAAGTTGAGGCAAGACAGGCGCAGCCCTCGCGAGTGGTGAGGAGGCGTGAGTGGGCTGAGGTGACAAGGGCACTCAGTGCCACATCTACAAACCCCCCCAGAGCGGCAGACCAGTAAACACCAAGCTCAATGCAGTTTCTGCACAACGTTCCAAAAAGTTTACATCATTTGGTGTTACAGATTGTTAAATCAAATGTTCTCTTGTATATAGTTATTAGCTGGAGTGCCTGGCAGTGCCGAGGGTTTTTTGAGGGCATGTTGTTATGAAAAGTAGAAATAATTTTTATCTATATATATATATATATAAAAGGTTCCGTCCGTCTGTTTGATCAATTGCATCCCCCTCTATTTGCACACTGGATTATTAGCTGTTACTCTCCCACGTCTAATTTATTTTATTTTTTATTTTTTTAACTTTGAAATAACTTTAATGGCAGCAAATTTGTACAGATTAATCTTTCTTTGCAGCTGCCTTTCTCATTGCTGCCAGCACATTGTGTAAAGTCCGCTCCTCAATAATACACGGACTTCGGGAGAACAGTTAACAGGTACTTTACTGAACAAGAGGCAGCTTGAAACTGAAACTACAGAAGCCTGCTCGGGCCTTTTATACAGGGGTGGTCACTGCCGGTACTGCAGTCTAAGACCAGTTATTCCCTTAAAGGTACATACACAACAATTCCTCCCCTTTTAGATAAACAGTACATAACATTCATTTAACAACTAAATAATAACTAATTACAATTACAATTTTCTCAGTAATGTATACATCAACTGAAATAGTCATTTATAAGTTCAGTCTTTGAGGAGGCTTCCTGATCCGGACTGGATAGCGCCTTTCTTGAGTATCCTGTTCTGGTGGTGGAGTCAATTCTGGCTCATTGTCATTGGTTGGTTCATCAGCTTCCAATACCCCTGCTTCTGAGGTAGACGCAATCTGTACTTCGGGCTCATTACCAGGTGCACATGCTTGTGGTACAGGTTTGGCTTGTTCCTGTGACTCTAGAATCTGGTCAGCATGGCGTCTCACGATGCTCTCTCCAACGTCCACTGTGTACATTAGTGGTCCCTGCTGTGTGCATATCGTGCCTGACTGCCATTTTTCTGTTCGGTAGTCGCAGGCCAAGACTGGTTGCCCTATCTTGAAGCTCCTGGTTGGCTTCTCATTTATGTGCTGGAACTGCTTATCCTCAACATCTCGTCTTATGTTTGGTTTGAGCTAATCCAAGCGACATCTTAGTCTCCGGTTAAAAAACAGTACGGCTGGAGTTTGGTTGGTTACTGCATGTGTTGCATTCCGGTAAGCAAACAGGAAGTTATCCACCTTGTGTTGCAGTGGTATGTCGTCATTATACATTGCCTTTATGGCCTTTTTAAAGGTCCGAACAAACCTCCCAGCCAATCCATTTGTGGCTGGATAATATGGGGCAGATGTGTAATGTTTCACCCCATTATTCTTCAGGAACCTCCGGAAATCCTCAGACACAAACTGTGGGCCATTGTCGGAACAGATCTGTTCTGGCAACCCATTCCTGGCGAAGATGGTTCTTAGGACTGCAATAGTTTTCTCCGTGGTGGTGGAGGACATTTTAATGACCTCTGGGCATTTCGAATGGGCGTCCACAGCAATTAGAAACATTGAGTCCATAAATGGACCAGCGAAATCAATGAGTACCCGTTGCCATGGAGATGAGGGCCACTCCCATGGATGTAGTGGGGCCTGTGGTGGAGCGTTTTGGACCTTCTGGCATCCTGTGCATCTCTTGGTCATATCCTCAATTTCTTTATCGATGCCCGGCCACCACACAAATGCACTGGCTAGGCTCTTCATTTTTACCCCTCCCAGATGACCCTCGTGAAGCTCATTGAGCACTCTATCTCTCAACTTGGGTGGAATTACCACTCGGGATCCACACATCAAGGTTCCCCGGCACACTGACAGCTGTTCCCTCCTTGGCGAGAATGCTGGCAACAGTGAGTCGCCATATGCTGGCCATCCCTTCACCGTCAAATCATAGACCCGAGAGAGTGTCGGGTCATTTCGGGTTTCCTTCTCAATACTTGCGTTTGTAACAGGCAAACATTCGACTATGGTCGCATGGAATATCTCCACAGGGTCCACTGCAGGTGCTTCTTCCGCCGTAGGCAACGGTAGGCGCGACAGCCCATCAGCGTTTCCATGTTGTTTCGTACCTTTGTACTCCATGTCATACTGATGTGCCCCTAGAAAAAGTGACCATCTTTGCAGCCGTTGCGCTGTCATCACCGGAACGCCCTTCTTTGGGTTAAAAATTGAGACCAGGGGTTGATAATCAGTCAGTAGGGTGAACTTCTGCCCGTGCAGATAGTGATTGAACTTCTTCACCCCCCACACCAGGCTGAGGGCCTCCCTGTCAATCTGGGCATAGTTACGCTCGGCTGAGGTTAGCGAGCGCGATGCAAAGGCTATTGGCCTCTCTGAACCGTCACGGAATTTGTGTGACAGCACCGCTCCAATGCCGTAAGGTGACGCATCACATGCCAACCGAATCGGTAGTGTTGGGTTGTAGTGGGCCAATACTTCTTTTGAAGTGATTTGGCATTTACATTCCTGAAAGGCACGCTTACACTCATCACTCTATTTCCATGTTACACCAGTTTGAAGGAGGGCGTTCAGTGGGTGCAGAATTGTAGATAAATTCGGCAAGAACTTATGGTAGTAGTTCACCAACCCGAGGAACGACCTCAGTTGTGACACATTTTCTGGTGCTGGAGCCTTGGCTACAGCTTCAATCTTGTCCGGCGACTTATGCAGCCCTTCCTCATCAATCATGTGGCCACAATACGAGATTTGTCTCCTGAAGAACTCACATTTGGGACGGTTGGCTCGTAGCCCATATTCCTGCAATCTCGTGAGCACCTGTTCCAGGTTGGCAAGTTGTTCATTGTCATTTTCGCCCGTAACCAGGATGTCGTCCAAATAACACTGGGTCCCCGGGATCCCTTGCAGGACTTGTTCCATTGCCCTCTGCTACATAGCCGGGGCCAATGCTACCCCAAATACCAGTCGATTGTACTGGTAAAGGCCTTTGTGAGTGTTTATCGTGAGGTATTTCCTAGATGCTTCTTCCACCTCCATTTGTAGATACACTTGAGCCAGGTCAATCTTTGTAAAACGTTTCCCTCCAGATAGCGAGGCGAAAATATCTTCTATCCGCGGAAGCGGATACTGTACTGTGTGCAGGACTGGGTTCACAGTCACCTTGAAGTCCCCACAGATGCGAACCTTCCTTGGCTCCCCAGGCGTGCTGCTCAATGCTTTCTTCATTACAGGAACGATGGGTGTGGCCCACTCGCTCCAGTCCACCTTAGACAGCACCCCCGAATGCTCCAGACTCTCCAGTTCAGCTTCCACAGCTGGGCTTATCGTGTATGGCCTTGAAAAATTTTGGGGTTGTGTTCAATCTTTATGGTTGCCTTTACTCCTTTTAGATTCCCCAGTCCTTGTTGGAACACCTCTTCCGCGTCAGATAGAATTTGTGACAGACGTCCAGGTGCGACATCATCATCTTTTTTGTCAGTCACAGTTAGTGCCAGAATGGAATGCCAATCCAATTGTAGCCTTCGGATCCATTCACGTCCCAATAATGGTGGTCCTGCATCTCGTAGTATATACATTTATAGTTTCTATGTTTCCTTTCCGTTATATTCAACTGGCACCCTTATTTTTCCTCTGGGGTAGACCTTTTGCCCCGTGTATGTCTTCAATACAATGGACGTGTCCTTCAAGGGTATGTGTGAAAATAGCCGCTCATAGTCTCATCGATTCATGACAGTTAGGGCTGATCCTGTGTCCAATTCCATCTTCACTGGGGACCCTGCTATCATGAGGGTGACCCAAATGGTTCGGTGATCTTCTTTTGCGATCACGTTGTGTAACTTTAAACAACTTAGTCGCCTGCTCCCGGAGTCCTTATCACTCTCCTGATCTTCTGAACTACTATCTGTCAGTTTCTTTACTTTCCTGTACTGTTCCTTCGTAGTTCTTTTCATGTTGGTCTTCTTTCCCAACCTGCAGACTCTTGCTATATGTCCCATTTCCCCGCATTGCCTGCATATTTTGTCTTTAAACCAGCAGTCCTTCTGCTCATGGGTTGTTCTGCCGCAGCGATAGCACTTTTCTGCTCCATATGCCATTTTGTTAGTGTTGTATTCTTGTGGTTTCTGTTGTATTTCCGCAGCTCCCCGTGCTGCTGCTTTGTAGGATACTGCCACGCTGAAAGCCTGTTCTAGCGTCAGGTCCTTTTTTGAAAGTAGTCGTTTCTGGGTTCCTTCACTCTGGAGCCCGCAAACAAACTTATCCCGTAAGGTGTCTGCCAGTCCTGCTCCGAACTGGCAGTGCTTCGATAACTTGCGTAGTTCCGTAAGATAGTCAGCATTGCTCTCATCTTTGTGTTGGTTTCTTTTATGGAACTTGAATCTTTCTGCTATCAGCAGTGGTGTAGGGCTTAGGTGTTCCTGTAAGATATGAACAATCGCCTCAAAAGTTTTCTCCATTGGTTTAGCTGGGGTAATTAAATTCCGCAATAGGCCGTACGTACTCGCACCCATCAGATTAAACAATACCGACGCCCTCTTTCCATCAGCCACCTCATTTGCCTTACAGTACACTTCAATTCTTTCCACATACGTGGTCCAGTCTTCTACCTCGTTGTTGAAAGCAGTGATACTGCCACTTTTCGGCATCTTGGGTGATTTAAAATGGCGCCTCCCGCGCTTTTGCTTCTTCCCCAGTGGAATAAAATGGCGCCTCCCGTGCTTTTGCTTCTTCCCCAACGGGATAAAATGGTGCCTCCCGCACTTTAGCTTCTTCCCCTTACTGCCACGCTGCTCCTAGCATTCTACGGGGTAATGGCAGCGACCCGCAGGTTCGGCGCGTCTCGCTTTCCTTCCCCCCATTTAGTTTTCTCTTGTTTTCTTTTCCCGGCGACGCCACGCAGCCCGATTTGTAGAGCCGCTCGATCGAGCTTGAGCCCGCCGCAGTCCGGAAGGGTCAGCGCGCTACCTGCTACCAGCACGATTCGCTGGAACCACAGTCTCTCCCGCAATTCTCCAAACACCGATGGATTCTTTGGGCGGTTGCCCTCGGTCGACGCCCGTTGCTCAGACTACGACCTTCCAGGACCTTCCTTTCAGGCGAGATCCCCGTGAGGTGATGCCACACTGCAGGTGAGTTCGAACTTACTCGTCGCCACTGTAAAATCCGTGCCTCAATAATACACGGACTTCGGGAGAACAGTTAACAGGTACTTTACTGAACAAGAGGCAGCTTGAAACTGAAACTAAAGAAGCCTGCTAGGGCCTTTTATACAGGGGTGGTCACTGCCGGTACTGCAGTCTAAGACCAGTTATTCCCTTAAAGGTACATACACAACACATTGCTGAGTTCTTCTCTCTTCCTCTTGGCATGGATGTGGGCACCAACTCTCTTTTTGATGAATTTGAGTGCACGCTTGTCTTTAGAGACCTTTAGCAATTCCATTGCACGCCTTTCATGGGGGGCAAAACCACATACCTCACGGATCAGATCTCTGATAAACTTGGTGTGCTTGGTCAGGCACCCTCTTGTGCGGCACTGCCTTGGGCTGGTCTCATTCTTGGTGATGGGGTGTGTCGCCTGCTGCGCGCGCACCCTGTGCCTGTCCCGTGTGTGCGTGACGTCCCTTCCGGCCGACACCGTCGCCCCGGGTGACGCCAGCTTCCGCTCGGCTCCACCCCGCCCCGCCAGCCTTTACCAAGATGGCGACGATGGCTCCGCTTGGCTCCGTCCCGCCCCACAAGCCTGTACCAAGATGGCAGCGATCGCAGGCCGCTGGTTTGGAATCGGGCCCAGCGGGACGGGCGGTGCCTAGCTTGGGCGTGGCTGGCGAGGAGATGCCGAGGCTTCGAGGCCTGAGGCCTGCAGGCAGCTCATCCACCACCGAGGGGGGGAAAGCCCGAGTCCCCAGCACGCCGCCGCAAACAGAGCTGAGCCCCGGGACCGGGCCGATGGGGGAAAGCCCGAGTCCCCGGCCCGCGGCCGCAAACGGAAAAAGAGCTTACCTACAGGGTTCAGCTGGGGATCCGTTATCTTAAAATGCCTCATAAAACATTGGCCCAGTAATTCCTCTCTGAACGCGTGAGTACGGTCGGGGTACTCACGCGTCTGGCCGGAGGAAATGCCCGTGTTCAGCACGCACAGCGCATGCGGGGAAAACCGGCATTTCCAGTCCTCTGAACGAAGGGGTTCAGAGGCACAGCGCGTGCGACTGCACAGGCAGTGCTTGCGCAGTGAACTTCGTCGATTTCATTCATGGATTCAGTGAGGGTAAGTCCTTACAAGTTACACTTGAAAAAAGCATGTGTAAAGTTGCTCCAAGGCTGCGGAGGAAGATATATTTTATCGTGGAGCTTCTGAAAGGCAATATTTTTGTTTGGGAAAGGGAGGAAAGTTATTTTAAGAAATGCTGAGGTAAGTTTTAAAGTTTAAATTTTTTTTTTTTTAAACGGGTTTTCAGTACGGTAGGTAGAAGGAGCAATTGTGGCTGTGTGAATTGAATGTGAGAATGAGTGTTCTAAAATGAGTAATGTAACATTTCCAACACTTTTAAGAAAGAAACTTTTCATCAGTAATAAGTAATTATGTATGCATGTCCGCATATATTCCTTTACGTATATGTATGTATGTTTTATATTCCTTTACTTATGTGTATGAATGTATGTTTTTAATTATGATTTTCCAATAAGTTACTTTCTCTGAAAGTCATAATTAAATACATACATTCATACACATAAGTAAAGGAATATATACATACACGCAAAGGAATATATACAGACATACATATATAATTACTTAAAAGAATATATTACTGATGAAAACTTTCTTTCTTAAAAATGTTGGAGTCATTTTCAAATTTAATAAACACAGCAAATTCAATTCACATAGCCACAATTGATCCTTCTACCTACAGTACTGAAAACCCGTTTTAAAAAACAAAAATAAACTTTAAAACTTACCTCAGCATTTCTTAAAATAACTTTCCTCCCTTTCCCAAACAAAAATATTGCCTTTCAGAAGCTCCACGATAAGAAATATCTTCCTCCGCAGCCTCTGGAGCAACTGTACTCATGCTTTTTTCATGTGTAAGTTGTAAAGACTTGACCTCACTGAAAGCATGAATGAAAGCGGCGAATTTTACTGCGCACGTGCTGCCTGTACAGTCGCATGCGTTCTGCCTCTGAACCCCTTCGTTCAGAGGGCAGGAAATGCCGGTTTTCCCCGCATGCGCTGTGCATGCTGAAAACCGGCATTTCCTCCGGCCAGACGCGTAAGTACCCTGACCGTACTCGCGCGTTTGGAAGGGAATTACTGGGCCAACATTTTACATGTCAATAAAATGAAAAATTTAACAATTGCACGATTTGCCCCCTCGCATCTGCGACTGAGGGTCCAAGGAGGTGCATTGCGCAAGAGGTCATCGTCGTACGTATCCTCACACTGTTTCCTTTCGGGAACTGTATGAAGTGGTAGAAGGATTTCTGGCCACGTTAACACTCCTTCCGTGACCATAACCATCTTCATACCAGTCATTAGGGTGGTTAGTCCTATGGCGTGAGGGTTTTACGGGCTCCCACAATCCATCTGAGGGGGGGGGGCCACCCACACCCGCGGACGCAAGTATCCCGCTGGATGTCCACCCAGAATTTATAGTTGGAGCTCTGACTCCACTTGCCGGGACTGTCTGGAGCGGGGTTCGAAACCATACTCCTTCTGGCCCAGCGGCGGGGATGCTTACCACTACGCAAAAGGCCCACTCCGTGCAAAAGGTGACACCCATACGTTTCCTGCGCCTTTTCCCTCCCCGTGACTGGAGCCCTATGCTGCCACTTGAAAGACCAAGCTATCATCTGTCCTTCTTGCGGCGCCTTTGACTTCTCATTACCAATGATGAGTAGGTGCTGCGCCTCCACCTCGTTGAGGAGATTGCTGAGGTCATCATCAGTTCAATTGTGAGTTCTTTTAATGCCGTGAATTGTGCTCATTCCAGCCATTTCACGTTGCTAATTGGATTGGGCCTTTGGCGTAGCGGTAGGATCCCCGCTGCTGGGCCAGACGGGGTAGGGTTTTGAACCCCGCTCCAGACAGTCCCGGCAAGTGGAGTCGGAGCTCCGGCTCTAAATTCTGGGTTGACATCCAGTGGGATATTTGCGTCCGTGAGTGTGGGTGGCCCCCCCTCTTGTATAGCTTGTGGGAGCCCGTAAAACCCTCCCGCCATAGGACTAACCACCCTAATGGCTGGTTCAAAGATGGTTACGGTCACGGAATGAGCGTTAATCACGGCCATAAATCCTTCCACCACTTCATACAGTTCCCCAAAGGGAACAGTGTGAAGACACGTATGACGACGACATTGCTAAATAAATAAATGGAATAAAAAAAATTCTTTTAGGGCTTTTAAAAGTCTTTAAATTGCTTTAATTCTGTTTAAAACTACTTCAGATTCTTCAAAATAATGTAAACGTTTTTAAAAGTTTATAAAAGTTACCAAAAGCTTCATAAAAATACCAAAAACCTATTTAAAATGCTGCTTTGCATGTAAAAATGCTTAGCAGCTTGTGAGAAACATTGGGGGCGTGTCCTATTAAACTGAGACCTCAAGGGGCGTGTCTCAGTTGCACAGCGCGCTACAGGCTTCGCGTTGGCTGCACTCCTGGGCGGCGTGACGTCAGACGCTGCCCGGGAGTCAACATTTTAAAACAGCAATTCCAGGCGTCCCTGGAGCTCAACGGCCGGCGCGTCGGGTAAGTGCATATCGGGGGCTTGCACGCGCGGCAAGCCCCCGACCCGAATTTCTGGGCCATTAAACGCGAACTTAGTGTATCACACACTCCTTTGCAAATGGATTTTTTTTTCTTTTAAAACCAACTTATTTTTGCTGGAAATCTATATTTCATATAATTTAATCCCCATCTGTATCATTTCTGGCATTGCCTCCAGTGGTTAATGTGTCACTACTAATGAATCAACAATTTCCTCACCTCCATTACCATTTTTTTAGCTTGGGGCCCGGCAGGTGTTTAATGGCTGCCGCTCAGCTCCCACTCCCGCACTAATGGCAGTTTGAAGGATTAGGCCCTGCCCACCCTGTAGGATTGGTCAACCATCACGTCACTCAACGCTAATGAGCGGTAGGATTGGTCAACTGCTAATGAGCGGATTTTTGAACGTTTTTTGTATACTGTCCGAACAATTTTTGTCTGACCAAAAAGTAAATATGCCTATGAGACTCCCCTAATCATAAGCTTTCTTTTGATATAACATATGTGTAGGTACGCTCTATAACTTTTGAGTGTATAGTGGACAGACAGACAAACAGACAGACAGACAGACAGACAGACAGACACAGAGACAAACAGACAGACAGACATACAGACGGATGGATCCTTTTATATATATAGATATTTTGAGAGCTGCCAAAGAAGGGGGTCGATCAGGGTGGGGAGACGGCAATGTTCCCTGTAATTTTGTTTGGTGCCGCGCGGCCCTTTTAAGTGGCTGCATGAGCTATTCAAAATTCCGCACATGCGCAGTTTTAGCATTGAAAAGCCGGCCAGCCGGCTGCATGGGATCCCAGGAGCACTGTTGCACAGCTTACAGGGAACATTGATGGGCGGGGGGGTGCTCATTGTGTGAACTCCTTGCACCACAAACTGGGTATCGAGACCCTGCCCTTGTCAGAGCCACGAGAGCGGAGAGGCAGTGGACCTGCGAGGGAGCACCAGAGGTGGCGGAGGTACTAAAGGAGCAGCCCGAGGCAGCGAGGCCCAGAGCCCTGAGAGCGGGGAGGCAGCGGACCTGCGAGGGAGCACCAGAGGCGGCGGAGGTACTAAAGGAGTAGCCTGAGGCAGAGTGGCCCAGATCCCCGAGAGCGGGGAGGCAGCGGACCTGCGAGGGAGCACCAGAGGCAGCGGAGGTACTAAAGGAGCAGCCCGAGGCAGCGAGGCCCAGAGCCCCGAGAGCGGAGAAGCAGCGGACCTGCGAGGGAGCACCAGAGGCAGCGGAGGTACAAAAGGAGCAGCCCGAGGCAGCAAGGCCCAGAGCCCTGAGAGCGGAGAGGCAGCGGGCCTGCGAGGGAGCACCAGAGGCAGCGGAGGTACTAAAGGAGCAGCCCGAGGCAGCGAGGCCCAGAGCCCCGAGAGCGGAGAGGCAGCGGACCTGCGAGGGAGCACCAGAGGCGGCTTACCAATCCAGGTTCCGGGAGAGGGAAGCAAAAAGTAATCGAAGTGTGACGGCACCAAGAAGCAGGTAAGTATTTTCTTTCGACATTTTTCTAAACTTAAATTTTGTGGTTTCTAAGGCCTCTGTTGTGTAGCGGGGGCTACTATTAAGCAAGGGCCCTTGAGTATATCATTTAATTGAAGTGAAATTGGTGGGATTCATTTAATTTTAATTAATTAATTAAAGGGTAAGTCATGGCAGGACAGCCCAGCCCCGTAGTATGCTCCTCCTGCCCTATGTGGGAAATCAGGGATGCTTCCTGTGTCCCTGACGACTATGTGTGCGGGAAGTGTGTCCAGCTGCAGCTACTGACAGACCGCATTGCGGCACTGGAGCTGCAGATGGATTCATTTTGGAGCATTCGCGATGCTGAGGGCGTCGTGAATATCACATTTAGCGAGTTGGTCACACCGCAAGTAAAGGGTGTACAGGCAGGAAGGGAATGGGTGACCAGCAGGCAGAGTAAGAGGCGCAGGCAGGTAGTGCAGGAATCCCCTGTGGCCATCCCCCTCTCAAACAGATATACCACTTTGAATACTGTTGGGGGGATGACTCATCAGGGGAAGGCAGCAGCAGCCAACTTCCTGGCACCATGGGTGGCTCTGCTGCACAGGACGGGAGGAAAAAGAGTGGAAGAGCTATAGTGATAGGGGACTCAATTGTAAGGGGAATAGATAGGCATTTTTGCGGCCGCAATCGAGACTCCAGGATGGTGTGTTGCCTCCCTGGTGCAAGGGTCAAGGACATCTCGGAGCGGCTGCAGAACATTTTGGAGGGGGAGGGCGAACAGCCAGTTGTCGTGGTGCACATAGGCACCAACGATATAGGTAAAAAACGGGATGAGGTCCTAAAAGCAGAATATAGGGAGTTAGGAGGTAAATTAAAAAATAGGACCTCAAAGGTAGTAATCTCAGGATTGCTACCAGTGCCACGTGCTAGTCAGAGTAGAAATAGGAGGATATTTCAAATGAATACGTGGCTAGAGGAATGGTGCAAGGAGGAGGGATTCAAATTCCTTGGACATTGGAACCGGTTCTGGGAGAGGTGGGACCAGTACAAACGGGACGGTTTGCACCTGGGCAGGGCCGGGACCGATGTCCTAGGGGGAGTGTTTGCTAGTGCTGTGGGGGAGGGTTTAAACTAAAGTGGCAGGGGGTTGGGAACCTGAGCAGGGAGACAGAGGAAAGGGAAACAAGGAAAAAAGCAAAAGACAGGAAGGAGAAAAACAAAATTAGAAGGCAAAGAACTCAACGGTTTAAATCAAACATGGTCACAGTAAATAATAATTCATATAGGTCTGAGAGCGTTAAAAAAACAAGCCTGAAGGCTTTGTGTCTTAATGCAAGGAGCATTCGAAACAAGGTGGATTAATTAGCTGCGCAAATAGAGGTAAACAAATATGATTTGATTGGGATTACAGAAACATGGCTCCAGGGTGGCCAAGGCTGGGAACTCAACATCCAGGGGTATTCAATATTTAGGAAGGATAGACAAAAAAGAAAGGGAGGTGGGGTAGCATTGCTGGTTAAAGAGGGGATTAACACAATTGAAAGGAAGGATATTAACTCTGATGATGCGGAATCTGTATGGGTAGAACTGAGAAATATCAAGGGACAGAAAACGTTAGTGGGAGTGGTATATAGATCTCCAAACCGTAATACGGAGGTTGGGGATGGCATTAAAAGGGAAATTAGAGAAGCATGCAGTAAGGGCACAGCAGTCATCATGGGTGACTTTAATGTACATATAGATTGGGCTAACCAAATTAGTAACAATACTGTGGAGGAGGAATTCCTAGAATGTTTACGGGATGGTTTACTGGAACAATATGTCAAGGAACCAACCAGAAATCGGGCCATCTTAGACTGGGTATTATGTAATGAGAGAGGATTAATTAGCAATCTTGTTGTATGAGGCCCCTTGGGTCAGAGCGATCATAATATGATAGAATTCTTCATTAGGATGGAGAGTGAAGTAGTTGACTCGGAGACTAGGGTCCTGAATTTAAATAAAGGAAACTACGATGGTATGAGGCGCGAATTGGGTAGGATTGATTGAGGAATGTCACTCAAAGGGTTGACGGTGGATAGGCAATGGCAAACATTCAAAGACCGCATGGATGAACTACAGAAGTTGTTCATCCCAGTTTGGGATAAGAATAAAACAAAAAGGGTGACTCAACCGTGGCTAACAAGGGAAATTAGGGAGAGCATAAGATCCAAGGAGAGGGCATATAAATTGGCCAGAAAAAGCAGTAAACCTGAGGATTGGGAACAGTTTAGGATTCAGCAAAGGAGAACAAAGTGATTAATTAAGAAGGGGAAAATAGAATATGAAAGTAAGCTTGCAGGGAACATAAAAACTGACTGTAAGGGCTTTTATAGATATGTGAAGAGAAAAAGATTAGTGAAATCAAGTGTAGGTCCCTTGCAGTCAGAAGCAGGGCAAGTTATAATGGGGAACAAAGAAATGGCCGACCAATTATATGCATATTTTGGTTCTGTCTTCACAAAGGAGGACACAAATAACCTCCCAGAGATGTTGGGTCTGATGAGAGGGAGGAACTGAAAGAAATTAGTATTTGTAGGGAAATGGTGTTAGGGAAATTGACGGGATTGAAGGCCGATAAATCCCTAGGGCCTGATAATCTACATCCTAGGGTACTTAAGGAGGTGGCCCTAGAAATAGTAGATGCATTGCTGGTCATCTTCCAAAATTCGCTGGAATCTGGAACTGTACCCATGGATTGGGGGGTAGCTAATGTTACCCCACTATTCAAAAAGGGTGGTAGAGAGAAAGCGGTGAATTACAGGCCGGTAAGCCTGACATCGGTAGTGGGGGAAATGCTAGAGTCCATTATAAAGGATGTAATAGCTGAGCACGTGGAAAACAGTGACAGGATCGGACAAAGTCAACATGGATTTACAAAAGGTAAATCGTGCTTGACTAATCTACTGGAATTTTTTGAGGATGTAACTGGGAAAATAGATAAGAGAGAACCAGTAGATGTGGTGTATTTGGACATTCAAAAGGCTTTCGATAAGGTCCCGCATAAGAGATTAGCGTGTAAAGTTAAGGCACATGGGATTGGGGGCAAGGTATTGACTTGGATAGAGAACTGGTTGGCGGACAGAAAGCAGAGAGTAGGAATTAACGGGTCTTTTTCCAAGTGGCAGGCAGTGACTAGTGGGGTACCGCAGGGATCGGTCCTTGGATCCCAGCTATTCACAATATACATTAATGATCTAGATAAGGGAACTAGATGTAATATCTCCAAGTTTGCAGATGACACAAAGCTGGGTGGACGTGTGTGCTGCGAGGAGGATACCGAGAAACTCCAGGATGATTTGGACAGGTTGGGTGATTGGGCAGAAGCGTGGCAGATGCAATATAACGTGGATAAATGCGAGGTTATCCACTTTGGTGTCAAAAACAGAAAGGCAGACTATTATCTGAATGGCAATAGATTGGGAGAAGGGGAAGTGCAACGAGACCTGGGTGTCCTTGTGCACCAGTCGCTGAAGGTAAGCATGCAGGTGCAGCAGGCGGTGAAGAATGCAAATGGTATGTTGGCCTTCATAGTGAAAGGGTTTGAGTACAGGAGTAAGGATGTCTTGCTGCAGTTGTACAGGGCCTTGGTGAGACCACACCTTGAGTACTGTGTGCAGTTTTGGTCACCTTATCTGAGGAAGGATGTTCTTGCCATGGAAAGAGTTCAGCGAAGATTCACAAGGCTGATCCCTGGGATGGCAGGAATGACGTATGAGGAGAGATTGGGTCGATTGGGCTTATACTCGCTGGAGTTTAGAAGAATGAGAGGGGATCTCATCGAAACTTATAAAATTCTGACAGGTCTGGACAAACTAGATGCAGGTAGAATGTTCCGGATGGTCGGAGAGTCCAGAACCAGGGGTCATAGTCTAAGGATAAGGGGTAAGCCATTTAGGACAGAGATGAGGAAGAATTTCTTCACTCAGAGAGTGGTGAACCTGTGGAATTCTCTACCACAGAAGACGGTTGAGGCCAAGTCTTTAAATATTTTCAAGAAGGAGTTAGATATATTTCTTACAGCTAAAGGTGTCAAGGGATATGGGGAGAAGGCAGGTACGCGGTACTGAGTTTGGATGATCAGCCATGATCTCATCGAATGGCGGAGCAGGCTCGAGGGGCTGAATGGCCTACTCCTGCTCCTATCTCCTATGTTTCTATGTTTCTTCTATGCTCAGGTTCAGTGCCCCTCTGCTCCAGCTCTCGGGTCTGCCTCAGCTCCTCTCCCGGGGCTGCATAAAAGTACATAGAGTCTCCAGCGCAGAAACAGGCCATTCGGCCCAACTGGTCTATGCCAGTGTTTATGCTCCACATGAGCCTCTGCCCACCCCTCTTCAGCTCATCCTACCAGCATATCCTTCTATTCCTTTCTCCCTCATGTGTTTATCTAGCTTTCCCCTAAAATGCAACTATGCTATTTGCCTCAACTTCTGCATGTGGTAGCGAGTTCCACCTTCTAGCCATTCTCTGGGTAAAGAAGTTTCTCCTGAATTCTTTACTGGATTTATTAGTGACCATCTTATATTTATGGTCCCTAGTTTTGGACTCCCCACAAGTAAAAATATTTTCTCTATGTCTATCCTTTAAACCCCTTCATAATCTTAAAGACCTCTATTAGGCCACCCCTTAGCCATTTCTTTTCTAGAGTTCAGTCTTTCCTGATAGTTATAACCTCTCAGTTTTGGCATTGTGATATCTTGGGACACAGCATATACAACAGCAGAACATGGCTTCCAGTAAGAACTGTACTGCACTTGGCTTTATTATTATATACATCAGTAGTCCACCAGGTGGCTCTATTACACTTCTCCCTCCTTATTGAAGAAGTTAATCATAGCAAATAATCATTGTACATGACTTGCATGGTATACACAACTCTTGGTATACATTTCTCAAATACAACCCATTTTATGTTTCCTAATTCTACTATAGAATTCTAACATACGAACATATGAACATACGAATTAGGAGTAGGAGTAGGCCACTCGACCCTTCAAACCTATTCCGCCATTCAATAAGATCATGGCTGATCCGATTACTCCACATTCCCACCTACCCCGATAACTTTTCACCCCCTTGGTTATCAAGAATCTCTCTACCTCTGCCTTAAAAATATTCAAAGACTCTGCTTCCACCACCCTCTGAGGAAGAGAGTTCCATAGACTCACGACCCTATGTGAGAAAAAATTTCTCCTCATCTCTGCCTTAA
Organism: Somniosus microcephalus; assembly: GCF_052327205.1. NCBI lineage: Eukaryota > Metazoa > Chordata > Chondrichthyes > Squaliformes > Somniosidae > Somniosus > Somniosus microcephalus. The sequence goes on along the minus strand of NC_140990.1, from coordinate 169,708,695 downwards.
ATGGGCGATACCTTATTTTTAAACAGTGACCCCTAGTTCTAGATTCTCCCACAAGAGGAAACATCCTCTCCACATCCACCCTGTCCAGACCCCTCAGGATCTTATATGTTTCAATCAAGTCACCTCTTACTCTTCTAAACTCCAGCGGATACAAGCCTAGCCTGTCCAACCTTTCCTCATAAGACAACCCGCCCATTCCAGGTATTAGCCTAGTAAACATAGAAACATAGAAGATAGGAGCAGGAGTAGGCCATTCGGCCCCTCGAGCCTGTTCTGTCATTTAATGAGATCATGGCTGATCATCCAAATTCAGTACCCTGTCCCTGCTTTCTCCCCATATCCCTTGATCCCTTTAGCCTTAAGAAATATATCTAACTCCTTCTTGAATATATTTAATGAATTGGCCTCAACTGCCTTCTGTGGTAGAGAATTCCACAGGTTCACCACTCTCTGGGTGAAGAAATTCCTCCTCATCTCAGTCCTAAATGGCTTACCCCTTATCCTTCTCTGAACTGCTTCCAACACATTTACATCTTTCCTTAAATAAGGATACCAATACTGTACACAGTACTCCAGATGTGGTCTCACCAATGCCCTGTGTAACTGAAGCATAACCTCCCTACTTTTGTATTCAATTCCCCTCGCAATAAACGATAACATTCTATTAGTTTTCCTAATTACTTGCTGTACCTGCATAGTAACCTTTTGCGATTCATGCACTAGCACACCCAGATCCCTCTGCATCTCAGAGTTCTGCAATCTCTCACCATTTAGATAATATGCTTCTTTTTTATTCTTCCTGCCAAAATGGACAACTGCACATTTTCCCACATTATACTCCATTCGCCAGATCTCTGCCCATTCACTTAAACTACCTATATCCCTTTGTAGCCTCCTTATGTCCTCTTCACAATTTACTTTCCTACCTATCTTTGCGTCATCAGCAAATTTAGCAACCATACCTTCGGTCAATTCATCCAAGTCATTTATATAAATTGTAAAAAGTTGAGGCCCCAGCACTGATCCCTGTGGCACACCACTCATTACATCTTGCCAATCAGAAAATGACCCATTTATGCCTACTCTCTGTTTCCTGTTAGTTAGCCAATCTTCTATCCATGCCAATATGTTACACCCTACACCATGAGCTTTTATTTTCCACAATAACCTTTGACGTGGCACCTTATCAAATGCCTTCTGGAAATCTAAGTACAGTACATCCACCAGTTTCCCTTTATCTACAGCACATGTTACTTCCTCAAAGAACTCCAAAAAATTGGTTAAACATGATTTCCTTTGCACAAAACCATGTTGACTCTGCCTGATTTCTTTGAACTTTTCTAAGTGCCCTGCTATAACGTCTTTAATAATAGCTTCTAACATCTTCCCTGTGACAGATGTCAAGCTAACTGGCCTGTAGTTTCCTGCTTTCTGTCTCTCTCCCTTTTTGAATTCTGTAATGCAAACAAAAGATATGAGCTTATTTTCCATAATACAGATTAAACTTAACCACTGGTTTTCTGTTTCAAAGAGGATACCTTCTTTCTTGCACGGAACTTTCAGATCTTGTTGTAGGACTTTGATTCATTCTAGGCTGAGCCTGTGGATAATTTTTCTCCAAGGGCTGACCTTGATCTACATTTGGACTCTCTGCACTTTCAGCCTGTTTGTCTCCCTGACTCAGGCTCAGACTTAATTTCTGGCTTTGTCTTGGACTTGTTTCTGGTGCATCTGATGTTGGATTTGCTACTGGTACTCTACTTGTAACAAGACTATCTGACTCATCAGAATAAATTGAATCATCCCAGCTTTCAACTCTTTCCACATCTGTAGGTAAGGTATGATCAATATGAACAAACCTCACCTTTCCATGATCAAACATCTTGACCAAATATGTGCGAGGGCCACATATCTTCACTACTTTTCCTGGTAACCACTTTAACCATTTATGGTGATGGTTCTTCACTCTAACCGTCTGGTTCAACTTCACACTTCTCTCTCTAACTCTAGCTTTATCATGACTCTCTTTCTGCCTTGATTGTTTCTCTTCTACGGACTGTGCCAAGTTTGGCTTTAACAATGAGAACCTGTTTCGTGGCCATCGTTTGAAAAACAACTCTGCTGGTTTTCTACCAGTAGTGTCATGAGAAGTATTCCAATAGGTAATCTGAAAATTTGCCAGATTGTGGTCCAACGACAATTGACGTTTCTTTGGATTTGGATCCAACATTTGCTTGATGAGGGCACGTTTGACAATTTGTACTGTGTGCTCTGCTGCACCATTTGAAGCAGGGTGGTACGGTGGCACTTTGGTATGTTTCACACCGTTTCTGCTCATGAATGGTGTGAACTCTTCTGAACAAAATTGCGGCCCATTATCAGACACAATTTCTTCTGGGAGGCCGTATGAAGAAAACAATCTTCGCAAATTTGTTTTGCTTGTTATTATTATCCGTATTGGAAACACCTCTACCCACATCGAGTGACTATCTATCACTATGAACAATTGCTGTCCTTGTAGCTCAGCAAAATCTACATGTAACCTTTGCCACACTCTGGGAGGCCATTTCCAGGGCTGTAATGGTACTGATGGTGCTTTCTTGCTCACCGATTGACATGTTGTACACTGACTGACTATATACTCTATCTCTTTATCTAAACCTGGCCACCATAAGTAACTGCATGCAAAGCTCTTGGTCAAGCACATTCCCAGGTGCTGGTCATGAAGATCTCCTAACGATTTAGACCTGAACCTATTTGGGATAACCACTCTTGCTCCCCACATGATACAATTTTTATCCACTGACAATTCATTGCTACGAACGAAGTATGGATGGATATCTTCCTCTGATACCTGGCTTGGCCATCCATTTGCTATGTAATCACTCAGCTTTGACATAATTGGGTCACGTTTGGTTGCCCTACCAATCTCTTCAGCTGTGACTGGTAGCTCATCAATGCATGAGAAATAGAACACTTCTTCCTTCTTGGGTGTAACTTGTGATGGGGATGGCAACCTGGACATAACATCAGCTTTACTGTGATCAGCTGATCGTCTACTCAATGTCATACGTATATGCTGACAAAATCAAAGGCCATCTCTGCATTCGGGCTGCAGCTAAGGTTGAAACTGGGAACTTTGGATGGAGGATAGCTGTCAGGGGCTTATGGTCAGTAACTATGGTAAACTTACGACCAAACAAGTATTTGTGAAACTTCTTGACCCCAAAAATCAATGACAAAGCTTCCCTTTTGATCTGCGCATAATTCCACTCACTGGCACTAAGAGTGCATGAAGCAAAAGCAATTGGTCTCTCCTCCTCACTATCTAGTACAGCAGAGATCACTGCCCCAACTCCGTATGGAAAGGCATCACACACTAACTTGATCTCCTTGGATACATCATAGTGAACTAACATGGTACTCTCTACTAACTGGCTTTTACACTTTTTGAATGCTGTATCACATTCTTTTGACCACTTCCAAGGGACCTGTTTTCTCAACAGCTCACTCAGTGGATGTAACAATGTAGCCAAGTTTGGGAGGGACTTTCCACAATAATTCAAAAGACCCAAAAATGATCGAAGTTCAGAGACATTCTTGGGAGTAGGTGCATTTCTGATTGCATCCAGCTTTCCCTTGGTTGGATGTAAACCATCTTTGTTTACTCTGTCTGTCCACTGAGTTTTTAAACAACTCACACTTGTAAGCTGTCACTTGTACTCCGTGCTTCTCTAGCCATTTGAGCGCTTCATTCAACACCTCATCATGGATTTGCCTGTTTGGTGCTGAAATGAATATATCATCCAAATGACACACTACCTCTTCAATCCATTGCAAAATTTGGTTCATCACCCCCTGAAATATCACTTTGCTGATGATTGAGAGTAGACTGATGGGGCGGTAATTGGCTGGATTGGATTTGTCCTGCTTTTTGTGGACAGCACATACCTGGGCAGTTTTCCACATTTACTATAGCAAAATACTGCGGATGCTGGAAATCTGAAATAACAACAGAAAACACTGGAAAAACTCAACAGGCCAGGCAGCATCTGTGGAGAGAGAAACAGAGTTAACGTTTCAGGTCTGGGACCCTTCATCAGAACTGGAAAAAGCTGGAAATATAACAGATATTAAGCAGGTGCAGAGACGGGGGGTGGGGTGGTGGGGAGTTTAGGAGGGGAGGAAGGAATTGAAAGAACATACTGTGAAAATGTTGCAAATGGGAATGGCAAAATCATACAGCGTGAAAAATGGGGGCAGGGATTATTATCTGAAATTGTTGAACTCGATAGAGAGTCCGGAAGGCTGTAAAGTGCCTAATCGAAAGATGAGGTGCTGTTCCTCGAGCTTATGTTGAGCTTCATTGGAACAATGTAATAGGCGGAGGACAGAGAGATCAGAGTGGGAGTGAAGCTGAGAATTAAAGTGACAGGCGACCGGAAGCTCAGGGTCACCCTTACAGACTGAACAGAGGTGTTCCGCAAAGCGGTTGCCCAATCTGCGTTTGGTCTCCCCAATGTAGAGGAGACCGCATCGTGAGCAGCGAATACTGTATATTAAATTTCAAGAAGTACAAGTAAATCGCTGTTTCACCTGGAAGGGGTGTTTGGGGCCCTGGACAGTGGGAAGGGAGGAGGTAAAAGGACATGTGTTGCATCTCCTGCACTTGAACGGGAAGGTGCCAGGTGAAGGAAAAGGGCTGTTAGGGGTGATTGAGGAGTGGACCAGGGTGTCGCGGAGGGAGCGGTCCATTCGGAATGCTGAAAGGGAGGTGAGGGGAAGATGTGTTTGGTGGTGGGATCATGTTGGAGGTGGTGGAAATGGCGGAGGATGATCTGTTGAATGTGGAGGCTGGTGGGGTGAAAGGTGAGGACAAGGGGAACCCTATTGTGGTTCTGGGAGGGAGGGGAAGGGGTGAGAGCAGAAGTGTGGGAAATGGAACGGACACGGTCAAGGGCCATGTCAACCACAGTAGAGGGGAATCCTTGGTTGAGGAAAAAGGAAGACATGTCGGAAGTACTGGTATGGAAGGTGGCATCGTCAGAAAAGATGCGGCGGAGACGGAGAAACTGGGAGAATGGAATAGAGTTCTTACAGGAAGCGGGGTGGGAAGAAACGTAGTCCAGGTAGCTGTGGGAGTCGGTGGGCTTCTAGTGGATGTTTGTCGGAAGCCGATCGCCAGAAATGGAGCCGGAGAAGACAAGGAAGGGAAGGGAAGAGTCAGAGATGGACCATGTGAAGGTGAGGGAAGGGTGGAAATTGGAAGTAAAGTGAATGAACTTATCTAGTTCAGGGTGAGAGCAGGTAACGGCACTGAGACAGTCATCGATGTACTGGAAAAAGAGGTGAGGGAGGGGACCTGAGTAGGACTGGAACAAAGAGTGTTCCACATATCCTACAAAAAGGCAGGCATAGCTAGGGCCCATGTGGGTTCCCACAGCAACACCTTTAATTTGGAGGAAGTGAGTGGAGTCAAAGGAGAAGTTGTTCAATGTGAGAACAAGTTCAGCCAGGCAGAGGAGGGTGGTGGTGGATGGGGACTGGTTGGGCCTCTGTTCAAGGAAGAAGCGGAGCGCCCTAAGGCCGTCCTGGTGGGGGATGGAGGTGTAGAGGGATTGGACGTCCATAGTGTAAAGGAGACGGTTGGGGCCAGAAAACTGGAAACTGTTAAAGTGACGAAGGGCGTCGGAAGAGTCACGGATGTACATGGGAAGAGACTGGACAAGGGGAGAAAAAATAGAGTCGAGATAGGAAGAGATAAGCTCCGTGGGGTAGAACAGGCTGAAACGATGGGTCTACCAGGGCAGTCCTGTTTGTGGATCTTGGGAAGGATAGATGCCAGTGTTATAGTTGTACTGGAACAGCTTGGCTAGAGGCGCGGCTAGTTCTGGAGCACAAGTCTTCAGCACGATAGCCGAGATTATGTCTGGGCCCATAGCCTTTGCTGTATCCAGTGCACTCAGCCGTTTCTTGAATTCACGTAGAGTGAATCAAATTGGCTGAAGACTGGCCGATATGGATCATCCACTCAGCACTTCTGGCTGAAGATGGTTGCAAATGCTTCAGCTTTCTCTTTTTCACTCACATGCTGTGTTGAGTCTGTGTTTACAAGTGCAGTTATACTGAATAACAGGACACAGACTACAGAAGTAAGTAAACAGGTCTTTAGTGATTGAGGGTCAGAGCAGAACTGAGGTACACTTTGCTCCGCAGGGTTTATATACCGGTGTGGTCACCACCGGTACTACAATGTACAGGAGCCATTGAAAAGTAGTCCATCACCTTAAGGTATCCTCTTAAGGTAGTACAGGTTACATACACTACAATTCCTCCCCTTTTAGCTTAACAGTGGACACCCCCAATTAATACACTACATGGATAACATATATACAATTTACACACAATAACTGTTCAAAGATTCAGTCTCTGAGGAGGCCTCCTGATCCGGCCCAGATAACGCCTTTCAGGGATCTCTGGTTCCCGTTGCTGGGGTGACTCATCCACTTGATCTCCTATGGATTCAACATCATCCAATACGTTCGAGTCTGAGGTAGATGCTACAGGCTCAATAAGTTCTTCAACTGGTGTCTCTGCCGTAGGCATGGGGTCGACCCTTGTTCTCGATTCCACAAGTTGGTCAGCATGACGTCGTATTACGTTCTCTCCAACGTCTACCGTGTACATCAAGGGTCCCTGTCGTGCATGAATTGTCCCAGGTTGCCATTTATCATCCCTATAGTCCCTGGCCAACACTGGTTGTCCTATTTCAAAACTACGAGTGGCCTTTTTATTTACATGCTGGAATTGCTTGTTTTCGACTTCCCGTTGCACATTGGGTTTTAACAAATCCAACCGGGACCGCAACCTTCTGTTAGAGAACATTATGGCAGGGCTTTGATTTGTCACTGCATGCGTGGCGTTTTGATACGCCATTAGGAAATTGTCCACCTTGTGTTGTAGTGGAATGTGATCTTCACTCATGGCCTTTATCGCCTTTTTGAACGTTTGTACAAATCTCTCGGCCAACCCATTTGTAGCCGGATGATATGGGGCCGATGTATAGTGTTTCACCTCATTCTTTTTCATGAATTTCTGGAATTCTTCTGACACGAACTGTGGTCCATTGTCTGAACATATTTGCTCCGGCAATCCATTCCTTGCAAATATGGTTCTTAGAACTGCAATCGTCTTCTCAGAGGTAGTGGTCGACATCTTAATCACTTCTGGCCATTTAGAATGTGCGTCTACTGCTATCAAAAACATGGAATCCATGAATGGACCTGCAAAGTCGATATGCACACGTTGCCATGGGGCTGAAGGCCATTCCCACGGATGCAGCGGTGCAATTGGAGGTGCGTTCTGAACTTTTTGGCACCCTGAGCAGCTTTTAGTCAGATCCTCTATTTGTTTGTCGATACCTGGCCACCACACATAAGCCCTAGCAAGGCTTTTCATTTTGACTCCCCCCAGATGACCTTCGTGCAATTCTTTTAGAACTCTCTCCCTTAATTTAGGAGGAATAATCACCCTTGTTCCATACATCAATGTTCCTTGACATACGGACAGCTGTTCTCGTCTGGCTGAGAATGCTGGTAACAGTAGGTCGCCATGTGCTGGCCATCCCTTCACTGTCAAGTCGTAGACCCGAGACAGTGTCGGGTCATTTCGGGTCTCTCTCTCTCTCAATACCCGCATTGGTGACTGGTAAGCATTCGATGATGGTCGAGTGAAATATCTCGACAGGGTCAACTGCCGGTGCCTCTTCCACTGTAGGTACTGGCAGGCGCGACAGCCCATCAGCATTTCCATGTTGCTTTGTACCTTTGAATTCAATATCATATTGATGTGCCCCTAGGAAAAGGGACCATCTCTGAAACCTCTGCGCCGTCATTACCGGAACACCCTTCTTAGGGTTGAAAATGGAAACCAACGGCTGGTGATCTGTCAGCAGCGTAAACTTTTGGCCTTGCAGGTAATGGTTAAATTTCTTAACTCCCCACACTAGGCTGAGAGCCTCCCTATCTATCTGAGCATAGTTGCGCTCAGCGGAGGTCAATGATCTGGATGCGAAAGCGACTGGCCTTTCCGAGCCATCTGGAAACTTATGTGAGAGCACTGCCCCAATACCATATGGAGAAGCATCACAAGCTAAGCGAATAGGCAGCGTTGGGTTAAAGTGAGCCAACACTTCCTTAGAGGTGATCAGTGCCTTGCTCTTTCAAAAAGCCCGCTTACAATCATTGCTCCACTTCCATGGTATTCCCGTTTGCAAAAGAGTGTTTAGCGGGTGTAACACCGTGGATAAATTTGGAAGAAACTTGTGGTAATAGTTAACCAACCCGAGGAATGACCTCAACTGGGATACATTTTCCGGTGCTGGAGCTTTGACAACAGCTTCGATCTTGTCAGGTGACTTATGGAGCCCCTCCTGGTCAATGACGTGGCCGCAGTACGAGATTCGCTTTTGAAAGAACTCGCATTTCTGGCGATTAGCTCTTAGCCCATATTCTTTCAATCTGATGAGCACCTGCTCCAAATTCGCGAGGTGATCATTATCGTTATCTCCTGTAATCAGGATGTCATCCAGGTAGCATTGTGTGCCTGGGATTCCCTGCAATACCTGCTCCATGGCCCTTTGCCAAATCGCTGGAGCCGATGCCACTCCAAAAACCAGCCTATTATACCGATACAAGCCCTTATGTGTGTTGATCGTGAGATACTGTCGTGACGCTTCATCAACTTCCATCTGTAGGTACGCCTGCGCCAGGTCTATCTTGGTGAAGTGCTTCCCGCCTGACAGCGAAGCGAAGATATCTTCAATCCGCGGAAGCGGATATTGCACCGTGTGAAGAACTGGATTAACAGTGATCTTGAAATCGCCACAGATGCGAACCTTCCCAGGTTCCCCCGGCTTGTTGCTCAATGAACGCTTCATGACAGGAACAATGGGTGTAGCCCATTCGCTCCAGTCCACCTTGGACAGTACCCCTGAACGTTCTAGCCCTTCCAGCTCTGCTTCCACAGCAGGTCGTATCGCATAGGGCACTGGTCTGGCTTTGAGAAATTTTGCGTTTGCATGTTCTTCAACCTTGATGGCTGCCGTAATTCCTTTCAGTGTTCCAAGTCCCTGTTGGAACACCTCCTTAGCATCGTCTAAGATTTTGGACAGTCGTTTAGGTTTGACGTCGTCCTTCTTACAGGCATCCACAGTCAGTGCTTGTATGGAATGCCAGTCCAAATTTATTCTCCGATCCATTCCCGTCCCAGTAGTGGCGGACCTCCATCAGGTAACACATACAAGTCCATTTTCTGACTTTCTTTACCATTGTAGACCACATTTACTTTTATCTTTCCTTTGGGGTATACTATTTGCCCCGTGTATGTTTTCAATACAATCTCCGTATCCCTCAGGGGAATGTGCGAGAATAACCTTTTGTAATCTTGCTTATTCATGACCGTTAATGCCGACCCTGTGTCCAATTCCATCTTCACTTGAACTCCTGCTATCCGGAGCATGACCCAGATAGTTTGGTGGTCTGCTGTGTTACCCACATTATGCATTTTCAGACAACCCAGTTCCTTACTGCTGGAGTCTGAATCCGTCTTCTGTTCATCCGAACTGTTCTCTGTCACCTTGTGTACTTTTTTGTACTTCTCCTGCGGTGACTTTTTGCTGCTGGTCTTCTTTCCTGACCGGCATACTCTCGCTATGTGACCAAGTTTGCCACATTGCCTGCATTCTTTGTCTTTGAACCAGCACTGGTTCTGGTCATGCGTTGTCCTTTCGCAATGATAGCACTTTACTGCGTCCAATGCCATTTCATTGGTGCTGAATTCCAATGGCCTTTGCTGTATCTCTGCAGCGCCTCGTGCTGCTGCCTCGTGCGATGCTGCAATGCTGAAAGCTTTGTCCAGCGTAAGATCCTTTTCCTCTAGCAGTCGCTTCTGGGTTCCTTCCCTTAGGAGCCCACACACAAACTTATCTCTCAGTGCGTCTGCTAGTCCTGTTCCGAACTGGCAGTACTTTGATAACTTGCGCAGTTCTGTTAGGAATTCAGCGTTGCTTTCTTCTTTAAGTTGAATTCTTTTGTAGAATTTAAATCGTTCCGCTATCAGCAGCGGTGTGGGGTTTAAATGCTCTTGCAGGATAGTAAGAATATCCGCGAAACTGTGACGGGGTTGGGGAGCCACGGGGCCGTGTTCACACGGGGCCGTGCTCTCTGGGTAATGTAGGTTCTGGACCCAAGTGCAGAAACGAGGCGCGAGGCAAATATACAGTACTTTGTTTGAACTTTACTAGATTCACACATAACTAGATTAACACAAGGAACACAGCAATATACATAAAAACTAGAAACAAGTTACAAAACGACACTAAGCTTGAGACAAGCTACCACAAGGGCAACCGGCTTGCCGAGACAAGACTCGAGACAAGCTACCACAGGGGTAAGCCACACATAACTAGATTCACACAAGGAACACAGCAATATACATAAGAACTAGAGACAAGAGAACTCGAGACAGAAACACAACAAACTTACATAAGAACTAGAGACAAGTTACAAAACAGTCAAGATAGGAACTCAGGACAGCTTCCATGAGGAAAGCCACTTGTCCACACTAAGCTTGAGACAAGCTACCACAAGGGCAACCGGCTTGCCGAGACGAGACTCGAGACAAGCTACCACAGGGGTAATCAGCTTATCAATACAAAGCTCAGGAGAAGCTCCAACATGGCAACACGCTAGTCCAGCCCAGCACCTTATCAAGACTAAGAAAACAAGGACGCAAAGTTAGTTACATCTTAAACACAGAGCTTGAGAATACATCTTAAATACAAAGCTCGAGAATACATCTTAAATACAAAGCTCGAGAATACATCTTAAATACAAAGCTCGAGAGAACTATGGCAACCAACTAGTTAAAGCCAGGAGCCACAGAGCAAGGGCTAGTCCCCCCCGGTTACCCGGCTAGGACTGAACAAGGAGTGAAACAACCATAGAACTTATATACCAAGAAAACCAGGTGAAACCCATAAACAGCTAACAGGTCGTTAAGAATTAACACAGGAGACTAGAAACAATTAACACAGGAGACTAGGAACAATTAACAAAGACTAGGAACAATTAACAAAGGGCTAGAAACAAGTGAAGGTGCCATCTAGAGGTTACAGAAAGAACCGACTGGCACCCTCACACCTACCGGTTTGTCTGGGGTTACCAGGTTCCTTAATAACCCATACGCCTTCGCACCCATCGAGTTTAATAGGGTTAGTGCTTTCTTATCATCCGGTACATCATTTGTTGTACAGTAAACTTCGATGCGTTCCACATAAGTGGCCCAATCTTCCACATCGTTATCAAAAGCAGTGATGTTACCCATTTTTGGCATCCTTGCTGAGTTTCTCTTTCACTTCGGATATTATTTAATATGATGACTTTTTTTTTATTTATTTAAGATGGCGGCTTTTCCCGCGCTTGGCGGCTTTTCCCGTGTTTGTCTTCTTCCCCCGCCGACTCAAGATGGTGATTCCCACGCTGTTGCCGTCCACGCCTCCCAGCGGTCCTTCCTGCCTTTATTTTCCTTGCGCTGCTGCGCATCTCTGCCCCGATTGCAGTCCGGCCCCTGACATCGGCTGCGTTCGTGTTCTCCGCCCTTTTCTTCATTTTCCCTCCCCTTCTCCCACTGACAACTCGGCCGACTTCCCCCCAGTGCCGCTCGATCGGGCTTACCCGCCGCTGTCGTAGAAGGGATGATCACTGCCTGTTGCCGATGTTGGACTTCGTGGCCAGAAAACCAACCCGGGTTCCCGATGGCCTCCCGTGCGATGCAGTGCTCAGCAGGATGTTGAGGGCGGATGCCCTTTTTCGATGCCCGTTCCTGAGGACGAAGCTTCCTTGGATGCAAAACTGCCGCTTGGTACGATCAGACTCATCGCCACTGTTGAGTCTGTGTTTACAAGTGCAGTTATACTGAATAACAGGACACAGACTACAGAAGTAAGTAAACAGGCCTTTAGTGATTGAGGGTCAGGGCGGAACTGAGGTACACTTTGCTCCGCAGGGTTTATATACCGGTGTGGTCACCACCGGTACTACAATGTACAGGAGCCATTGAAAAGTAGTCCATCACCTTAAGGTATCCTCTTAAAGTAGTACAGGTTACATACAGTACATGCTGGACTCCACCATCATTGAGGATGGGGATATTCATGGAGCCTCCCCCTCCTGTTAGTTGTTTAATGTTCCACCACCATTCACGACTGGATGTGACAGGACTGCGGAGCTTTGATCTGATCCGTTAATTGTGGGATCGCTTAGCTCTGTCTATAGCATGCTGCTTCTGCTTTTTAGCATGCATGTAGTCCTATGTTGCAGCTTCCCCAGGGTGGCACCGCATTTTTAGGTATGCCTGGTGCTACTCCTGGCATGCTCTTCTACACTCCTTATTGAACCAGGGTTGGTCCCCTGGCTTGATGGTAATGGTAGAGTAAGGGATATGCCGGGCCATGAGCTTACAGATTGTGGTGGAATACAATTCTGCTGCTGCTGATGCCCAGTTTTGAGCTGCTAGATCTGTTCTGAATCTATCCCATTTAGCATGGTGGTAGTGCCACACAACACGATGGAGGGTGTCCTCAGTGTGAAAACGGGACTTCATCTCCACAATTACTGTGAGGTGGTCACAGCTACCAATGCTGTAATGGACAGATGCATCTGTGACAAGTAGATTGGTGATGACGAGGGCAAGTAGGTTTTTCCCTCACCACCAGTTGCAGGCCCAGACTGGCAACTACGTCCTTCAGGACTTGGCCAGCTCGGTCAGTAGTGGTGCTACCAAGCCACTCTTGGTGATGGCCATTGAAATCCCGACCCAGAGTACATACTGTGCCCTTGCTATTCTCAATGCTTCTTCCAAGCGGTGTTCAACATGGAGGAGTACTGATTCATCAGCTGAGGGAGGGCGGTAGGTGGTAATCAGCAGGAGGTTTCCTTGCCCATGCTGGACCTGGAGCCATGAGACTTCATGGGGTCCAAAGTCGACAGTGCTATCAAGCATCACTTACTCACCAATAACATGCTCACTGACGCTCAGTTTGGATTCCACCAGGACCACTCGGCACCAGACCACATTATAGCCTTGGTCCAAACATGGACAAAAGAGCTGAATTCCAGAGGTGAGTTGAGAGTGACTGCACTTGACATTAAGGCAGCATTTGACCGAGTGTGGCATCAAGGAGCCCTAGTAAAACTGAAGTCAATGGGAATCAGAAGGAAACCTCTCCACTGGCTGCAGTCATACCTAGCACAAAGGAAGATGGTTGGAGGTCAATCATCACAGCCCCAGGACATTGCTGCAGGAGTTCCTCAGGGCAGTGTCCTAGGTCCAATCATCTTCAGCTGCTTCATCAATGACCTTCTCTTCATCATAAGGTCAGAAGTGTGGATGTTCGCTGATGACTGCACAGTGTTCAGTGCCATTTGCAACTCCTCAGATAATGAAGCAGTCCATGCTTGCATGCAGCAAGACCTGGACGATATTCTAGCTTGGTCTGATAAGCGGCAAGTAACATTCGCGCCACACAAGTGGCAGGCAATGACTATCTCCAACAAGCGAGCATCTAACCACCGCCCCTTGACATTCAATGCCATTACTATCGCTGAATCCCCCACCATCAACATCCTGGGGGTCACCATTGACCAGAAACTTAACTGGACCAGCCACATAAATACTGTGGCAACAAAAGCAGGTCAGAGGCTAGGTATTCTGTGGTGAGTGTCTCATCTCCTGTCTCCCAAACGCCTTTCCACCATCTACAAGGCACAAGTAAGGAGTGTTATGGAATACTCTCCACTTGCCTGGATGAGTGCAGCTCCAATAACACTCAAGAAGCTCAACACCATCCAGGACAAAGCAGCCCACTTGATTGGCACTCCATCCACCACCTTAAACATTCACTCCCTCCACCACTGGCGTACCATGACTGCAGTGTGTACCATCTACAAGATGCACTGCAGCAACTCACCAAGGCTTCTTCGGCAGCACCTCCCAATCCAGCGATCTCTACCACCTAGAAGGACCAGGGCAGCAGGCGCATGGGAACACCACCACTTCCAAGTTCCCCTCCAAGTCACACACCATCCTGACTTAAAAGTGTATCGCCGATCCTTCATCGTCGCTGGGTCAAAATCCTGGAACTCCCTACCTAACAGCACTGTGGGTGTACCTTCACCACACGGACTGCAGCAGTTCAAGAAGGCGGCTCACCACCACCTTCTCAAGGGCAACTAGGGATGGGTAATAAATGCTGGACTTGCTAGCGACGCCCACATCCCATAAAAATGAATTAAAAATTAAAATTCTGACTCTCGCGCGTCCCATGATTTCCATCGCTCCACCATTGGTGGCCGTGCCTTCAGCTGCCTAGACCATAAGCTCTGGAATTCCCTCCCTAAACCTATCCACCTCTCTCTCCTCCTTTAAGACGCTCCTTAAAATCTAACTCTTTGACCAAGGTTTTTGTCACCTGCCCTAATTTCTCCTTATGTGGCTGACTGTCAATTTATGTCTGATAATGCTCCTGTGAAGCAGCTTGGGACGTTTTACAATGTTAAAGGCGCTATACAAATGCAGGTCGTTGTTGTTGGCATCTCCTCATAACTTATTGGAGGCCTGTGCACTCTGTGGGCAGGGTACCTGTGAGTGGGCTGCAGTCTTATCCAGTGGCGCGTAATACTTTCGGCCTATATGTGCCTCCAGGCCTCGAGTTTCCTGAACTCTCTCTCCTCTCCCGTCACCTGCCCCCACCTCCAGCATTAGAAAGAGCAGTGGTACTGCCAGAAAATGAGCCACCTGTTTTACAAACTCTATGATTTCTCCAGCAGCAGGCCAGGCTGGAGGCGTCAATTCACTGCTGATCAGCTGATTCAAACTGGATTCTTGTGACCCCGGATGACCAGGTGCCTGCGAATCTGGGCGCAATGTAATGAAACGCACCCCTCCGCCCGTCCATCACGAACAATTGGAAGAATCGCGGTGCTGGGGGAGGCGTGATCAGTTTTGTGGGTGGGGCCTCGTCGGGTAAAGGTTTCAACAGATGCGCTTCTTGGTTTATTAAATAGTTGCAGTTTGTACTGTAAATATTATTGATTTACCTGTAAAATTTATTGTTGTATTTATATTGTTGACTATAATTGGTCAATGAATGTAATGGATTTACTATGTAACTGTTGAGTTGTATAAGTACTGTTGTACTTGAATGTTAAAATGTTTAAAAAAGGACAACAGGTTATACCAAGCAAAAATGAAGAGTTACTAGATTGCCAGTAGGACTGGTATGTATTGTTTTTTACTATGGGTATTTGTATTGTTGACATTGTATTTGTCTGAAAAAATGTATTATCATATTTGTACTGATGGTGTGGAGATGCCAGTGTTGGACTGGGGTGGACAATTGTAAGAAGTCACACAACACCAGGTTATAGTCCAACAGTTTTATTTGAAATCACAAGCTTTCGGAGCGCTGCTCCTTCATCAGGTGAAGTGGAGAGATGCATAAAGCCACAGCTTAAATAGTCAGAGAATAATGCCAGATGATTACAGGTAATCTTTCTAACTGCCATTTATCACACCTCGGCAGAGAGATAATCACAGCAATCAAAGGTGTCAATGGTGTCCAAACAGGTCAGTCAGGAAAATATTACATCAAAGAACAATGAGGTGGGTTCACAAGGGGTCAAATGTTGCAGATGCTGGGGTCTGTATGAAAAACAAAAAACAAACAAAAAAACATTTTTTTTGCTGGAAATTGTTGTGTCCGTGTATAATAAGACACAGACTGCGGAGAACGATACAACAGGTGTTTAATCAACGTGGCTCACACTGCAACTGATCTGTACAGATTACTGCTCAGGGCTATATACCGGTGTAGTCACTGCCGGTACTGCAGTATACATGAGCTGTAAAACATAGTTCCCCCCTTAAAGGTATATACATTACAATTCCTCCCCTTTTAGATTAACAGTACCATAACACTCATTTAACAATTAAATATCAAACTAATTACAATTAACACTTTTAACATGCAACATTAGCTGAAAATAGTCTATTTATAAATTCAGTCTTTGGGGAGGCTTCCTGATCCTTTCTGGATAGTGCCTTTCCCGAGTCTCTTGGTCTTGGTGCAGAGGCGATTCTGGCACCCTGTCGTCGGTTGGTTCATCAGCTTCCGATGCTACTGTTTCTGGGGTAGATGTGACCTGTACGTCGGGTTCCTCACCAGGTACGTATGGGCGAAGCATGGGGTTGACTTGTTCCTGTGACTCTAGCATCTGGTCAGCATGGCGTCTCACGATGCTCTCCCCAATGTCCACTGTGTACATTAGTGGGCCCTGCCGTGTGCATATCGTTCCTGGCTGCCATTTTTCTGTTCGGTAGTCGCGGGCCAAGACTGGTTGCCCTACATTGAAGCTCCTTGTTGGCTTCTCATGGATGTGCTGGAATTGCTTACTCTCAACATCTCTTCGTAAATTTGGCCTGAGCAAATCCAGGCGAGATCTTAACCTTCGGTTAAAGAACATCATGGCTGGAGCCTGGTTGGTGACTGCATGTGTCGCATTCCGGTAGGCGAACAGGAAATTGTCCACCTTGTGCTGCAGCGGAATGTTGTCATTGTACATAGCCTTTATTGCCTTCTTAAAGGTTTGTACGAACCTCTCAGCCAATCCATTTATGGCTGGATGATACGGGGCGGATGTGTAGTGCCTTACCCCATTCTTTTTCAAGAATCTCCGGAACTCTTTGGGCACAAAACTGTGGTCCGTTGTCGGAGCAAATCTGTTCTGGCAAGCCGTTCCTGGCAAAAATGGTCCGTAGGACTGCAATAGTTTTCTCCATGGTGGTGTAGGACATTTTGATGACCTCAGGCCATTTCGAGTGCGCATCCACGGCTATTAAAAACATTGAGTCCATGAATGAACCAGTAAAATCAATGTGCACCCGTTGCCATGCAGATGAGGGCCACTCCCATGGGTGTAGAGGGGCATGTGGTGGTGCATTTTGGACTTTCTGGCATCCTGATCAGCTGTTGATCAGGTCCTCGATTTGTTTATCGATTCCCGGCCACCACACATAAGCCCTGGCAAGGTTTTTCATTTTTACCCCTCCCAGATGACCCTCATGAAGCTCATTGAGCACTCTATCCCTTAACTTGGGTGGAATTACCACTCGGGATCCACACATCAAGTTCCCCTGGCACACTGACAGTTGTTCTCTTCTTGTCGAGAATGCTGGCAACAGTGAGTCGCCATGTGCTGGTCATCCCTTCACCGTCAAATCATATACCCGAGACAGTGTTGGGTCATTTCGGGTTTCCTTTTCGATACAAGCGTTAGTCACCAGTAGATATTCAACTATAGTCGAATGGAATATTTCGACAGGATCCACTGCTGGTGCTTCCTCCGCAGTAGGCAGTGGCAGGCGTGATAGCCCATCAGCATTTCCATGCTGTTTCATGCCCTTATATTCAATCTCATAGTGGTGCGCCCCTAGAAAAAGTGACCATCTTTGTAGTCGTTGCGCAGTCATCACCGGAACGCCCTTCTTTGGATTAAAAATGGAGACAAGAGGCTGGTGATCAGTCAGCAAAGTGAATTTCTGCCCGTGCAGATATTGATTGAACTTTTTCACTCCCCACACTAGGCTGAGGGCCTCCCTGTCAATCTGGGCATAGTTACGCTCGGCTGAGATTAGTGATCGTGACGCAAAGGCTATTGGCCTCTCTGAGCCGTCCGAGAATTTGTGTGACAGAACCGCTCCAATGCCGTAGGGTGACGCATCACATGCCAACCGAATTGGTAATGCCGGGTTGTAATGGGCCAATACCTCTTTCGATGTGATTAGTGTTTTCCTCTTCTGGAAAGCGCGTCTACATTCATCACTCCACTTCCATGGCACTCCAGTTTGCAGTAGGGTGTTCAGTGGCTGTAGTATTGTAGACAAATTTGGCAAGAACTTATGGTAGTAGTTTACCAGCCCGAGGAACGACCTTAGTTGTGACACATTTTCCGGTGCTGGAGCCTTGACTGCTGCCTCAATCTTCTCTGGGGACTTATGTAACCCCTCTTTATCGATAACGTGGCCACAATACGAGATCTGTTTTCTAAAAAACTCGCATTTGGGGCGGTTAGCTCGAAGCCCATATTCCTGCAATCTAGTGAGCACCTGCTCCAGGTTGGCAAGGTGATCACTGTCATTTTCGCCCGTGACCAGGATGTCGTCCAAATAACACTGGGTCCCTGGGATCCCTTGCAGGACTTTTTCCATTGCCCTCTGCCAAATAGCCGGAGCTGATGCTACCCCGAATACCAGCCGGTTGCATTGGTAGAGACCTTTATGGGTGTTGATTGTGAGGTATTTTTTTGATGCTTCTTCTACCTCCATTTGCAGATACGCCTGGGCCAGATCAATCTTCGTGAAGCGTTTCCCTCCAGATAGCGAGGCGAAAATATCTTCAATCCGCGGAAGTGGATATTGTACGGTGTGAAGGACCGGGTTCACTGTAACCTTAAAGTCCCCACAGATGCGAACCTTCCTTGGTTCCCCAGGCGTGCTGCTCAACGACTTTTTCATCACAGGGACGATGGGTGTAGCCCACTCGCTCCAGTCTACCTTGGACAATACACCTGAACGTTCCAGACTCTCCAGCTCTGCTTTGACGGCTGGGTGGATCGCACAATGTACCGGCCTGGCCTTAAAAAATTTTGGGCTTGTGTTTTCTTCAATTTTAATCGTCGCTGTCATTCCTTTTAGTGTTCCGAGTCCTTGCTGGAACACTTCTTTCGCGTCAGTTAGGATCTTTGACAGTCGCCCAGGTGTGACGTCGTCATCCTTTTTGTCAGCCACAGTTCAGTGCTTGTATGGAATGCCAATCTAGCTGTATTTTCCGGATCCATTCACGTCCCAGTAATGGTGGTCCTCCATCTTGCAATACATACAGGTCTAGTTTTGGTGTTTCCTTACCGTTATATATAACGGTCACCCTTATTTTTCCTTTGGGATAGACTTTTTGCCCCGTGTACGTCTTCAAAATAATTTTTGTGTCTCTCAAGGGTATGTGTGAGAATAGCCGCTCATGACAGTCGGTTTATGACTGTTAGGGCTGATCCTGTGTCCAATTCCATCTTTACCTGGACTCCTGCTATCTTGACAGTGACCCAAATGGTTCGGTGATCCTCCGTTGTGATCACAGTATGTAGTTTCAGAAAACTCAGTTCCCTGCTTTCGGAGTCGTTATCACTATTTTGTTCGTCTGAACTATTCTCCGTCATCTTATGTACCTTCTTGTACTTTCCTTTGGTAGGTTTCTTATTGCTGGTTTTCTTTCCCGACCTGCAGACTCATGCTATGTGTCCTACTTTTCCACACTGTCTGCACACTTTGTCTTTGAACCAGCAATCATTCTGGTCGTGTGTTGTTCTGCCGCAGCGACAGCACTTCTCTGTTCTATATGACATTTCGTTTGTGCCATATTCTGCCAGTCCCGCTCCAAACTGGCAGTGTTTCGATAGTTTGCGCAGTTCTGTTAAATAATCAGCATTGCTTTCATCCTTATGCTGGTTCCGTTTGTGAAACTTGAATCTTTCTGCTATCAGCAGCGGTGTGGGGTTTAAATGTTCCTGTAGTATCGTTACTATGTCTTCAAAACTCTTTTCCATTGGCTTCGTTGGGGTTACTAGATTTCGTAATAAACCATACGTCTTTGCACCCATTACATTTAACAATACCGACGCTTTCTTGTCATCTGACACCTCATTTGCCTTGCAGTACACCTCTATTCGTTCGACATATGTAGTCCAATCTTTGACTTCATTGTCAAATGCGGTGATACTGCCACTCTTCGGCATTTTGGGTGTGGTTTAAAATGGCGTCTCCCAATGTCTTAAAAAGGCATCTCCCGCGTTTTCCTTCCTCCCCGCTGCTGCCAACGCTGCTTTTGGCGGTCCTCATGGCAATGGCGGCACCTCACGGGTTTCTGCGCATCTCTCTCTCCCTCTCTCCGACGCTGCTCGGCCCCTGAACACCGGCTGCGCCCTGTGCGCTCTGCCCTCTCTCTCTCTCCCCCGTCGATGCTGCTCGGCCCTTTGCTGTGCTGCTCGGTCGGGCTCTAGCCCGCCGCTGTCCGCGAAGGGTCTGCACACTACCTGTTGCCAGCCCGTTTCGCTGGACCACCTCGACTGGAAAGCCAAGCCTGGCTCTCGACAGCCTCCCCCGCAATTCTCGAGTCTCTGCTGGATGACTGGGCGGTTGCCCGTGGTCGACGCCCGAGTCTCTGGCCTTGACCTCAAATCCACTGATCTCCAGGAACGAATCCCCGGGAGGTGATGCAGAGTTGCAGGTAGGTTCGAACCTGCCTCATCGCCAATGTTGTGTCCGTGTATAATAAGACACAGACTGCGGAGAACGGTACAACAGGTGTTTACTCAACGTGGCTCACGCTGCAACTGATCTGTACAGATTACTACTCAGGGCTATATACCAGTGCGGTCACTGCCGGCGCTGCAGTATACATGAGCTGTAAAACATAGTTCCCCCCTTAAAGGTATATACATTACAGAAATCACAGCAGGCCCGGCCGCATCTGTGTAGAGAGAACAAGCCAACGACAACACGTGTCTGGATGACCCTACGTCAGGTGGGGTTACATGTAGCATGACATGAACCCAAGATCCCGGTTGAGTCCGTCCTCATGTGTGGGGAACTTGGCTATCAGTTTCTGCTCTACGATTTTGCGTTGTCGTGTGTCTCGAAGGCCGCCTTGGAGAATGCTTACCCGAAGATCGGAGGCTGAATGTCCTTGACTGCTGAAGTGTTCCCCGACTGGGAGGGAACACTCCAGCCTGGCGATTGTTGCGCGGTGCCCGTTCATCTGTTGTCGCAGTGTCTGCATGGTCTCGCCGATGTACCATGCTCCGGGGCATCCTTTCCTGCAACGTGTGAGGTAGACAACGTTTGCCGAGACACATGAGTATGTACCATGTACCTGGTGGGTGGTGTCCTCACGTGTGATGATGGTATCTGTGTTGATGATCTGGCGTGTCTTGCAGAGGTTGCTGTGGCAGGGTTGTGAGGTGTCGTGGTCGCTGTTCTCCTGAAAGCTGGGTAATTTGCTGTGAACGATGGTCTGTTTGAGGTTAGGCGGCTGTTTGAAGGCGAGTAGTGGAGGTGTGGGGATGGCCTTAGCGAGGTGTTCGTCATCATCGATGACATGTTGAAGGCTGCGAAGAACATGGCGTAGTTTCTCCGCTCCGGGGAAGTAATGGACGACGAAGGGTACTCTATTGGTTGTGTCCCGTGTTTGTCTTCTGAGGAGGTCTATGCGACTTTTTGCTGTGGCCCATCGGAACTGTCGATCGATGAGTCGAGCGTCATATCCCGTTCTTACGAGGGCGTCTTTCAGCGTCTGTAGGTGTCCATCGCGTTCCTCCTCGTCTGAGCAGAGCCTGTGTATTTGCAGGGCTTGTCCATAGGGGATGGCTTCTTTAACGTGGTTAGGGTGGAAGCTGGAGAAGTGGAGCATCCTGAGGTTGTCCGTGGGCTTGCGGTAGAGTGCTGAGGTGTCCGTCTTTGATGGAGATTTGTGTGTCCAAGCATGAAACCGATTCTGAGGAGTAGTCAATGGTGAGTTTGATGGTGGGATGGAACTTGTTGATGTTATCGTGTAGTCTTTTCAGTGATTCTTCGCTGTGGGTCCATAGGAAGAAAATGTCGTTGATGTATCTGGTGTATAGCGTTGGTTGGACGTCCTGTGCAGCGAAGAAGTCTTGCTCGAACGTGTGCATGAAGATATTGGCGTATTGCGGTGTGAATTTGGTCCCCATGGCTGTTCCGTGTGTTTGGGTAAAGAACTGGTTGTCGAAGGTGAAGACATTGTGGTCAAGGATGAAGCGGATGAGTTGTAGGATGGCATCTGGAGATTGGCTGTTGTTGGTGTTGAGTACTGAGGCTGTCGCAGTGATGCCGTTATCGTGGGGGATACTGGTGTAGAGTGCCGAGACGTCCATCATGGTGAGGAGTGTTCCTGGTTCAACTGGTCCGTGGGTGCTGAGTTTCTGTAAGAAGTCTGTAGTGTCGATGGGTTTCAGGATGCCCTCGACGTATCCAGAGAGGTTCGCACACAGGGTTCCATTGCCTCATACGATAGGACGTCCGGGTGTGTTGGCTTTGTGTATCTTTGGAAGGCAGCAGAAGTCTCCCACACGGGGAGTACGTGGGATGAGAGCGCGTAGGATGCTTTGAAGGTCTGGATCGAAGGTCTTGATCAGTCTGTTGATTTGGCGGGTGTGTTCTTTGGTCGGATCTGCGGATAACTGTCTGTAGTGTTCCTGGTTGTCCAGTTGTCGGAACGCGATGGACACCTACAGATGCTGAAAGACGCCCTCGTAAGAACGGGATATGATGCTCGACTCGTCGATCAACAGTTCCGACGGGCCACAGCAAAAAATCGCATAGACCTCCTCAGAAGACAAACACGGGACACAACCAACAGAGTACCCTTCGTCGTCCAGTACTTCCCCGGAGCGGCGAAGCTACGCCATGTTCTTCGCAGCCTTCAACATGTCATCGATGACGACGAACACCTCACCAAGGCCACCCCCACACCTCCACTACTCACCTTCAAACAGCCGCCTAACCTCAAACAGACCATCGTTCGCAGCAAATTACCCAGCTTTCAGGAGAACAGCAACCACGACACCACACAACCCTGCCACGGCAACCTCTGCAAGACATGCCAGATCATCAACACAGATACCATCATCACACGTGAGGACACCACCCACCAGGTACATGGTACATACTCATGTGACTCGGCCAACGTTGTCTACCTCATACGTTGCAGGAAAGGATGCCCCGGAGCATGGTACATCGGCGAGACCATGCAGACACTGCGACAACGGATGAACGGACACCGCGCAACAATCGCCAGGCAGGAGCGTTCCCTCCCAGTCGGGGAACACTTCAGCAGTCAAGGACATTCAGCCTCCGATCTTCGGGTAAGCATTCTCCAAGGGGACCTTCGAGACACACGACAATGCAAAATCGTACAGCAGAAACTGATAGCCAAGTTCCGCACTCATGAGGACGGCCTCAACCGGGATCTTGGGTTCATGTCACGCTACATGTAACCCCACCTGACGTAGGGTCATCCAGACTCGAGTCGTTGTTGGCTTGTTCTCTCTACACAGATGCGGCCGGACCTGCTGTGGTTTCCAGCAAAAAAAAATGTTTTTTTGTCTGTTTTTTGTTTTTCATACAGACCCCAGCATCTGCAACATTTGACCCCTGTGACCCCACCTCATTGTTCTTTGATGTAATGTTTTCCTGACTGACCTGTTTGGACACCATTCACACCTTTGATTGCTGTGATTATCTCTCTGCCGAGGTGTGATAAATGGCAGTTAGAAAGATTACCGGTAATCATCTGGCATTATTCTCTGACTATATTGTAATGTAGATATAGAATGTATATACCTTTAAGGGGGGAACTACTTTTTACAGTTCATGTATACTGCAGTACCGGCAGTGACCACACCTGTATATAGCACTGAGTAGTAATCTGTACAATTCAGTTCCAGAGTGAGCGACATTGATTAAACACCTGTTGTACCGTTCTCCTGCAGTCTTGTGTATTATTACTGATGGGCACAACATTGGCGACGAGAAAAATTCGATCCTACCTGCAACTCTGCATTACCTCCCAGGTATTCGTTCCTGGAGACCAGAAGATTGGAGGTCAAGGCCAGAGACACGGGCGTCGACCACGGGCAACCACCCAGTCATCCATCAGAGCAGCAGAGACTCGAGAATTGCGGGGGAGGCTGTTGAGAGCCAGGCTTGGCTTTCCAGTCATGGTGGTCCAGTGAAACGGGCTGGCAACAGGTAGTGCGCAGACCCTTCCCGGACAGCGGCGGGCTAGAGCCCGACCGAGCGGCACAGCAAAGGGCCGAGCAGCATCGACGGGGGAGAGAGAGAGAGAGGGCAGAGCGCACAGGGCGCAGCCAGTGTTCAGGGGCCGAGCAGCGTCGAGGAAACATAGAAACTAGGAGCAGGAGTAGGCCATTCAGCCCTTCGAGCCTGCTCCGCCATTCAACGAGATCATGGCTGATCATCCAAACCCTAGCACCCGGTCCCTACACCGACAGCCATCCCACACAAGGCCTATCCCCGTAACCCCATAACCCCACATATTTAATCCCCCCTAACACTAAGGGCCAATTTTTATCATGGCCAATCAACCTAACCCGCACATCTTTGGACTGTGGGAGGAAACCGGAGCACCCGGAGGAAACCCACGCAAACACGGGGAGAATGTGCAAACTCCACACAGACAGTCACCCGAGGCCGGATTTGAACCCGGGTCCCTGGCACTGTGAGGCAACAGTGCTAACCACTATGCCACCGTGCCACCGGGGGAGAGAGAGAGAAACGCGCAGAAACCCACGAGGCGCCGCCAGTGCCACGAGGACCACCGAGAGCGGCGTTGGCAGCAGCGTAGGAAGGCCCGTGGAAAACGCGTTGGCAGCAGCGGGGGAGGAAGGAAAGCGCGGGAGATGCCATTTTAAGCCATTTTAAACCACACACAAAATGCCGAAGAGTGGCAGTATCACCGCATTTGACAATGAAGTCATAGATTGGACTACATATGTCGAACGAATAGAGGTATACTGCAAGGCAAATGAGGTGCCAGATGACAAGAAAGCGCTGGTATTGTTAAACTTAATGGGTGCAAAGATGTATGGTTTATTACGAAATCTAGTAACCCCAGCGAAGCCAGTGGAAGAGAGTTTTGGAGACTCAGTGACGATACTACAGGAACATTTAAACCCCACACCGCTGCTGATAGCAGAAAGATTCAAGTTTCACAGACGGAACCAGCATAAGGATGAAAGCAATGCTGAATATTTAACAGAACTGCGCAAACTATCGAAACACTGCCAGTTTGGAACGGGACTGGCAGATACCTTAAGGGACAAGTTTGTGTGTGGGCTTCAAAGTGAAGGAACCCAGAAACGGCATTTATCTGAAAAGGACCTTACGCTGGACAAGGCTTTCAGCATTGCGGTATCATATGAAGCAGCAGCACGGGGCGCTGCAGAGATACAACAGAGACCGCAAGAATATGGCACAAACGAAATGTCATACAGAACAGAGAAGTGCTATCGCTGCGGCAGAACAACACACGACCACAATAATTGCTGGTTCAAAGACAAAGTGTGCAGACAGTGTGGAAAAATAGGACACATAGCACGAGTCTGCAGGTCAGGAAAGAAAAGCAGCAATAAGAAATCTCCAAAAGAAAAGTACAAGAAGGTACATAAGGTGATGGAGAATAGTTCAGACGAACAAAAGAGTGATACCGACTCCGAAAGCAGGGAGCTGAGTTGTCTGAAACTACATAATGTGATCAAAACGGAGGATCACCGAACCATTTGGGTCACTCTCAAGATAGCAGGAGTCCAGGTAAAAATGGAATTGGACACAGGATCAGCCCTAACAGTCATAAACTGATGGGACTATGAGCGGCTATTCTCACACATCCCCTTGAGAGACACAAAAATTATTTTGAAGACGTACACGGGGCAAAAAGCCTACCCCAAAGGAAAAATAAGGGTGACCGTTTTATATAACAGTAAGGAAACACCAAAACTAGACCTGTATGTATTGCAAGATGGAGGACCACTATTACTGGGACGTGAATGGATCCGGAAAATACAGCTAGATTGGCATTCCATACAAGCACTGACTGTGGCTGCCAAAAAGGATGACGACGTCACACCTGGGCGACTGTCAAAGATCCTAACCGATGCGCAAGAAGTGTTCCATCAAGGACTCGGAACACTAAAAGGCATGACAGCAACAATTAAAATCAAAGAAAACGCAAGCCCAAAATTTTTTAACGCCAGACCTTATGCGATCCGCCCAACCGTCAAAGCAGAGCTGGAGAGTTTGGAACGTTCAGGAGTACTGTCCAAGGTAGACTGGAGCGAGTGGGCTACGCCCATCGTCCCTGTGATGAAAAAGTCATTGAGCAGCACGCCTGGGGAACCAGGGAAGGTTCGCATCTGTGGGGACTTTAAGGTAACAGTGAACCCAATCCTTCACACCGTACAATATCCACTTCTGCGGATTGAAGATATTTTCGCCTCGCTATCTGGAGGGAAACGCTTCACTAAGATTGATCTGGCCCAGGCGTATCTGCAAATGGAGGTAGAAGAAGCATCAAAAAAATACCTCACAATCAACACCCATAAAGGTCTCTACCAATACAACCGGCTGGTATTCGGGGTAGCATCAGCTCCGGCTATTTGGCAAAGGGCAATGGAACAAGTCCTGCAAGGGATCCCAGGGCCCCAGTGTTATTTGGACGACATCCTGGTCACGGGCGAAAATGACAGTGATCACCTCGCCAACCTAGAGCAGGTGCTCACTAGATTGAAGGAATATGGGCTCCGAGCTAACCGCCACAAATGCGAGTTTTTTAAAAAACAGATCTCGTATTGTGGCCATGTTATCGATAAAGAGGGGTTACTAAGTCTCCAGAAAAGATTGAAGCAGTAGTCAAGGCTCCAGCACCGGAAAACGTGTCACAACTGAGGTCGTTCCTCGGGCTGGTAAACTACTACCATAAGTTCTTGCCAAATTTGTCTACAATACTACACCCACTGAACACCCTACTGCAAACTGGGGTGCCATGGAAATGGAGTGACGTATGTAAACGAGCTTTCCAGAAGAGCAAAACACTAATCACATCGAAAGAGGTATTGGCCCATTTCAACCCAACACTACCAATTCGGTTGGCGTGTCATACGTCACCCTACGGCATTGGAGCGGTGCTGTCGCACAAATTCTCGGACGGCTCAGAGAGGCCAATAGCCTTTGCGTCACGATCACAAACCTCAGCCGAGCGTAACTACACCCAGCTTGACAGGGAGGCCCTCAGCCTAGTGTGGGGAGTGAAAAAGTTCAATCACTATCTGCACAGGCAGTAGTTCACCTTGCTGACTGACCACAAGCCCCTTGTCTCTATTTTTAATCCGAAGAAGGGCGTTCCGGTGATGACTGCGCAACGACTACAAAGATGGTCACTCTTTCTAGAGGTGCACCACTATGAGATTGAATATAAGGGCACGAAACAGCACGGAAATGCTGATAGGCTATCACGCCTGCTACTGCCTACTGCGGAGGAAGCACCAGCAGTGGATCCTGTCGAAATATTTCATTCGACTATAGTTGAATACCTACCAGTAACTAACGCTCGTATAGAAAAGGAGACCCAAAATGACCCGACACTGTCTCGGGTATATGATTTGACGGTGAAGGGATGGCCAGCACATGGCGACTCACTATTGCCAGCATTCTCGTCAAGAAGAGAACAGCTGTCAGTGTGCCAGGGGAACTTGATGTGTGGATCCCGAGTGGTAATTCCACCCAAGTTAAGGGATAGAGTGCTCAATGATCTTCATGAGGGTCATCTGGGAGGGGTAAAAATGAAAAGCCTTGCCAGGGCTTATGTGTAGTGGCCGGGAATTGATAAACAAATCGAGGACCTGACCAAGAGCTGCTCAGGATGCCAGAAAGTCCAAAATGCACCACCACATGCCCCTCTACACCCATGGGAGTGGCCCTAATCTCCATGGCAACGGGTGCATATTGATTTTGCTGGTCCATTCATGGACTCAATGTTTTTAATAGCCGTGGATGCGCACTCGAAATGGCCTGAGGTCATCAAAATGTCCTCCACCACCACGGAGAAAACTATTGCAGTCCTACGGACCATTTTTGCCAGGAACGGCTTGCCAGAACAGATTTGCTCCGATAACGGACCACAGTTTGTGTCCGAAGAGTTCCAGAGGTTTATGAAGAAGATTGGGGTAAGGCATTACATATCCGCCCCATATCATCCAGCCGCAAATGGATTGGCTGAGAGGTTCGTACAAACCTTTAAGAAGGCAATAAAGGCTATGTACAATGACAACATTCTGCTGCAGCATAAGTTGGACAATTTCCTGTTTGCCTACCGGAATGCGACACATGCAGTCACCAACCAGGCCCCGGCCATGATGTTCTTTAACCGAAGGTTAAGATCTCGCCTGGATTTGCTCAGACCAAACGTACGAAGAGATGTTGAGAGTAAACAATTCCAGCACATCCATGAGAAGCCAACAAGGAGCTTCAATGTAGGGCAACCAGTCTTGGCCCGCGACTACCGAACAGAAAAATGGCAGCCAGGAACGATATGCACACGGCAGGGCCCACTAATGTACACAGTGGACGTTGGGGAGAACATCGTGAGATGCCATGCTGACCAGATCCTAGAGTCACAGGAACAAGTCAACCCCATGTCTCGCCCATACGTACCTGGTGAGGAACCCAACGTACAGGTCGCATCTACCTCGGAAACAGTAGCATCGGAAGCTGATGACCCAACCGACGACAGGGTGCCAGAATCGCCTCCGCACCAAGAGCGAGACACTCGGGAAAGGCGTTATCCAGAAAGGATCAGGAAGCCTCCCCAAAGACTGAATATATAAATGGACTATTTTCAGATAACGTTGTATGTTAAAAGTGTTAATTGTAATTAGTTTGATATTTAATTGTTAAATGAGTGTTATGGTACTGTTAATCTAAAAGGGGAGGAATTGTAATGTATATATAGAATGTATATACCTTTAAGGGGGGAACTACTTTTTACAGCTCATGTATACTGCAGTAATGGCAGTGACCACACCTGTATATAGCACTGAGTAGTAATCTGTACAGTTCAGTTCCAGAGTGAGCCACGTTGAGTAAACACCTGTTGTACCGTTCTCCTGCAGTCTTGTGTCTTATTACTGACGGACACAACATATATAAGCTGTGACTTTATGCATCTCTCCACTTCACCTGACGAAGGAGCAGCGCTCCGAAAGCTTGTGATTTCAAATAAAACTGTTGGACTATAACCTGGTGTTGTGTGACTTCTCATATTTGTACTGTTAATCCTAAAGCTGTTTTTTTTAAGGTTTAGCCTTATTGTGGTTAATGAATGTAATGGATTTATCATGAAGTTGATGTGTTGTAACAAGTACTACCAGATTTAAATAAAAAATGTCAACTGATGCGCTTAAAAGATCGAGCATACTTGGAACGTACTGTAGTTATGAGAGTAACTCAGTCACTTCCAAATCTCCGCAATCTTTTAAGTTCACTTAAACTTGCGCGTAGCTGGTCGCGAATCGAGAGGAATTTCGGTGTTCCTACTGCCCGTGAAATTTTCATTTTGTTCAGCAAAATAAGGATCAATAAAATTGGGGATTCCCACACAGAGGAACTGTTTAGTCTATGCTGGCCTCTGATCAAATCAGTCATTATTTCCATATGACTCTTAACGTACAGTTTCATCTCAGTTGTTCCATTCAAACTCTATCTTGCCACAGCCAGCATGCTCATTATTTACACAGAGGGCAGCCTGTGAGATTTAATGCTTTACAGCTTCTTGTGGCTCTAAGAAGAAGATCTTACTGTTTCACAGTGCACTCCTGTCTATGCTAATTCTGCAGCAGCCCTGTAACTATTTCCATTAAGAGGGAGGCTGTATGATTTCATCCGTTTTCGAAAACGATTCCTCTGTGCTGCACTGCTGGGCTTCTGCTGGTGGGTTCTGCAGTTTATAGACTGTCGACATACAGATAGATGCAAATGTATAAGAAAGAATTCAACAATGCCATTTCCTGCCTCTGCAAAGACATCATACTGTTCCACAATGCAGGAATGTCGCAAACAGCCCTTGATCCCATAAGCCGAGATCAACTTTAAACATTCAAATCTTTCAGTGAGCACTGGCTCTTCACTTAAACTTAGCTCCCAAAGCAAGAATATCAATGCTAATTTGATCCTGTGAGAGACAACATCATTCATGTCCGAGGCCGGGACCCAGGTATGAGGACGAGCCCAGCAGTGAGATCAAGGCACAGGAGTGGCGCAGCATGGACCAACAGTGGGGTCGGGCCCAGGGAAGGTGTGGCATGGCCAACAGCGAGGTCGGGAGGACCACAATGCATCCTACGAAACCCAAGCAGAGAGGACCTGCGGGAAGGAGGGAGGAGGACAGCAGCAGTATGTTTGTGTGTGTGTGCTAGGCCGATGTAGCAGAGCCTGGTCTCCAATCGTCTTGGATCCCCTTGCCATTGGACCAAGACCTTGCTCTGTCAAGCCCGTGTGGTAGCTGGTGTGCAACGGCCACCCCACGTTAAAAGAATTCACGCACAGGCATCTTCCACCCATTAAAATGAAGTTCGGGACCTGGAATGTCAGGACACTCATGGACAACCCCAACGGTGACAGACCAGAACGCCGTACTGCTTTCGTTGCCCGGGAGCTCAGGCGCTTCGATATTGACATCGCCGCCCTAAGTGAGACCCGGCGGGCAGGGGAAGGCCAGCTCAAGGAGCAAGGTGGTGGCTACACCTTCTTCTGGAAAGGCAAACCCGAAGAAGAACGCCGCCTCCATGGGGTAGGCTTCGCCATAAAAAATGAACTGGTTGGACATCTCAGAAACTCCCCTAGTGGTATAAATGAGCGCCTCATGAATCTTCGACTCACCCTAGCCCGAAACCAGTGCGCTACGGTCATCAGTGCGTACGCCCCAACACTGGAAGCCACAGACGAGACCAAAGAGGAACTCTACTCCAGCCTCGAACAATCCCTGTCCCGAGTCCCAACGGGCGACAAGCTGATCCTCCTTGGTGACTTCAACGCCAGAGTTGGAAAGGACACAGACCTCTGGAGAGGTGTGATCGGCAGAGAGGGGGTAGGGAAAGCCAGCTCCAACGGCACCCTCCTCCTGATGAAATGCTTAGAACATGGCCTCGTCATAACCAACACCTTGTTCCGTCAGAGAGACAAGTACAAGGCTTCATGGCAGCATCCTCGTGCCAAGCACTGGCATCTGCTGGACTACGTCATCATCCGAGTGAAGGACTGCAAGGATGTCCGCATCACCCGCGTCATGACAGGAGCTGACGACTGCTGGACAGACCGCCTAATCCGCTCTGTCATCTCCATCAATGTAGCCCAAAACAGCGGTGGCAACAGAAGCAATGCCGCAGGAAAATTAACGCTGGAGCACTCAAAGACCCCGCTAAGAAAGCCCTATTCAGCCTGTGCCTCATAAACAACCTGACGACTCCCAGTGATGCAGAGACACAGAGTGCCCACAGCGTCTGGTCTGCACTCAAGGCCTCCATAATCAGCACCTGTGAAGAGACACTCGGTCACTCGACCAGGAAACACCAAGAATGGTTCGACGAGAACGACCAGGAGATCCAGGAGCCAATAAGCCGCAAGTGCAAGGCATTCCTGATCTGGAAACAGCAACACAACTCGAGAGCAAGAAAGCAGCTCGACAGACGCCTGAAGGCTGAGGTCCAACAAAAAACTCGCGACCTAAAGAACAGATGGTGGGTGGAGAAAGCGCAGGAGATCCAGCAGCTAGCCAACAACGACGACGTGTGTGGATTCTTTAGCGCAGTCAAGACCATCTACGGCCCAAGCACCCAAGGCCCTTCCCCACTGTGGGCCAAGAACGGAGAGGTGCTCATCAAGGACAGAGAGGCAGTCAGTGTCCGCTGGAAGGAGCACTTCGAAGATCTCCTTAACCATGACTCTGTCTTCGACACGAGTGTCCTCAACTCCATCCCACAGCATGCTACCCGCCACCATCTCAACACAACCCCAGCCCGGCATGAGGTTGAAAAGGCCATCCGACAACTGAAGAACAACAAGGCCTCAGGAGCAGATGGAATCCCCGCCAAGGCACTAAAGCATGGCGGAGAAGCACTACTGGTGCAAATTCATGAACTCATTTCTCTTATCTGGAAGGAGGAGAGCATGCCAGGGGATCTCAGAGACGCCATAATTGTGACCATCTTCAAGAAAGGTGACAAGTCCGATTGCGGTAATTACAGAGGAGTTTCCCTGCTATCTGCCACAGGGAAAGTCATTGCAAGAATCCTCCTCAATAGCCTTCGCCCAGTGGCCGAAGAGCTCCTCCCAGAGTCGCAATGTGGATTCCGCCCACTAAGGGGCACAATGGACATGATCTTCACCGCACATCAATTACAAGAGAAATGCAGGGAACAGCACCAACCACTGTACATGACCTTCTTTGATCTCACAAAGGCCTTCGACACTGTCAACCGTGAGGGATTATGGAGTGTCCTCCTCAAATTCGGATGCCCTCAAAAGTTTGCCACTATCCTCCGCCTGCTTCACGACAACATGCAAGCCGTGATCCTGACCAACGGCTCCACCACAGACCCAATTCACGTACGAACCAGAGTCAAGCAAGGCTGTGTCATCGCACCAACGTTCTTCTCAATCTTCCTTGCTGCAATGCTCCACCTCACCCTCAGCAAGCTCCCCACTGGAATGGAGCTAATCTACAGAACAAACGGGAAACTGTTCAACCTCCGTCACCTCCAGTCCAGATCCAAGGTCGTCCCATCCTCTGTCGTCGAATTACAGTATACAGACAATGCTTGCGTCTGCGCTCACTCGGAGGTCGAACTCCAAACCATCGTAAACACCTTCACCGAAGCATACGAGAGCATGGGCCTCACACTAAACATCCGTAAGACAAAGGTCCTCTACCAACCTGCCCCCGCCACACATTGCTGCCCCCCCGATTATCAAAATCCACGACAAGGCCTTGGACAACGTGGACCACTTTCCATACCTCAGGAGCCTACTGTCAACAAGGGCAGACCTCGACGACGAAGTCCAACACCGCCTTCAGTGTGCCAGTGCAGCCTTCGGTCGCCCGAAGAAGAGAGTGTTTGAAGACCAGGACCTCAAACCCGGCACTAAGCTCATGGTCTACAGGGCAGCAGTGATACCTGCCCTGCTGTATGCCTCAGAGACATGGACCATGTACAGCAGGCACCTCAAAGCACTGGAGAGGTACCACCAACGCTGCCTCCGCAAGATCCTGCAAATCCATTGGCAGGATAGGCGCACCAACGTCAGTGTTCTTGCTCAGGCCAACATCCCCAGCATCGAAACTCTGACCACGCTCAATCAGCTCTGATGGATGGGTCACATTGTCCGCATGCCCGATACAAGACTCCCAAAACAAGCGCTCTACTCGGAGCTCCAGCACGGCAAGAGAGCCCCAGGTGGGCAGAGGAAACGCTTCAAGGACACCCTCAAAGCCTCCTTGAAAACGTGTAACATCCCCACCGACACCTGGGAATCCCTGGCCCAAGACCGCACAAAGTGGAGGAGAAGCATCCGGGAAGGCGCCGAACACCTCGAGTCTCTTTGCCGGGAGCAAGCAGAAGCCAAGCGCAGGCAGCGCAAGGAGCGCACGTCAACCCAAGCACCCCACCCTCCCGCCCCTTCAACCACCGTCTACCCCACCTGTGACAGAGACTGTAGGTCCCGCATTGGACTAATCAGTCACATGCGAGCTCATTTTTAATGTGGAAGCAAGTCATCCTCGGTTCCGAGGGACTGCCTAAGAAGAAGATAAGAAAGAAGGAATGTGTGCTCAGACATTAGGTCTAGGTTATATAGAAGGAGGGAGACAAAGCTAAATGCTAGGATTTTACAAGCTTGAAAATGATTGGGGGGGGAACCAGGGATTCAGAGTGCTGCTGTATGTCAAGAGCTTGGGCACATGCCACCATTAGGTACACTGCCAGGGGGCTGGGCAAACATCTCCTCCCCCTCACTAGACCACATAAGGTTGTGTGCACGCTACTATTCGATTGCCAGGAATTGGAATCTCTCCTTCCCTTCCTCTCAAAGCAAGACTCGATTCCAATGTTCCCTGTCAAGACGGACAGAGAATGGAAATAGTAAAATAAAAATGTCTTTCAATAGAATATTTCACACTTGCACTTCTAGCAATAAAATCCTGGAGGATTTTCCTCCTCTCTCACCCAGGGGCACTGAGCTCAGCTCTGATTTCTCACCACTGCTTGTGGACTTTGGACAGGAGCGGCTTAGCTGTGGTGGTCCTTTCCCTTCGCAGTTGAGCAGCCTGCCAACACTCCCTGTCAAGGCTCATACATCATTAATGGCTGCCCAACCAAGTTGCCATAGGGGGGCCCTGATGCCTGTGGGATCATATTCCAGCAACAGACGGTAGTCTCAGGAAAAGAGCAGAGTGGAGAAAACTGGCTAGGATTTTAAAAAATTGACAAGAATATTGCATGCTGGTGAAACAGAACCAGAACACCTACCTTTGTTGACCTGCAGACACCAAACATGGAGAGGAACCTTCTTGGCACATCATTCCAGTCTGCAGCTATGGGTTTATATTTGATCCACAATTATTTTCATTGAAAAACCTGGATAAAGGTTTTAGGCACATTGCACAGGGTGCCATAAGAAGACTAAGGGATAAAGCAGGAAAAATCAGAAGTAGTGTTTAGATATATATTGGCCTTGGAGTGGGTGCAGATTGACCAGAATGATACCAGGGCTAAAAGGGTTGAATTATGAGCCCAGGTTGCATAGACGAGGCTTGTGTTCCCTTGAGTATATAAGATTAAGGAGTGATCCAATTGAGGTGTTTAAGATGATTAAAGGATTTGATAGGGTAAATAGAGAGAAACTATTTTCTCTGGTGGGGGAGTCCAGAACAAGGGAGCATGACCTTAAAATTAGAGCTAGGAGTGATGTCAGGAAGCACTTCTTCACACAAAGGGTAGTGGAAATCTGGAACTCTCTCCCCCAAAAAGCTGCTGAGGCTGGGGGTCAATTGAAAATTTCACAACTGAGATTGATAGATTTTTGTTGGGCAAGGATATTAAGAGATATGAACCAGGGCTGGTAAATTGAGTTAAGATACAGATCAGCCATGATCTAATTGAATGGTGGAACAGGCTCGAGGGGCTGAATGGCCTCCTCCTGTTCCTACGTGCCTAGATGTTACAAACTTGGATTTCAAAAGCCTGAAGATTATAGAAGGAAGTGAAGAAGCGAAGAACGAGGGAGCAAATGTGCACCAGCATTCCTGATGTTGTGGAAAATAATGAGCTAGTGCAATAGATATTAGTTTCAAAACAGCGAGAGTATAGTTCCAGTACTAGGTATAAGCTCCTTAAGTTGCCCATTTTTTTGGTTGCAAGCAACATAATGAACTCCAGTCAACAGTCCAGCATGGTGATTATATCACGCAGGATGAACATTATGAGGTCAATGCCTGCTTAGTCTGTATGTAATGTGAATTAGAAGCTGTTATTAATGGAAAAATCCAGGCGATTTCTGACATCACATACTCATCCACTACCGTTGATGGGCTAAAGAAAGACTTGAATAAGCTCAGAAGGTGTGCATTTATATTGCATCCTATCATATCGCTCAGAAATGTCTCAAAGGTACATTGAAGCACTTTGGAGTGCAGTGACTGTTGTTATATAGGCAAACATAGCAGCCATTTTGTGCACAGATCCACCAAACAGTGGTGAGTGGGCAGGTTCAGCTGAGCTCTCTTGTCTCGGAGTCATCCAGCCTTTGAAAGAGCAGACACTTTGGCGCAGAAATTGCTGCACAAATAACTGCAGGTTCACGGCGCCGGTCATTATTAGTGCGTAAAAAAACCCAGCAATTGAAGGCAGGGAAGCGATAAGCCACGAGTTGCGAATTGTCACAGATTGCTGGATGATTTGCCTTACATTCTTGTGCGTCAAGAAATTGCAACATTCGCACCGTAAGTACAAATGGATCGCTCCGCCACCATTTAGGGCTGGTAATTCATGTTACAATGTCCCTGTTAATGGTCTTGACATGCAACTCAACCTTAAAGGCCAGAAAAGGAACAATGAAACGGTGGTGTCTCACACCGCCAGGTAGTAAATTGTTTTTTAAATTTAAAATTTAAATATAAAAAAATGTTTGCTTACTTTTCCTTTCTGTCTCTTTGTTCTCTCTTTTAATCAAATCTTTCTTTCTTTCTCTTTATTTCTCTTTCTGATTGTAGTTTGACATTAATTCTCCCTATTTCCTTCTCCATCGTTCGCACCATTTCTTTCTCTATCCTGAATATTCAATGGGTAAGGAGATAGACCATTGGACCTGAAGTTCACGAGGTCCCAAATGCCCCGTTGCCCTCGCCACGCCATTACCAGCACGAAAACAGTATGAGCTGAAGGTGTGAGGGAAAATAATCCAATTCACGGCACTCGAGATGACCCGCTCCAGCAAATTCTGGGCCATTATCTTTTATTGTCCACTCGCTATCCCACCTGGTAACATATCTGCGATACGTAAGCTTTTTATTTCGACTGGCATTAAATTGACAGCAAGACCAATTCTTTTGAAACAATTTGGAATAAGTTTATTAAACACACAAACTCATGCAAGTTCATTAAACACACACATTCATGCACATCAAAACAATAGCCTACTGGTATTTATGGACTCTACTCGATTACAACAGGTAAGATAATGGGTTAGATTTACACAGATTGGTACCTCCCTGAGTCAAGCAATGCACGTGGCCTTTTTCATTGCTTCTTGGTCTGATCTGTAGAGTTCCTTGCTTCTTGGTCTGGTCTGTAGAGGGAGGACTCCTTGTTCTTCTGCATGGTTGTCCAGAGAGAGAGAGAGAGAGCCTTTGGGTTCCTTGTTTTATATCTTTTTAAGTCCATTGTCTATTGCTAAGGCCCCAGGATTGGGTCTTAGATTCATGGCAGTTCTTGATTGGCTTTCCTTTGAACATGTGTCTGTCTACAATGGCTGGTGCCATTTCTTGTTTAAGTTAATTGTTTGTTGACACCTTTTAGTGGCTCTTGAGTTTCAATGGTGAGTTTCGATGGTGTCTCTGTGGGGGGGTTATCCTGTTATGCAGGTTTCCTTTGTTAAGTTTCGCACTGTTGCCTTACCCAGGGGAGATCGATGCACATCAAATTTATCTTTATTATTACATATATCTTATATTCATAGTCTCGAGTCCATCACACATACAAAACATATATTTTTATTCTTACAGATTCCCCATCTTGAGGGGGAAATATTCTTATTGACCCCTCATTTGGTTTATCTCCTCAGGGTTTGCATATGGTGGTTCAGTTTCCTGAGGAGTTTTCTCAGGTAGCAGATTATGATGATCCCCACCACTACAATTATGGCTTGTGCCAGTATCATAAGCATTGAGAGGGTTCTGAGCCAGGGGTGTTGTCCTACATTATACATTGTTTCCACCACGGGCTGGCTCCTAACTTTTGTATAGCTCTGCTGTTTATGGCATTGTTCTGTGTCATCTGTATCATTATCATGGTTCTTTGGGAATCAAGATCAGTGTAGTATTTACTCTTTGGCAGTTTTTAACTGGTTAATATACCATTTCTTGTACTTAACGCCCCCTTTCCCCGGTAACTGAATCAAATAAACCACGGGGTTCAATCGGTCTATAATCGTGTGCGGTCCTCACCACCTGGGCTCAAAGGCATGCTTTTTTTCCCCATAATTTGGAATCATTACGGTGTTCCCCACCTAATACTCAAAGGGACGTACTTTCTTGTCAAAGTACCTTTTAATTTGTCTTTTTGACTTCCCCAATTTCATGGCCACAAATCAATTCATCTGATTGGTGTGATCTACCACTTGTTCCAGCCACTTGGAACTACATGGTTCCATTGTCTAGGGGCTCATCCCCGTTAGTGTTAGCTGGCCTGGCGTTCTCATGAGTCTCCCTGTCATGGCCTGATATGGGGAGACTCCTGTTGTTTTATGAGGTGTGGACCTCATTGCCATTAAACACATTGGCAGCATGTTAGCCCATTAAGTGGGGTGGTCCGCACACAATTTTTTTAACATTAACTTGAGGGTCCTGTTCCCCCTTTCGACCCATCTGGATGACTGGGGGTGGTGAGCAATGTGTAGTTTGTGTTTTATCCCCAACATTTCCTACAGGTGAGTAAAAATCTTACCGGTAAAGTGCGAACCTTGATCACTGTCCACTTGTACCGGTACTCCCTGTGGTGATAGTTACCCTCCGCCCCGGTAGGGGGTGACGGAGAGTAAACAGAGAAAGGAAATGAATAAAGAAGCCTCGTGTTGATGGCTGAAGGAATATATCCCGTGTCCGTGTGTTGAGCACATGACATGGTGACAGAAGTGGCAAGTACCCGAAATCATCATCATCATCATCGGCGACCACTCGAATTCGAGTATGGTATGTCCTTCATCAGTCATCTACTTGTGGGTCTTCAGGTGGCTGTGGAGGCCAATCCGAGATCCACAGACTCTACTACAGTGTGGGCATGTAAGACTATTGGTAGTGACTGGAGTATGGGTCTTCTTAAGTTGTTGTCTCTCCTTACGGCACTGGCGTTTATCCTCAACGGCACGCTGGAGATTCTTTTCATGTAGTGCGGCACCGTTGTGGATGTATTTTCTCCAATTGTCTCTGTCCAGTGCGATTTCCTCCCAGTTATTAATATCGATATGGAACATTTTAAGGATTACTTTGATGTTATCTTTGTAACGCTTCTTTTGACCACCAGGAGACCTCTGCCCTTCCTTCAACTGGGAGTACAGAACCTGTTTTGGGAGACGTGAGTCTGACATGCGAATGACATGTCCAATCCATCGGAGTTGATGCTGCATGATGAGCGTAGTGATGCTGTAGATATTGGCCTCTTCAAGTATACTCCAGTTGGTACGCTTGTCCTCCCAGCTGACCCTCAAGATTTTGCGTAGAGAGCGTTGGTGGTATTGCTCTAAGGCTTTGAGATGTC
This sequence comes from Somniosus microcephalus, assembly GCF_052327205.1. Taxonomy (NCBI): domain Eukaryota; kingdom Metazoa; phylum Chordata; class Chondrichthyes; order Squaliformes; family Somniosidae; genus Somniosus; species Somniosus microcephalus. The sequence continues at coordinate 169,669,906 of NC_140990.1, read as the reverse complement.
TACTGTACGTAGTCGAGGTTTCAGCTCCATATAAAAGGGTGGGAAGGATGATGGCTTTTGTAAAGTCTGTGGGTTGTGCAGTTAATAAATACACAGACTTCAGAAGTAACAAACAAAACAGGTCTTTACTATTCGAAGGTCCGGGCGAATCTGCCCCAGCAATCCTGCTACAACACTTATATACTGGTGTGGTCACTATCGGTATTACAGTATACAGAAGCCAAACAAATAGTGCCACACCTAAAGTAGTTCCCTTAAAGGTGAACGGTTACATTCAATAGTTCCCTTAAAGATAGACGGGTACATACACTACAATCCTCCCTTTTTAGCTTATTACTTACAGAGCCCCCGTTAAACATGCATATCTTCAACTTCTTATAAAACAAATTACAGATATAATCTCGGTGGAGTCAATGTCATATAAAACAATTTACAAATATAATCTCGGTGGAAACAGTTCACAGGTTCAGTCTCTGCGGAAACAGTTCATAGATTCAGTCTCTGATCTTGACTCGTTCCGAACAACATTTCTTTGGTGTAGCCGGATTACCTGGCTAGCGTGACTCCTCCATAGCCTTTTTCTTGACGTAACAGCTTGAACCTTCGTCCTGTTGAACCAGCAGTGCGGACTTTTACAACCAACTGGCTGTCTTGACATTTTCCAGTTTTTCAACTAATTTAGCTCCTTTCGTAATGTCCCGCCTGGAATGGTAGAAGTGCTAATATTTTAGACAGTTATTATCTTCTGCTTCTTCTTTTTCTTTTCTGCCTTTTTGAAACTCTCGGAGATCCTTTCTCTGCTGCCAGCTGTAGCGCCACCAACTCTCTATGTTCCTTAGACCTTAAGTGCTTCCTCCGGATTTCAGCACTTTGAGAGTTTTCATCACAAGCTGGGCAGACCATATCCTCGTAATATTCAGTGTCACTCAACAGGTCATGGTAATATTCGGGTTCGTCCTGAGTTAGGCCAGCGAGAGAGACTTCTTCTTCCTCCTCACCCGTCTGGACGTTAGCTGACGGTGGTTCCTTCCCTAAACATCTTTCTTGAAAAGCCTTCTTCATGCATTCATATTCATCCCGCTCTTCCTGGGTTATCTGCCATTCCTTCACGATGGACCTCATTTGTGAGTTCAATACCTTCCTTTCCATCGGTAATTGCATTATCAGGCTATTTAACCCTTCTACTGAAGTAACGGTTTCCACATTCTTCTGTTCACCTTGACGTGATTCAACGTACTTTTGGCATCCTTGTAAACTTTGTGTTGCCACCTCAGCTATCTCCGTGACTTTTGAGAGCTCCGAATTCGTTCCCCCTGAAGATTGAAGCTCGTGTTCAGATTGTTCCCCTTGCAGAGTCTTGTCCTTCAGCACATGAAGGAGTTGGCTGACCGTTAACTCTTCCCTGGGAACACGGTGGATCAGAGTCTTCTCCATTTCCTCCACCTCTTTCTCCAATACTTCCACCTTACGTTCCTCTTGAACTTTGGCTTTCAGCGCTCAGAAAAGTTGCGCCCTGATGCTCTCTAGTTCATGTTCAGGGACCATTCTTACAGTGTCCTGTTCTTCCACTGAAAGGATTCCCAGTTGAATCTGTTCTTCAAGTTGTTGAACCTCGGTCATTGCCGCCTCATATTTGTCTTGGGTGTCCTTCAATGTTTTTATAAGTTCTTGGACATCCTGTCTTTCATGCTCTGCCATGATTTTCACCTCTAATTTCTCATCTATGGATGGAGCTCCTACCGATGAGTCTGTCTTGGCCTTGAGCTCATCAAGAATTTCCTGCAGCCTTTGGACTTCTTGCTCATGTTCAACCTTTAGTTGTTCATATGCTTCTACTGAAACTAGCTTTTCGGAGGCTGCCGAGTTAACCCCCTCCAGAATTGTAGCCTGGGCCTGTTCATACTGTTCTTTCAACTTCTCACACTCTGCTTGTAAGGAGTCGTAGAGAAGAACTGGAATAAAATCCTGGCTCCCTGAAGATTCCTCTTCCTTTGGTTCATTCTGTAAATATTCTAGTTCCTGAACAGCATCAGGGGAATGTGATTGGTATTTGACCACGATGGCTCTCTGGTCGCTCTCTGCTTGAGCTAGCTGTCTCTGTAGTCTTTCCAGGTTCTCCCATTCGGTGTCACAGAACCTTTCCATATTTTTCATCTCTTGTACGAGACGGTCACTCAACTGTTCTAATTGTTGTCGTACTTTGACATAAGTTTGCGTCTGAGCTCGGTGTTCTTCCGTCATGGATGAATCCTTTGCTTGAACAGGCTCAGAATTCTCTGTCAACCTGGAGTTCTGCTCTGCAGCTTTATTCTTCTTGGTACCATAAGTCCTTCTGCATGTCTTCGTTTTCTTTCCCATCGTCGGCAAGTCCCTTTTAGCCTTGTCTTCCATATTCGACTTGGTCTTATCATCATCCATTTCAGAATCTGAGCTAATAGCTTGCACCGAGTCCTCCCTCATTATGGCTTTTAGGTAATGCCATTCCATGTCTATTTTCTTAATCCACTCCCGTCCTAGAAGTGGTGGTCCTCCCTCAGGTAATACGTACAAGTTCATTCTTGGGTGTTCTTTACCCCTATCTCTCACCTTGACTCTTATTTTCCCCACGGGGTATACGTTATGCCCCGTGTATGTCTGTAATACGAACTTGGTATTTCTTAAAGGTATGTGAGAGAATAGCCGGTGGTAGTCCCTTCGGTTGATGACTGATAGAGCTGATCCAGTGTCCAGCTCCATTCTTACTTGGACTCCAGCTATTTTTATTATGACCCAGATGGCCTGTAGATCCGTTTCTTTACCCACATTGTGGATTCTCAGCCTACCCAGCTCCTGGTTGTTTGGGTCTGAGTCTGAATTCTGTTCGCCTGAACTCTTCTCAGCCACCTTGTGTACCTTGTTGTACTTTTCTTGTGGTGGCTTCCTTTGATTATTGGTCTTTTTCCCGGACCGGCATACCTTCGCGATGTGACCCAGTTTGCCACATTTCCTACACTCTTGGTTCTTAAACCAGCATTGATTCTGGTCATGCGTTGTCTTCCCACAACGGTAGCATTTTGTTGTGCTTGAAGTAATTTGGTCTACCCCGAGTGCCACCGCCTTTAGTTGCATTTCCGCCGTTCCTTTCGCTGCGGCTTCGTGCGATGCAGCTATAAGGACAGCCCTGTCCAGTGTGAGGTCGTTCTCTTCCAGTAGTCGCTTCTGCGTCCCTTCTTTGGACAATCCGCATACGAACTTGTCCCGCAGCGCTTCTGTCAGATTCCCTCCGAACTGGCAGTATTTCGCTAGCCTACGCAGTTCGACCAAGTATTCCGCATTGCTTTCGTCTTTCTTCTGCGTTCTTGCGTAGAATTTGAATCGTTCAGCCAGCATCAGCGGTGTGGGGTTCAAGTGGTCCTTCAGCACAGCCACAATCTCTTCGAAGGTCTGATCCGCTGGTTTATTTGGTGCTATTAGATGCTTCAAGAGCCCGTATGTTTTTGCCCCCATCGAGTTTAGCAATGTTATCGCCTTGTCGTCTTCCTCTATTTTGTTGGCTTCGCAATAGATCTCGATGCGTTCCACGTACGTGGCCCAGTCTTCTATTTCAGAATTAAAGTCGTTAATATTCCCTCGCTTAGGCATTTTTCTTCCCTTGGGAGCAGCACCAGTATTTCTTTAAGTATTCTTATTTATTTGTTTGTTTCTAAGATGGCGGTTTTCCCGCGAAATCGGCGGTTTCCCGCTCTTTCCTTCTCTCCCCGCCCACTTCAATGGCGGTATGTCAATCAAGATGGCGGTTTTCCCGCGAAAATGGCGGTTTCCCGCTCTTCCTTTCTCGCCCCGCCCACTTCAATGGCGGTTTCCCGCTTCTGGCGTCTTCTCCACCTAATGGCGGCTTCCCGCGTTTCTTCCCGGTGGAAGGGGTACGCTTCCCCCACAGTGGACAGGTTCAGCCGCTGGCTGGCTTCCACACAGCTCCCCTTACTCGGCTATGTCTTTTCCTCCCGCCCGCACGGCTCTACCGGCGCTGGGTACACCCCGTTAACGGAGGACAGTTCAGCCGCTGGACTGGCTCTCGCGCAGTCTCTCTCTCCGTACCCGGCTCTGTCGCTCTCTCACCCGCACGTTCGGTGCTACCGGCCCTGGGTACCCCGTTGGTGGAGAACAGTTCAGCCGCTGGACTGGCTCTCGCGCAGTCTCTCACCCCGTTTCCGGCTGTGTCTCTCACCCACTCCCGCACGTTCGGTTTTGCTGGCTCTGAGTACCCCGTTGGTGGAGAACAGCTCAGCCGCTGGACTGGCTCCTCGCAGTCTCTCTCTCCGCACCTGGCTCTCACCCGCACGGTTCCCGTTTGCGTCCCCAGCCCTCTCGCAGACCGGTGTTTCCCTCCCCGGCTGCGGCTGGGTTTCTCTTCCCGCGCCTACTCGCAGGCTCAGTGCTTCGTGGCTGCGGTCGCTGCCCGGATTTTTCCCGCCGATCGCGGTCCGGCTGTCACCCGACGCCGTTGGACCCGACTTTTGGCCGGCACAGCTCCCCCTTGACCGAGGTCGAGTGCTCTGCCCTTATCCTCCGGATACTTCTACACCTTCCCCTACCCACAGTCTCTTCGGCCGCCTTGTTCCCTGCTGATCAGCTCACTCCGCACCGTGGTAGAAGGGTAGTCAGTGCCTGTTGCAGACGGAAGCTTTTGTTGCTAAAGTCTTCCACCTTTCTCCTGCTGCAGCCTCGTGTTTTCTTCCAGCAGCACGACGAGGGCGGTTGCCTCTCTTCGACGCTCTTCTTGCTTTGGTAATCTTGCCGCAGGGTACGATCGGACTCATCGCCACTGTAAAGTCTGTGGGTTGTGCAGTTAATAAATACACAGACTTCAGAAGTAACAAACAAAACAGGTCTTTACTATTCGAAGGTCCGGGCGAATCTGCCCCAGCAATCCTGCTACAACACTTATATACTGGTGTGGTCACTATCGGTATTACAGTATACAGAAGCCAAACAAATAGTGCCACACCTAAAGTAGTTCCCTTAAAGGTGAACGGTTACATTCAATAGTTCCCTTAAAGATAGACGGGTACATACACTACAGCTTTGTATACAAGAATTTGTATACCCGAAATACCCATGTTAAAGACTGTCCGCGTCAATGGAACTAACTTTCCCGGTGAAACCAGTCAGCTCCCGGTGAGTGAAAGTTTACGATACGGGTGTAGCATAGTAGCTAGTTAAGCCAGGACGGAGATAAACAAGAGAGACTGAAAAAAAAAAAGTGTACTTACCCCACGTTGCTTACTATCATGGCCACTCAAAGTCCTGCATTCTTTCAGATTTCTCCCCCCTCCGAATTTGATTTTACACGGCTGAAAGAGTGGCTGGTGTGGCTCAGCAGATTTGAATGCTTCAGACAGACTTCAGGCCTTGATAAACAGTCACAGGAAAAACAGGTCAACTTGCTATTATATTCCATGGGAGCGGAGGCTGAAGCGATCGTCCGGTGCAGGAATATTACGGCTGATCAACTGAAAAGCTATGACACAGTTAAAACGGAGTTGTCTAATCATTTCATCCCGCGGAGGAATTTGATATTCGAACGCGCAAGATTCCATAGGCGCGTGCAGGAGAGAGGGGAATCGGGTGATAGCTTCATCAAGGCGCTATATGAGCTCATAGAACACTGTGAATATGGAGCTATGCGGGACAAACTAATTCGTGACAGATTGGTTGTTGGACTAAGGGATCTTAAACTCACTGAAAAATTACAGATGGATCCAGACCTCACAGTTGACAAAGCAAAAACACAGGTTTTCCAAAGTGAAGCAATAAAGAAACAGCAATCAATGCTTCAGAAAGATAGTAATGAGGAGGAGGAGTCCATTGAAACCATAAGTGCCCCCTGACAATCAGCCCCCCAAAAACATTTTTCTACCAAATCAAGACAAACTGACGCACATGAATATGTACAGAGGCCTCGCACTGGAACTCAAACTGGAACGCATTTCCAACCACAAAAGCGGAGTTGCAGATGGTGTGGCCGGAGTACACACAATAGACAAATCTGTCCAGCCAAAGATGTTAGCTGCAGGAATTGCCAGAAAAAGGGACATTTTGCTGCAGTTTGCCGATCCACACCTGCGGTTGCTGAAATATCAGAGGATGACGACAATGAGATAGCGTTCCTGGGGTCAATTGGAGATGGGCAGGACCAGCCGTGGACCATCACCCTAGGTCTGTGTGGTCACATGACTGAATTCAAAATCGACACAGGGGCTGATGTCACTGTCATCCCGGAGTGCCTCTACAACGACCTAGGTCAAGAGGCTCTTCAGAGCACCACTAAGATTCTTCAGGGGCCTGGTCAAGTCCCGTTGAATGTCAGAGGAAAATTTTCAGCTACCCTGACCCGTGGTCCACGGTCTACAAAACAGGACATGTATGTGGTACGCGGTCTACGAACAGCGCTCCTCGGTCGCCCCGCCATCATTTCCCTGCGTCTGGTGCCCAGGTTGGACCCACAAGTAGCAGAGACAGTATCTATGGACCTCGAACGGGAGGTCAGACAGCGGTTCCCCAGACTGTTTCAAGGCATTGGGCGACTGCAAGAGGAGTATCACATTCGCCTCAAGCCGGATGCTAAACCTTTTGCTCTCTCTACACCCCAACGTGTCTCGCTCCCCCTTATGTCCAAAGTTAAGGAGGAACTCACCCACATGGAGCAACTGGGGATAATTGCAAGAGTTGAGGAACCCACAGCCTGGTGCTCCAGAATGGTTGTAGTCCCAAAACTCAACGAAAAAAATCAGAAGCTGCGTAGACCTAACAAAACTCAATGAAAGTGTCTGTAGAGAGCTGCATCTCTTACCCTGCGTAGAGCACACTCTGGGGCAGCTGAAAGATGCAAAGGTTTTTACAAAGCTTGACGCTCAATCTGGTTTCTGGCAAATACCCTTGTCAGAGGAGTCAAAACATCTCACTACGTTCATCACGCCATTCGGACGTTACTGTTTCCACAGACTGCTCTTTGGAATATCCTCCACCCCTGAGCATTTCCAGCGCCGCATGTCCCGCCTCCTTGAGGGACTTGATGGTGTCTTATGCCAAATGGATGATGTGCTGGTGTTTGGCGCAACCCAAGAACAGCACGATCAGCGATTTTTTGCAATTCTCAGTAAACTGCAGCAAGCTGGACTTACTCTTAATTCCAAATGTGAATTCGCCAAAACGCAGGTGAAATTTCTCGGCCAGGTCATCGATGGGACCGGTGTCAGAGCAGATCCTGACAAAGTCAAGGCCCTCGCACACATGGCCGCGCCAAGGAATGTATCTGAAATACGCCGCTTCATGGGCCTGGTCAATCATTTGGGCAAATACATACCCCATCTAGCCGATAAAACCAAGCCACTCCGGGATCTCCTCAACAGGCAGACCTCATGGTATTGGGGACCCCAGCAGTCCCAAGCTTTCGCTGAGATAAAGACGGAGCTAACCACCCCGCTAGGCCTTGCACTGTATGACCCCAATGCACTCACTAAAGTGTCAGCTGATGCCTCATTGTTTGGCTTGGGTGCAGTCCTTTTACAAAAGAGACCTGACACTGACTGGCGCCCTGTAGCCTATGCTTCACGAGCCCTTTCAAAAACAGAGCAGCGCTATGTGCAGATTGAAAAAGAGGCCCTGGCCATTACATGGGCATGTGAGCGCTATAGAGACTTCCTAATAGGCATGACATTCCAGGTCGAAACAGATCACAAGCCCCTCCTTACACTATTGGGATCTAAAAACCTGGACGAGTTGTCCCCCCGCATTCAGCGCTTTCGGATGCGACTCATGCACTTTCACTTCACTATATCACATGTGCCAGGGAAGAGCCTAGCAACTGCCGACGTCCTCTCCAGGGCTCCCTACCAGCCGCCAGTGGATGATTCCCCTGAGGTGCAGTGCACAGAGAATTATGTACACTCAATACTCACTGCACTGCCCATTACCGAGAAATGCCTGGCTGCACTTCGTCAAGAACAGGAAATGGATGAATTACTTCGTCAGGTCTTCGCATACTGCCGTGAGGGCTGGCCAGATCATGCGAAACTTGACAACGCTCTTAGACCTTACGCGGCCGTTTCAGGTGACCTCACTATTGCACAAGGATTGCTGCTACAAGGGTGCCGGTTGGTCATTCCAGCATCAATGCAGAAAGACATTCTGGACAAACTGCATGATGGCCATCAAGGGATCACAAAATGCAGAGCACGAGCCAGGTGTTCTGTCTGGTGGCCTGGATTAAGCGGTCAACTACAACGTAAAGCACAACAATGCCCAAGCTGCGCCCAAATGAGACAACAACCACCAGAGCCATTGATTCCAGATGACACCCCTGAGGGCCCATGGCAGAAGGTTGGGGCTGATCTATTTCATTTGGATAACTCAACTTACCTGGTAATGTTTGACTACTTCTCTAAGTTCATTGAAGTTATCAAGCTCCTCTCCACCACCTCACATGCAGTCGTTGAATGTATGAAATCCTGCTTTGCCCGCCTAGGGGTCCCCCTGCTGGTCCGAACAGATAATTGCCTCGGACACCTTTCGCTCATTTGCCGACAGCTGGGACTTCACTCGTGTCACATCCAGTCCTCTGTATCCTCAAAGCAATGGGGCTGCCGAGCGCGCTGTCCAGACAGCCAAACAGCTTTTAAAAAAGTCACCTGACCCATACCGGGCACTCCTTGCATACCGTTCCACACCTCTTTCTAGCGGATTCAGCCCTGCTGAGCTGCTACAAGGCAGAAAACTTCGTACAACCGTGCCAACTATGCCATCACTCCTGACCCCAGGCTGGCCCGACCTCCAGAATTTTACAGACAAGGATAAACAATCTAAACTAAGACAACAGTTCAACTTTAACAGTCGCCACAGAGCTAAGCCCTTGTGTCCACTCCTTCCAGGTGACTATGTGTGGATACGTGACTCCCGCAAAAGAGGCATTGTGCAAGGACAGGCCAACACCCCAAGATTGTAGCTGGTTGATATCCAGGGCCAGATTGTTCGCAGGAACCGCAGACACCTCGCACTTACCCAGCAGCCCCCAGACGCTGCTGATGAGCCTTCCATTCCCGATGACTACAATGGGGATGCGGGTCCTGAAACTCCTCCACCCACAGGGGATACCCCACCTCCGTCTCCTCCACCCACAGGGGATACCCCGCCTCCATCGGGTTCCAGACGATACCCTGAAAGGGTCCGCAATCCTCTTTCATACCTCCAGGACTTTGCAACGTGAATAGCTTAAGAACCAAGACACCTCATTGGGTCAGAATAATACCCGAGGTACTTGGTGGAGGGTTCAGGCAGTCACCTTGTCCCTCCAAGCTTACTCTGCTTGCATTATTCATGTTTCTCTAAAAACAAAAAAAAAGAGATACATTGTGCATTAGAGATGTTATGTTTGTTAGAGTTTGTTATTTCTTAAGCACAGTAAAAAAGTAATTATTTGAAAGAAGGTCATTTGAAATGTTAATAGTAAAGGAATAGTATTCAAAGTCTTTTTAGAAAGGGAGATGTTCCATTCCCGATGACTACAATGCGGATGCGGGCCCTGGAACTCCTCCACCCACAGGGGATACCCCGCCCCCAGTAGGGGCGACGGAGAGTAAACAGAGAAAGGAAATGAATAAAGAAGCCTCGTGTTGATGGCTAAAGGAATACATCCTATGTCCGTGTGTTGAGCACATTACACTCCCCACCTACAAAACACATGATTTAATAGTGTTTTGGCTGCCGTGATTGTGGTGTTGGAGCGGCAGTGGAATGCTTCGATCCATCTAGTGAATTGATCCACCACCGCTAGGGCATGCTGAAAATTGCCTTGCATCTGTGGAAGTGGCCCAATGAAGTCTATCTGGAGGTGTGTCCATGGCCCTTGAGGTGGGGGCACGCTTTGAAGTAAGGCTCGGTCAGTGCATGCGGGGGGATTGTGCTGCAGGCACGGTAGGAATCGTGCCACATATAGGTTGATTGTTTCCCTCATGGAAGGCCACCAAGTTGTGGATGCTACCTTATAGAAGGTTACCAGTGTAACATTTGCATATTGAATTATCATTGGCCCGCAGGCATCTGTAAGGAATACCTATTATATTCACATGTGATCACATGCTGAGTTGTCATTGGCCTGCAGGCATCTGTAAGGACTACTATTGTTTTGAAGACCCAGGCTAGGGGTCCTAATGCCATGCTTTTCCCCACTGGTGCTGCTATGAGTAAGATCACAGACCTAATGCTTAATAAATACTCCGTTGTCCTGCAATTTATTATTTTTATACAAAGTGTGCAAAACAAGACAACCAGGGCCGAATAGTGCCCTGCCATGGAGTGGGAGTGAAAGAGGGAGAGCAGTTCCTGACCCACCTCTGGTGGAACACACACCACCGGGCAGGCGTATGGCTTTCTTTTGAACATCAGCAACTGCTCCGCTGAGTCAGGGGCAGTGGCTAGTATGGTATTGGGGGCCCAGGCTGTCGGTTGAGGAAGGGGTCTGCCTTCCTCGTGCCAGGCGCTTACAACGGCGTATGGCCAGTATTGCTGCTACAGTGATTTTAAATCTAGGTGATCTGTTGGGGAGCCCTTGCTATCAGCATTGCAGGGCTCAACAACTGTATCCTCTATCTCCCCATTAATCACAGCGTCCTTGGCTGCTCTGTCTGCTCTGGAATTTCCCTCACTATGTGGACCCCCTTTTCTATGGGCTGCTACCTTTCCTATGAAGCAGGGCTGGGATCGCTGTTTAAGGTATGACCAGAGCAGGCGTAACCAGGGCCCATGGGCCAGGGCCTTACCGTCTATTGTACGGTAGTCATTTTTGTGGTATAGGGGCAAGGAGAGCATGGTGCTTATAGCATAGGCACTATCGGACCAAATATTCATGGGTCTATCTGAGGTTTCTTTCACGGCGGTTAGAAGTGCGGTGATTTCTGCATATTGTGAGGACTGTCGGTTGCATCATCGCTGGATAGTCTCTCTGGCAATACCACAGCATACCCGGTGTGGGGGGATACCTCGATGTGATATGTGGACCCATCGATGTAGACATCTGGGGCGCTTGGTATGGGCTCTTTCTGCACAGTATGGGACTCAAAGTTAATCATGGGTAGCGGATATTCATGCGGTTCCCCCTCATAAACCAGAAATTGTGGCAGCAATGTGGTGGGCTTGGAAATGATACCAATGTCTCTTTCCATAAATTCCAATGTCCATTTGCTGAGGCGCTGCGAGGAAACTAGCGAATCTCCAGGTTTCATCAGTAAGTTTAGAGGCGTGTGAGCGCTGTGAAGGATGGTCGCTTGTAGCCCAGAAATAAAGGTAAAATGATGTACCGCCCAGAAGACGGCCATCAGGTGGCGCTCGCACGCGGTATATGTCTTTTCTGCCCCCTGCAGGATTCGAGACACATATGCAATGGGTTGTAGTCGATTAGCTCACGTTTAGCACAGAACTGCGGCAAGGCTTTGTTCTGTGGCCCCGACCTCCAAATGGAAGGGCTGCATGGGGTCTGGAGAAATCAGACATGCGACCTGTATCACTGCAGTTTTTAATTTGGCCATGGACTGGGTGTGAGCATCAGTCCATGCCGGGTGTATGTCATCATCCTGCAGTTTTATCAAATCATACAGGGGCTTTGCGCATATCTGCAAAGCCTGGGATAAAGTTTCTTTGGTACCCCACCAAACCCAAGAATGATCGTAGGGCTATTTTAGAAGTGGGTAATGGTAGTCGCTGTATTATCTCCACCTTGTGGGAGTCAGGGGACGATCCTTCTGTAGAAATGGACACTCCCAGAAAGGTGACCCATTCTTTTACCAACTGAGCCTTTGGGGATTCACCTTTAGCCCCGCCTAAGCCAACAATGTCAAGAGTTCGTGCAAAAGGGACAGATGCTCCTCCATGTTATCGGTTGCCAGCAGTAGATGGTCTATGTACTATAGCAAGCAGGTGGGGCGGGAAAAGTCTTTTAAAACTGCAGCCATTCTTTTGTGGAAGATCAAGGGGGCGTTGTGGAACCCCTGAGGCAGGCATGTCCAGGTATAGCTCTGGTCCTCAAATGTGAACGCGAATTTGTACTGGTCCTCCCTTTTAACAGGGATACTCCAGAATCCTTTGGCGATGTCGAGGGTTGAGTAATACTTGGAACCAACAGTAATTTGAGATAATATGGTGGGAGCTTCTCTTACTACCGGTGAGCAGGCTGGCGTTACAGAATATAACTTTCTGTAATCAATAGACAGTCGCCAGCTGCTATCAGGCTTTTTAACTGGCCATGTGGGTGAATTGGCTGTGAAAGTGCCTGTCCTAACAACAACCTGCTCGACTAGGGATTTTATGGTGTCTCGGATGAAAGGGTGACTCTCCCTTGGGATGGGGTACTGTTTAGTGAATGAGTGGGGGGGTCCCTCAATAGACTCTTCGCCTGCCATTTTTCCACAATCGTGCTTGCACGTGGCAAACACCACTAGGTGTCCCTGAATTAGTTTTGCCACAGCTTCATTTTCGCTCCCCAGAGGGTCATACTCGGATGGCTTTTTAATAACAAAAACAGAGTGAGCATCTGAAATTTCTATCACTTTTGCATTATTTCTCAATCCCAACCAAACACAGTCCTGATTGTAATCTATTACTGTGCCATACTGATCCAACACATCAGTCCCTAAAATTCCCCTTCCGTCGGGGATGGTCATCAGCATCGGTGCTGGGACCTTACAGGTGAGGCCTCCCAACTGAAGTTCAGAGGCCTTCCCTGTATACGCGGTGGTTGTATCATCATTGAACCCTTTAAGGGCCGTACAACCCTTGCCCGACGCTGCATGGCGTTCAGGGTATGGGGTGGGGATGATGGTTATTGCATCTTGACCGAACAGTAATGAATAGAGGAGACGGAATGAACCTTTTACTATTTACTGAGTAAGTGGGTGGACATTACAGCACATTGTCTGCATGGCAGAACCCGAAACTGAAAGTGAAAGACAAAGTAAAACCGAGCCCCCCAGCACCCCCTTCAGGTAACACCCGGGAACTGGGACAAACTTCATTGAAGCAAAACTCAAAACACAACACTCCTTTCCCCCAAATAAAACCCCTTAGTCCTCCAGGCGTCTGGGACGGAATCTAACCCGACTTGAGCGTCGCTGGACAGGCATAGTCGGGGTGCCACTGCTAGCCGCAGGAAAACCTTCCTCCATGGCTGATGACTCCGTGACACCTTCTGTCGATGTGGCTTCCGTCATTGTTGCAGGAAGCAGGCCGTCACTGCCTGGCAGAGGTGGCGGAGACAATGGCCTAGCCTGTGACGTCTCTGTTACTCTCACCAGAGTACGACCCCGTAGCTGGTCTATGTGGCGTCTGTGTAGCTGGCCATCAGGTGTACGGATGCTGTACGACAGGGGACCCGTGGCCTGCTCCACCACGGTAGGCATCCATTTGTCTCCTCCTGCATAGCAACGGGCAAACACAGTCTCTGACAGCTCGAACTGCCTGGCGGTGCCCTGGTGCTTCTTAGCCAGCTCCCCTTGCTTTGTGTGCATCTCATCCCTGTAGTCCGGGTGTAGCCGGTCCAGTGCAGTCGCCAGCCGGCGACCCATCAGCATCTCGGCAGGACTCTTCCCCGTTGCTGAGTTTGGTGTGGTATGCTGTGATAACAGGAACCTGGCCAATCTGGTTTGCCAGTCCCCCACCGATATCCTCACCAGTGCCTCTTTTGTGGTTTGCACCATCCTCTCTGCCTGCCCGTTAGAGGAGGGGTGATAGGACGCTGTGGTCACGTGGCGGATCCAGTTTCTGCCTGCAAAAGCCTTGAACTCCGCTGACATGAAGGCTGCTCCATTGTCCGAAACCAGCATGTCGGGGACCCCATGTGTGGCAAACAGCAAACGCAATGCGTTGATCACTGCACTGGATGTCATGGAGCTCATGATAGCCACCTCCAGCCATTTCGAATGAGAATCCACCACTATCAAAAAGACCTTCCCCTGAAATGGCCCTGCAAAGTCAATGTGGAGTCTTGACCATTTACGAGTGGTCCACTCTCAGGGGTGAAGGGGAGCCTTGGATGGGCTATGGCGAGTCAGCTGACATGTCTCACAGCTCTTTACCACCTCCTCCACGTCTCGGTCCAACCCCGGCCACCAGACATAGCTTCTCGCCAACGCCTTCATGTGCACAATCCCAGGGTGTGAGTCATGCAGCATTTTCAGCACCTCCTCTCTTGCGGCGGCAGGAACCACCACACGGCTTCCCCAGAGCACGCAGTTCTTGTGTGCAGACATTTCATGGCGCCTCTGAACGAAGGGCTTGAAATGCTCCTCCTGGACCTTGGAGGGCCAGCCATGCAGCAGCCAGGGTAGCACCTGTGATAAGACTGGATCTTTCTGTGTGAGGCTGCCAATCCGCTGGGCATGGAGTGGGGCCTCCGGAACCTCCTCCAGTAGCAGCACCTCCAGGGGTGGTGGCGTCTCAGCCATCGGCCGGTTCAAATGCAAGCGACTCAGAGCATCAGCATTAGCCAGCATCTTCCCAGGCCTGTAGCAAAGTTCATAACTGTAAGCCCCCAACATCAGACTCCACCAAAGCATACGCGGTGATATGATCTGGGGCATGGGCTTGGAGTGATGCAGGAGCCCAAAGAGTGGCTTGTGGTCTGTGTAGATGACGAACTGTCTCCCTAACAGGTACTGGCTGAACTTCTTTACCCCAAATATGATGGCTAGGGCCTCCTTGTCAACCTGGGCGTAATTACGTTCTGTTGTTGAGAGTGTTCTTGAGGCAAAACTGATAGGCGCCTCCCGGCCATCTGGCTCTATGTGACCCAACAGAGCTCCCAGCCCGTATGGTGAGGCATCACACACCAACATCAATGGCTTGTTTTCATCATAGTGTGCCAGAACCTTATCTGCTTGTAGCAGTTCCTTTGCCTGTCTGTAGGCTGTTTCATGAGCTGAGGTCCAGTTCCACACTGTTGCTTGGTCTAACAGCCTGTGCAGTGGCTCTAAGATTGTGGCTTTGCCCTTGAGAAAACAACTGTAGAAGTTTAACAGTCCGAGGAATGCCTGCAGTTCGGTCTTGTTCTTGGGGGTGGGAGCGCTCCTGATAGCCTCCACCTTCTCCGTAGTCGGATGCACACCGTCTTTGTCCACTCGGAATCCCAAGAACTCCACCCCATTGACAGCGAACACACATTTCTCCTTCTGAAAGCGTAGTCCTACCTCAGCCAGCCGGCGTAGTACTTCCTGCAGCCGCTCATCATGGGCTTCCTGTGTCTTGCCTGTAATCAGTATGTCATCCAAGTAAGGCTGAACTCCCGGAACACCAGCCAACAGGGTGTCCATGAACCTCTGAAAGATTGCCACAGCCGTAGATGCCCCAAACTGCAGCCTTGTGGCTCGGAAAAGTCCTCTGTGGGTGTTGATTGTCAACAGCTCGGCTGACTCTTCATCCAGGACCAGTTGCTGGTATGCTTGCTTGAGATCCAGCTTGGTGAACAGAGTGCCTCCAGCCAGTGTTGAAAACAGCTCTGTAACTGTTGGTAAGGGATACACATCTGGTAACACAGCAGTATTAACTGTACATCTGTAATCTCCACAGATTCGCAAGCCCCCATCCTTCTTTGCAATGGGCACGATAGGGGTGGCCCAACGGGAGTTCTTCACTGGCAAGAGAACCCCTTGGTTCACCAGCTTATCCAGGGCCTCATCCATCTTCTTGCGCAACGCAAAAGGAACTGGTCGCGCCTTGAAGAACTTAGGCGCTACCCCTGGGTCCACTTCAATTGAGACTGGCGGTCCCCGACAGGCCCTGAACTCACCAAAAACCTCTTCATAGTTCTCCAATGGGCTGTCGCTGTACCGTGTGTACTCCTGTCACTTCAATACTGAGGGGCTCAAACCAATCTCTGCCCAGCAGGCTTGTGCCCTGCCCCGCCATCACATAAAGTGGAAGTGTGTCCTTGACTGCCTGATACTTAACTTCCACATGAATCATACCCAGCACCTGGAGTTGAGCTTGGGACCACTGCCGTAGCACGCCACTGACCTGAGCCATCGCCGGGGGTTCACTTGGCTACAGTCTATTGTAAGTCTCTTCACTTATCAACGAACACGCTGAGCCTGAATCCACCTCCATGCAGAGTGGTGCCCCATTCATGATCACATTTGCCGTGTATCCCCACCGTCTGTGGGGTAGCCGCTCAGCTTCCGTGGTATACACTGTGTACTCATCGTTGTCCTCCAGTGTCAGGGTGTGTGTCTGCGATGCTTGTGTTGGCTCTGCTGCAGCAGCCTGAGCTTTCTTCATGCAGACACGAGCTATGTGTCCTCTTTTCTTACAGAAATGACATACCGCTGACACAAATTTGCATGTAGTGGAACCATGGAGAGCCCCACAGTGGAAACATTTTCTTCCTGTCTCTTTAGTTGCCTCCATGTCTCTCGCAGCAGCAGCTGCGTGTGTGGTCTTGTGCACCTCCTCGGCGGCCTGAGATGGTGCTGCCTCTGTACGGAGCATACGTGTGTTCATCGATGCAGCCTCTGCTGCTAAAGCCTTCTCCTCGGCCAGTCGGAACGTCAGGGCCTTCTCCGCTAACAGCTGTCTCTGCAATGCCGAGTCCAGCACTCCACACACAATCCGATCACGGAGCATATTGTCTAAATGGTCACCAAAATTACAATGTAATGAGCGTTTCCTCAACTCAGCAATGTAACTTGAAATAGATTGTCCAGGCTGTTGTTTACAATTGTGAAAATGGAAACGCTGCACAATTTCTGAGGGTTTTGGGTTAAAATGTTTCTGCAGCTTCTCAATCAAATCAGCATAATCCACCTCACTAGGTTTACGAGGAGCCACCAATGAACGCAGGACGGAGTAAGTAGCAGCTCCGCATACACTTAGCAACACTGAGCGCTTCTTCTCTTTGTCAATATTATTGGCCTCAAAGAAACACCCCAGTCTTTCTGCGTATTCCTCCCATGAACTGTCCTTATCCCCAGAGAACTCTTCAATACGTCCCAAGGTCGTCATAGTTTTAATGTGCACTGTCCCTTTAAGACCCACGGACTTTTTTCTTTTTAAAAAAAAATTCTTTTTCTCCCCCGGCCAGAGTTACGGTAGCTACACTCACGGTAGTTGCCTGGCCTGCACAATACTCTGTCCGCTGTTTATGTCGCAGCTAGCCAACTATCAAAATGCCGTTGATGTTGCTAGCTGAGTGGCCCACTCGTCGCAATTTCCAATATCACGGCTGTAGGTTCGCATGTCTATTTCCGTCCTTCTAGAGAGTTCAACAGCCGCCTCGTCACCAGTATTGCATCTTGACCGAACAGTAATGAATAGAGGAGACGGAATGAACCTTTTACTATTTACTGAGTAAGTGGGTAGACATTACAGCACATTGTCTGCATGGCAGAACCCGAAACAGAAAGTGAAAGACAAAGTAAAACCGAGCCCCCCAGCACCCACTTCAGGTAACACCCGGGAACTGGGACAAACTTCATTGAAGCAAAACTCAAAACACAACAATGGTAATGACTGAGCCAGTGTCTATAAGCATAATCTGCTGCTGGCCCCCTTTTAAGACAACAAGGACTACTGGTCTCCCGCTACAATCACGTCGGAACCCCACTTCCGACCAATCTTTGGGGGCCAAACTCCGTCATAGGGTGGATCCTTGGAGGGGTCCCTCCAATGGGTGTGCATTGACGATAGGATTTTACATTCCCAATGGGTGTGCATTGGCGATTGCGTGCACCGGTAAATGATTTTGCCGTGAGTCGGTATGGTTACTAGTGATGTGACATGCACATTACGCCGTAAAGAGGTGGTCACTACTGCTACAGTTGGCCCTTGTGTCTCCTTCACCGCCCTCCTGGGGATTATACTTACTGCTTTCCTCTTCCCAATCTGTCTCCCCCTCGACCCCTTCTGTTGTCTATGTTATGGCTCCCCGTGTTACTGTGGATACTAGAGCCTTTTGCTGCCCTAATTTACTCTTTAGCTGCGCTATTTCTAGGTGGCACCGGGAGTGGTCTGCCGCCCTATGTGGCTTCTTAATTGCTTCCCTTAATGCCTCCCTAACGTCTTCTACTTCCTGCCGGAGCTTCAGGTTTTCCAATTTATATTTCTTGAGCTCTAACCTCATTTCATTTGCTGCTGCGACTGCTGCTCCTGCATTTAAATTTGAGAGGCTTTGTTGCTGTAGCAACGAAGTGGCCTGCTCGGCTCCTCTTTCTAGTTGCCTGATACTGTGGCTTAATCGATCGATTTCTCATCTCAAATGCTGGATTTCTCCCTTCTTTAACTGCCTAACAAGCTGGATGCCTTCTTCTTTCTGTTCTTTCATACTTTGAATCTCTTTTTCTTTTAGTTCAATCTCTTTGACTTTTAGTTCTTTCAAATCTTGTATCTCTCCCTTTAATTCTCGAATTTCTTTTGCATCCTGCCTCATTAATTCCTTATCTCTCTGAGCACAGTAATGTGCCCCGAACGCCAAGAGACCATTTGCCTGTTTGGGCCTTAGCTTTCCCTCATCTACCCTCTCCTGGGTAAATGTCACAAGCTCCCCAAAGGACGCATGTTGGCCCTTAAAGATGCATTGTGCCCGTAACCCTTGTAAGTCACTTATGGACACCTTTTCGTATATTTTTTCATGGCAGGCTACAGCTACTTCTTTTGCTGGCTTTTTGTATGCCCCCGATCCCTTCATCCTGTGACGTTTGAATTTCCTTTTAAACTTCGCACCGCAGGTTAGAATCGCAACTCCCGAAATTTCCAATTGTTTAAAAGAATGATCTAAAGCTGTCTCGCCAGATCTCGGACGAGCCTGCAATTTTGAAAGTGTCTTATTTCGACTGGCATTAAATTGACAGCAAGACCAATTCTTTTGAAACAATTTTAAATAAGTTTATTAAACACACAAACTCGTGCAAGTTTATTAAACACGCACACTCATGCACATCAAAACAATAGCCTACTGGTATTTATGGACTCTACTCGATTACAACAAGTAAGTGTAAAGTCTGTGTGTTATATGGCGAATTAATACACAGACTACAAGAGTAACTTTAACAGGACTTTACTATTCGAAGGTCAGGGCGAATCTGCCCAATAAATCCTTACACAGCACTTATATACCGGTGTGGTCACCACCGGTATTACAGTATACAGTAGCCAAGATAAAGTAGTGCAACCCTTAAAATAGTTCTCTTAAAGGTGGAACATTACATACACTACAATCCTCCCTTTTTAGGTTAACAGTATATATATATTCCCATTAATATAACATCATAACATATATACAACTTTATGTAAAACAGTTCACAGATTCAGTCTCTCTGGAGGCTTCCTGACTCTGTCCGGATAACGCCTCGGTGGTGTAGTAGTTTTCGGTGGTGTAGTAGGTTCTTCTGGCAAGGTCGATTCTGCTTGAAGGACAGTGTCAGGTTCATCTGATTCCAGTATTACCGGATCGGAGGTAGATGCTCTGGGTATCTCTGCTTCAACATTAGGCGTATAGAGTTGTGGAGTAGGTTGGCCCTTTGTGGATGACTCTATGATCTGGTCAACATGGCGCCTTATTATGCTTTCACCAATGTCCACGGTATACATCAGCGGTCCTAGCCTTTTTCCAATAGTTCCAGGCTGCCATTTCTCGGTACGGTAGTCCTGGGCCAAAACTTGTTGACCTATCTGGAAGGTTCTAGTTGGCCTTTCATTCATGCCTTGAAATTGCCGGTTCTCTACGTCCCTTCTGACGTTTGGCTTAATCAAATCCAGCCGGCATCTTAGTCTTCTATTGAAAAACATCATGGCAGGAGTTTGGTTTGTGACCGCATGTGTTGCATTCCTGTACGCCAACAAGAAGTTATCTACCTTATGTTGTAGATTTATGTCTTCATTACCCATGGCCTTTATGGCCTTCTTGAAGGTCTGGACAAACCTTTCAGCTAATCCATTGGTGGCGGGATGGTATGGGGCGGACGTGTAGTGCTTAACCCCATTGCTTTTTAAGAACTTCCTGAATTCTTCGGACACAAATTGCGGTCCATTATCAGAACAGATCTGTTCCGGCAGCCCATTCCTGGCAAATATGGTCCTTAATACTGTGATGGTTTTTTCCGTGGTGGTGGAGGACATCTTTATTACCTCCGGCCACTTGGAGTGTGCATCCACCGCGATTAAAAACATTGAGTCCATAAATGGACCAGCAAAGTCGATATGTACCCTTTGCCATGGAGATGAGGGCCACTCCCATGGATGCAGAGGAGCTTGTGGTGGGGCGTTTTGGACCTTCTGGCATCCTAGACAGCTCTTGGTTATTTCTTCGATGTCTCCATCAATACCTGGCCACCACACAAACGCTCTGGCTAGGTTCTTCATTTTCACTCCACCCAGATGCCCCTCGTGAAGCTCCTTTAGCACTTTATGCTGGAGTTTGGGTGGAATCACCACTCTAGATCCACACATCAAGGTTCCTCGGCACACTGACAGCTGTTCTCTTCTTTGCGAAAATGCTGGCAACATTGGTTCGCCATGTGCTGGCCATCCCTCCACCGTTAAATCGTAGACTCGTGAGAGAGTCGGGTCATTTCTTGTTTCCTTTTCGATCATAGAATTTGTTATTGGTAGACATTCCACTATGGTTGAGTGGAACATCTCCACTGGGTCCACTGTAGTCACCTCTTCTACCACTGGCAACGGTAGGCGCGATAACCCATCAGCATTTCCATGCTGTTTGGACCTTTTGTATTCAATGTCATATTGGTGTGCCCCTAGTAACACGGACCACCTCTGTAGCCTTTGCGCTGTCATAGTGGAAACGGCCTTGTTAGGGTTGAATATGGATACCAACGGCTGGTGGTCTGTCAGCAATGTAAACTTCTTGCCCTGCAGGTAATGATTGAATTTCTTTACTCCCCACACAAGGCTGAGAGCCTCCCTATCTATCTGAGCATAATTGCGCTCAGCGGAGGTCAATGATTGGGATGCAAATGCGACTGGCCTTTCCGAGCCATTTGGCAACTTGTGTGAGAGTACTGCTCCAATACCATAAGGGGAAGCATCACAAGCTAGGCGAAGAGGTAGCGTTGGATTGAAGTGAGCCAACACTTCCTCAGAGGTGATCAATGCCTTGCTTTTGGGAAAGGCCTTCTTACAGTCCTCGCTCCACTTCCATGGTACTTCTTTCCGCAACAGAGCATTCAGCGGGTGCAGCACCGTGGATAGATTTGGCAGCAACTTATGGTAATAGTTAATCAACCCCAGAAACGACCTCAACTGTGATACATTTTCCGGAGCGGGGGCCTTCACGACAGCTTCGATCTTTTCAGGTGACTTGTGCAGGCCCTCTTGGTCAATGACATGACCACAGTACGAGATCCGTTTCTGGAAGAACTCACATTTCTGGCGGTTAGCTCGAAGGCCATATTCCTTCAACCTGGTGAGCACCAGTTTCAAATTTGTGAGGTGTTCCTCCTCGTCCTCTCCCGTAATCAGGATATCGTCCAAGTAACACTGAGTGCTTGGAATACCCTGTAAGACCTGCTCCATGGCCCTCTGCCAAATTGCTGGAGCCGAAGCCACTCCAAAAACCAGTCTATTATATCGAAACAAGCCTCTGTGCGTGTTGATTGTGAGATACTGGCGCGACTCTTCCTCGACTTCCATCTATAAGTATGCTTGCGCCAGGTCTATCTTGGTGAAGTGTTTCCCGCCAGACAATGAAGCAAAGATATCCTCAATCCGCGGAAGCAGGTATTGTACCGTGTGAAGCACCGGATTAACTGTGATCTTGAAGTCTCCGCAGATGCGGACCTTTCCCGGTCCCCCTGGCTTGTTACTCGATGAAGGCTTCATGACGGGAACAATGGGCATGGCCCACTCACTCCAGTCCACCTTAGACAGTACTCCTGAACGTTCAAGCTCTTCCAGTTCTGCCTCCACAGCAGGTCGTATCGCGTAAGGTACCGATCTGGCTTTGAAAAATTTTGGGCTTGCATGTTCTGCAATCTTGATTTTTGCCTTAATTCCTCTCAGTATTCCCAGTCCCTGCTGGAATACCTCTTTAGCCTCGTCCAATATTCTGGACAATCGTTCAGGTTTGACATCTTTCTTTCCGGAATCTACCGTCATTGTGTTTATGGAGTGCCAGTCTATCTTTATTTTCCTGATCCACTCCCGCCCCAGAAGTGGTGGACCTCCCTCGGGTAGTACATATATGTCCATTCCTTGGTGTTCTTTGCCCTTGTGTCTCACCTTGACTTTTATCTTTCCGATGGGGTATACTTTATGCCCCGTGTATGTCTGCAATACTATCTCCGTATCCCGTAGGGGAATATGTTTGAATAACTTTTTGTAATCTTGCTTATTCATGACCGTCAACGCCGATCCGGTGTCCACTTCCATCTTCACTTGGACTTTTGCAATCTGTAGTGTGACCCAGATAGTTTGTCGGTCAGTTTCCTTACTCACATTGTGAATCCTCAGACTACCCAGTTCCTTGCTGTTGGAGTCTGAATCCGAATTCTGTTCATCTGAACTCTTCCCAGTCACCTTATGTACCTTTCTGTACTTCTTCTGCGGTGACTTATTGTTGCTGGTCTTCTTTCCTGACCGGCATACTTTAGCTATGTGACCAAGCTTGCCACATTTTCTACATTCCTGGTTTTTAAACCAGCATCGGTTCTGGTCGTGTGTTGTCTTCCCACAACGATAACATTTCGTTGTACCCGAAGTCATTTGATCCACGCTGAGTACCGCTGTCTTCAGCTGCATCTCCGCCGTGCCTCTCGCTGCGGCTTCGTGCGATGCTGCAATAAGGACAGCCTTATCAAGTGTAAGATCGTTCTCTTCGAGCAGTCGCTTTTGTGTTTCTTCCTTCGACATCCCACACACGAACTTGTCTCTCAGTGCCTCTGTCAGATTTTCCCCAAACTGACAGTATTTTGCTAGCCTACGCAGTTCAACCAAGTACTCCGCGTTGCTTTCCTCTTTTAGTTGCGTTCTCACGTAAAATTTAGATCGTTCCGCTAACATCAGCGGTGTGGGGTTCAACTGATCCTTCAGGACAGCAACAATATTAGCGAAAGACTGATCCGTCGGTTTAGCTGGTGATAGAAGATGCTTCAATAGCCCGTATGCCTTCGCACCCATTGAGTTTAGTAAGGTTAGAGCTTTATCATAATTTGCTATCTTATTGACCTTACAATATATCTCGATGCGTTCTACATACGTGGCCCAATCTTCCACATCGGAATCGAAATCGTTGATGTTACCACGCTTAGGCATCTTCACAATCTTTCTGAGAACAACAACGAAATTTTTCTTTACTTTTTAACTTTTTTTTTCAAAAATGGCGGTTTCCCGTGCTTATCTTCTTCCCCGCCTCCGAGGATGGCGGTTTCCCGCGCTTGTCTTCCTCTGGCGGGGGGGGTAAGCTTTGCCCTCGGGTGACGACCGCTGGCTTTCGGGTTTCGCAGCCTGCGCGCCGGCTTCAGTTTATTCTGAAGCTCTCCCGCTCGCTCGGGCTCTGTCTCTCCCTCAGCAGCTTTCAATCGCGCCTCCCCAGCCCTCTCGCAGTCCGGTCCTTTCCTCCCCCGGCTGCGGCTGAGTTCTCTGCGGTTTTATTTATTTATTTCTTCCCGCGCCTTACGATCCCGGTCGCAGCGCCTCGTGGCCTCGGTAGCTGCCCGGCCTTTTTCGCCGGTCGTGGTCGAGCTGTCTCCCGACGCTGTTGCGTCTCCCAGCCCGCTTGTAGCCCGGTCTCTCACACCGGCTGCGTTCCCGCTTGTAGCCCGGTCTCTCACACCGGCTGCGTTCCCGCTTGTACCGCGGCTTCCGTGCCCTACGCTGCCCCAGTCTCAGCGTCTCTGGCCCCGACTTCTGTCCGGCTCCTTTCCCCCGACCGTGGTCGAGTTCACCGCCCTTATCCTCCGTTTCTTTTTATTTCCCCCCTACTCACAGTCAACGTGGCCGACTTGCTTCTCGTGGCTGATCGGCTCACTCACCACCGTGACAGAAGGGACGATCACTGCCTGTTGCTGATGGAAGGCTTCGTGTCTGAATTCTTCCTTCTTCCTTGCTCTGCAGACTCGAGTCTTCTCTCAGCAGAACGACGAGGGCGGATGCCTCTTCTCGACGCTCGTTAACTGCTTCGGATGTATCGCTGCCGCAGGGTAAGATCGAACTCGTCGCCACTGTAAAGTCTGTGTGTTATATGGCGAATTAATACACAGACTTCAAGAGTAACTTTAACAGGACTTTACTATTCGAAGGTCAGGGCGAATCTGCCCAATAAATCCTTACACAGCACTTATATACCGGTGTGGTCACCACCGGTATTACAGTATACAGTAGCCAAGATAAAGTAGTGCAACCCTTAAAATAGTTCTCTTAAAGGTGGAACATTACATACACTACAGTAAGATAATGGGTTAGATTTACACAGATTGGTACCTCCCTGAGTCAAGCAATGCACGCGGCCTTTTTCCTTGTTTCTTGGTCTGGTCTGTAGAGGGAGGGCTTCTTCTTCTTCCACGTGGTCATCTAGAGAGAGAGAGAGAGCCTTTGGGTCCCTTGTTTTATATCTTTTGTCTATTGTCTATTGCTAAGGCCCCAGGATTGGGTCTTAGATTCATGGCAGTCCTTGATTGGCTTTCCTTTGAACATATGTCTGTCTGCAGTGGCTGGTGCCATTTCTTGCTTAAGTTAATTGTTTGTTGACACTTTTAGTGGCTCTTGAGTTTCGATGGTGTCTCTGTGGGGGGTTATCCTGTTATGCAGGTTTACTTTGTTAATTTTCACGCCGTTGCCTTACCCAGGGGAGATCCATACACGTCAAATTTATCTTTATTACATACATCTTAAATTAATAGTGTCGAGTCCATCACACATACAAAACATATATTTTTATTCTAACAGAAAAAACAGAAAATGCTGGAAAAACTCAGCAGGTCAGGCAGCATCCGTGGAGAGAGAAACAGAGTTAACGTTTCAGGTCGATGATCCTTCGTCAGAACTGGAAAAAATTGGAGATGGAGCAGGTTTTTAAGCAAGTGCAGGGGCAGGGAAAGGGGGGAGGGGAGGAATGAACAAAAGAGAAGGTGGAAGGCAGGAGAGAGTAAGAGACAAAAGGGATGATGGTGCAAGGCAAAAAGAGATGGGAATGGGACAAGTTAAGAAACAAAAGATGACTCTAGATGAAGTGCAAATGGCAATGGCAGAATGATCGACAGCTGCCATGTGAGAGAGAGAGAAAAAAATGGGGAAAAAAAGATAGGGGCCGAGGTTATGGTCTGAAATTGTTGAACTCGATGTTGAGCCCAGAAAGCTTACATTGAGCTTCATTGGAACAGTGCAAGAGGCCGAGGACGGAGAGGTCAGAGTGGGAGTGACAGGCAACCGGAAGCTCGGGGTCACCCATACGGACAGAATGGTGGTGTTCTGCAAAGCGGTCACCCAATCTGCGTTTGGTCTCCCCAATGTAGAGGAGACTGCATCGTGAGCAGTGAATACAGTATACTAGATTGCAAGAAGTACAAGTAAATCGCTGTTTCACCTGGAAGGAGTGTTTAGGGCCCTGGATAGTGGGAAGGGAGGAGGTAAAAGGGCATGCGTTGCATCTCCTGCGCTTGCACGTGAAGGTGCCGGGCAAAGGGGAAGGGGTGTTGGGGGTGATAGAAGAGTGGACCAGGGTGTCACGGAGGGAGCGGTCCCTTCGGAATGCTGCAAGGGAAGGTGAGGATAAGATGTGTTTGGTGGTGGGATCACGCTGGAGGTGGCGGAAATGGCGGAGGATGATCCGTTGAATGTGGAGGCTGGTGGGGTGAAAGGTGAGGACAAGGGGAACTCTATCGTGGTTCCAGGAGGGAGGGGAAGGGGTGAGAACAGAAGTGCGGGAAATAGAACGGGCATGGTCAAGGGCCGTGTCAACCACAATAGAGGGGAATCCTCGGTTGAGAAAAAAGGAAGACATGTCGGAAACATAGAAACATAGAAGATAGGAGCAGGAGTAGGCCATTCGGCCCCTCGAGCCTGTTCTGCCATTTAATGAGATCATGGCTGATCATCCAAATTCAGTACCCTGTCCCTGCTTTCTCCCCATATCCCTTGATCTCTTTAGACTTAAGAAATATATTCAACTCCTTCTTGAATATATTTAATGAATTGGCCTCCACTGCCTTCTGTGATAGAGAATTCCACAGGTTCACCACTCAGTCCTAAATGGCTTATCCCTTATCCTTAGGCTGTGTCCTCTGGTTCTGGACTCCCCCGCCATCGGGAACATCCTTCCTGCATCTAGTCTGTCTGGTCCTGTTAGAACTTTATGGCCTAGAAATTGGGTATAGCCCTGCTTGGGGCGTTAGAACTGGCGCTGCGCAAAGTTTATAGCCAGACAAAAGTTATCACTGCCTGGCGAGATATTGGGTTGCATCGCCCCCAAAGGGGATTGAGGCGCTAACTCAGACGTTGCACGGGGCTCCTAAGGCGCAAAAGTTCAGGCGCTACCCAATATCGTCGCGGACGGGCGCAGCGCAGGTGATTTCAATTACTGGAAACCACGAGACTTACAGGCGCCGGCCGGCTCTTAAAGGGGTGGGTCAGTCAGCCCTGTAGGCCTCAGAATCAGCGCTCGCCCTTCTCTGGCGCAAGAAACTTGGTGAGGATGGAGAAGGTGAGACAGAGAGCAGAGCGCTTCAGCACTGAGGCTCTGGACCACTTGGTGTCTGCAGTTGAGCGCCGTCGAGATGTTCTGTATCCTGACAATGGCAAGAGGCCAAATCAAAAGGCTTACCGGCGATCTTGGAGGGAGGTTTCTCAGAGGGTCAACTCCAACAGCTTGGCGACCAGGACCCCTGTTCAGTGCAGGAAGAAATTCAACGACCTCACTCGGGTTGTTAGGGTGAGTGTTGGTTATGCAAACTTCTGATTCCCTCCATCTGCACCTAACTTCGAGGACCCTGTTGCCATGATGCCCCAATGGCCATCTGTCAGCAAGCACCCATGGCCCTTTCTGGGCACACACATGGACATTTCTCTCAAGGCCACATGTAAGGGCCCTTGCACCATGGGGGGCATGAGATGATCTCTCAAGGCATCATGTAAGGGCTCTTGCACCATGGGGGGCATGAGATGATCTCTCAAGGCATCATGTAAGGGCTCTTGCACCATGGGGGGCATGAGATGATCTCTCAAGGCATCATGTTACAGAACTTCCCCTTCTTTCCCCTGCAGTCCAAGCTGGCGATGATGCGAAAGGAGCAGCATCGAACCGGTGGCGGACCTCCACAAGTGGTCACTCTCATGGATCTTGAGGAGAGAGTGCACCAGATTCTTGGAGGACGGTGGCATAGTGGTTAGCACTGTTGCCTCACAGCGCCAGGGACCCGGGTTCGAATCCGGCCACGGGTGACTGTCTGTGTGGAGTTTGCACATTCTCCCCGTGTTTGCGTGGGTTTTCTCCGGGTGCTCCGGTTTCCTCCCACAGTCCAAAGATGTGCGGGTTAGGTTGATTGGCTATGATAAATTGACCCTTAGTGTTAGGGGGATTAAATATGTGGGGTTACGGGGATAGGGTGGGATATGTGTTGGTGTAGGGGTTACGGGGGTCGGGTGGGATATGTGTCGGTGCAGGCTCGATGGGCCGAAATGGCCTCTATCTGCACTGTGGGCTTTCTGTGATTCTGTGATTCTGTGACGTCTGTCTGGTCCTGTTACCACTGCAGCTGCCGACCCCATTCTCGACAGCGAGGGTAAGGCTCTCACCTTTTGCAACTGTCTCCTTCCACTTGGTCCCCCCGCCAGCATGCTTCCTCAGTGTGCCGCAATCTGCCATGCCTTTCCGCCAACCTGTCCTTTTGCTAAAGCCACTCTTCCACCTCCCTGCTTTCAGATGATGCATCACCAACTGGGGCTCCACGTCCTGAAGCTGCCAGTGCCAGTGCCTCCGGAGGTGAGGATCAGGAGGAAGCCGGACCATCCGCTCCAATCTCAGAGGAGCATACACATGTACAGACTGGGGATAGTAGTTCCCTGGAGGGGAGCGGGGGGGGCTCTGATGATCAGGCAGTTGCCGGACCAAGCAGCATGCAGCAACGCAAGGGGGGTAGGCAAGTTCGGCCACCGTCTCCCCGGAGGGCAAGGCAGGTAGTGATGACTGCTGCACAGAGTGCAGAGGAGGTGCGTCGCCTGGCTGAAATGAGCACCCAGGCCCGGCTCAGGCACACTGAGCTGATGGCTGCAGTGGGGAGGATGCCTCAGTCAATAGATACACTGGCAAAGAGTGTGTTGGACTTCGGGGCAGCAATGGAGAGGACTCTCCAGGGCTTCGGGGCAACAATGGACAGGACTCTCCAGGGCTTCGGGGCAACAATGGACAGGACTCTCCAGGGCTTCGGGGCAACAATGGAGAGGTCTGTCGAGGGCTTCGGGCCAATAATGGAGAGGACTGTCCAGGGCTTCGGGGCAACAATGGAGAGGTCTGTCGAGGTCTTTGGGCCAACAATGGAGAGGACTGTCCAGGGCTTCGAGGCCGCTATGGAAAGGACTGTTCAGGGCTTCGGACAATCCCTGGAAAGGTCTGTCCAGGACTTGTCCGAGGCAGTGGAGCGGTCAGCACCGGCCTTGTCCGAAGCAATGGAAAGAACTGTCCAGGGCTTCTCCGAAGCACCGGCACCTGGCTCATAGGTCCTCACTGCTGCCACGCAGCCACTTGCCGGCCTCGTCCACACCCAGATTGAGGCAACGCGAACTCTCACTGCAGCCACCCTACCTGCATCAGCTAGGATCACCCCGGGCCCTTCCAGTCCCATACAAGGCCAGGAATCAGTGGAGCGTGCGATTGTGGCGGATGAGTCGACCCGGTCCCCTCAGAGAGCCAGTGTGTCGTCCGACAATGGTGCAGGTGTCCTCTCTCGGCAGGTGACCATTCCACATGCCAGCGCTGGCACGTCTGCAGTGCAGCTGCCACCACCTGCAGTGCACACTGCTTCCAGCCATGCTCAGATCAAGCATCCTGCGTCCGCACCCTCCAAGCCCAGCGGTTGGCCAGGCCGTCCCTCAGGGGCTTCTGCGCTTCCAGACAGTCAGCAGGCATCCCCCAGCCTTCACCCCGCCACTGGGGTTCAATTACGTAGGAGCAGCAGGGAGGGAAGGGGCTGAGCGCGAAAGAGAAGTCGTTCTCCATCAAGGGGCCAGCAGTAGAGGGAGGTACTGAGGCGTTTCTTTGGCCAAAATCAAGGAGACCCTCACCTGTTGGAATTGTTGGAAATAGTTTGTTCAGTTTGGCGGCTTTGCCGAAGAGTTTACTGTTATTTTGTTAGTTATGGTTTCTGTTGACATGACGCTGTTTTGCTGTGATGAAAAACTTTTGTGACAATAAAGAGAAGTTTAAATGTGCTATGGTGTATGTGAATAATTACAGTGATGCTGGCCTTCAGATGCTTTCAAACATCCAAAGTGCGCAGCAGTTAAGACACTCATCATTCCGCCAGAGGGGCCTCGAGACGACTCCTCATGAGCCAGTGACGGATGGCCCTTCCACTTTCAGGAGCCCTTCCATCTTCCTCCTCCTGCTCCTCCTCCTCCTCGTCCGCATGCTCCTCCTCCTCCTCCTCCTCCGCCTGCTTCTCCAGGGTCAGAGGGAAGGTGATGAATTGACGCCTTCGCCTATAAAGGGCAGCTGTAACTTGCCGGATGCAGCAGTGGACTGCAACCTGAGAGATATTCGCGATGTCCCCAATGGCTCACTGAAAGGATCCGTTGCCATAAAAATTGAGGCCAACAGTCAGTTTAGCGGCCACCGACAGAGAGGTCATGCACCGTTGATGCGGCTGCAGATCCTCAGTAAGCAGGTGGCACAGCTCAGTAACAACGTCCATCCCGATTCGGAGCCTTTGCACACACTGCTCCTCCGACATGTCAAGGTATGACCACTAAAGACCCTCGCAGCATACCCTCGGATTGGGCAACCTCCATTGCCCCTCCTCCTTCTGGCCAATCCCGGCCCTCTCTCCCGCCGTCTTTCTGCCCCCTCATAGTGTTCGGCCAGGAGCCCGTCGCCCTCCAAAGCATCTCCCATTCCGATGCCAGTTGGTCAAAAGGCTGTTAGGTCTAGTGCTCCAACTGCTCCGGACAGGTTTGAGGGTCCCAAGTACTCTAATGCTAAAATCCAAAAACTCTGCTCTACAGTAGCTCCCCAACTCTCTCCACCAACGATCGCAATGAACAGGCCAAGTGGCTGAAGCTTCTATACTATAGCTGTCCCCTTTAAATAGCGCCCCCCGACTCCGAGAAGGGCCTGCTAACGCTCCTTCGAACTGTCACTAATAGCGCTAGGCGTTAAGGTTCCGGGCACCACCCAATATCCGCTCAGGTGCCCCTAAAAGGCGTTGCACAATGAAATGACGTCATTATGTGCTTGCGCTCGCGGGCGCGCGCAAACACTTAGCGCAGGCGTTAAATGTATAGTCAATATGGGAGTTGTCGCTATCTTCAATGCGCCCGTCCCAACATTAGGTAACGCCCCAATTCTCGGTCTCTTTAGGCGCTAACCGCTGGCGCAAACAACCGAATTTCTAGGCCTATAAGTTTCAATGAGATCCCCTCTCATTCTTCAAAACTCTAGCGAATACAAGCCCAATCGACCCAATCTCTCTTCATATGTCATTCCTGCCATCTCAGGTATCAGTCTGGTGAATCTTCGCTGCACTCCCTGCATGGCAAGAACTTCCTTCCTCAGATAAGGCGACCAAAACTGCACACAATACTCAAGGTGTGGTCTCACCAAGGCCCTGTACAACTGCGGCAAGACATCCTTGCTCCTGTACTCGAATCCTTTCGCTATGAAGGCCAACATACCATCTGCCTTCTTAACTGCCTGCTGCACCTGCATGCTTACCTTCAGCGACTGGTGCACAACGACACCCAGGTCTCGTTGCATTTCCCCTTTTCCCAATCTATTGCCGTTCAGATAATGATCTGCCTTCCTGTTTTTTCACCAAAGTGGATAACCTCACATTTATCAACATTATACTGCATCTGCCATGCATCTGCCCAATCACCCAACCTGTCCAAATCATACTGGAGTTTCTCTGCTTCCTCCTCACAGCACACATGCCCACCCAGCTTTGTGTCGTCTGCAAACTTGGAGATATTACATCTAGTTCCCTCATCTAGATCATTAATATATATTGTGAATAACTGGGGTCCTAGCACCGATCCCTGCGGTATCCCACTAGTCACTGCTTGCCACTCGGAAAAAGACCCGTTTATTCCAACTCTTTGCTTCCTGTCTGCCAACCAGTTCTCTATCCAAGTCAGGACCTTACCCCCAATCCCATGTGCTTTAACTTTGCACGCTAATCTCTTATGCGGGACCTTATCGAAAGCCTTCTGAAAGTCCAAATACACCACATCCACTGGTTCTCCCTTATCTATTCAATCAGTTACATTCTCAAAAAATTCCAGTAGATTAGTCAAGCATGATTTACCTTTTGTAAATCCATGTTGACTTTGTCTGATCCTGTCACTGTTTTCCAAGTGCTCTGCTATTACATCTTTTATAATGGACTCTAGCATTTTCCCCACTACCGATGTCAGGCTTACCGGTCTATAATTCCCTGTTTTCTCTGTACCACCCTTTTTAAATAGTGGGGTTACATTAGCTACCCTCCAATCCATGGGAACTGTTCCAGAGTCTATAGAATTTTGGAAGATGACCAGCAATGCATGTACTATTTCTAGGGCCAATTCCTTAAGTACCCTAGGATGTAGATTGTCAGGCCCTTGGGATTTATCGGCCTTCAATCCCGTCAATTTCCCTAACACCATTTCCCTACAAATACTGATTTCATTCAGTTCCTCCCTCTCATTAGACCCTATGTTCCCCGACATCTCTGGGAGGTTATTTGTGTCCTCCTTTGTGAAGACAGAACCAAAGTATGTATTTAATTGGTCTGCCATTTCTTTGTTTCCCATTATAAATTCCCCTGATTCTGACTGCAAGGGACCCACGCTTGACTTCACCAATCTTTTTCACTTCACATATCTATCGAAACTTTTACAGTCAGTTTTTATGTTCACTGCAAGCTTACTCTCATACTCTATTTTCCCCCTCTTAATTAATCCCTTTGTCCTCCTTTGCTGAATCCTAAACTGCTCCCAAACCTCAGGTTTGCTGCTTTTTCTGGCCAATTTATATGTCCTCTCCTTGGATCTTATGCTATCCCTAATTTCCCTTGTTAGCCACAGTTGAGTCACCTTTTTTGTTTTATTTTTATGCCAAACAGGGATGAACAAATTCTGTAGTTCATCCTTGTGATCTTTAAATGTTTGCCATTGCCTATCCACCATCAACCCTTTAAGTAACGTTCCCCAATCCATCCTAGCCAACTCGCACCTCATACCATCGTAGTTTCCTTTATTTAAATTCAGGACCCTAGTCTCTGAGTCAAATACTTCACTCTCCATCTTAATGAAGAATTCTATCATATTATGATCACTCCTCCCCAAGGGGCCTCGCACAACAAGATTGCTAATTAATCCTTTCTCATTACATAATACCCAGTCTAAGATTGCCTGATCTCTAGTTGGTTCCTCGACATATTGGTCCAGGAAACCATCCTGTATACACGCCAGGAATTCCTGCTCCACGGTATTGTTACTAATTTGGTTAGCCCAATCTATATGTAGATTAAAGTCACCCATGATAACTGCTGTGCCCTTATTGCACGCATCTCTAATTTCCCATTTAATGCCATCCCCAACCTCAGCATTACTGTTTTCTGCCCCTTGGTACTTTTCATCTCTACCTATACAGATTCCACATCATCAGAGCTAATATCCTTCCTTACTATTGTGTTAATCTCCTCTTTAACCAGCAATGCTACCCCACCTCTTTTTCCTTTTTGCCTGTCTTTCCTGAATATTGAATACCCCTGGATATTGAATTCCCAGCCATGGTCAACCTGGAGCCATGTCTCCATAATCCCAATTATATCATACCCATTTACATCTATTTGCACAGCTAATGCATCCAACTTATTACGAATGCTCCTAGCATTAAGACACAAAGCCTTCAGGCTTGTTTTTTAACACTCTTAGACCTTTTAGAATTATTATTTACCATGGCCATGTTTGATTTACACCCTTGATTTCTCTGACTGCCACTTTTGCTTTTCTCCTTCCTGTCTTTTGCTTCTATCCTTGCTTCCCTTTCCTCTGTCTCCCTGCACAGGTTCCCAACCCCCTGCCATTTTAGTTTAAACCCTCCCCAACAGCACTAGCAAACACTCCCCCTAGGACATCTGTCCCAGTCCTGCTCAGGTGCAAACCGTCCAGTTTGTACTTGTCCCACCTCCCCCAGAACTGGTTCCAATGTCCCAGGAATTTGAATCCCTCCCCCTTGCACCATTCCTCTAGCCATGTATTCATCTGAAATATCCTTCTATTTCTACTCTGACTAGCACATGGCACTGGTAGCAATCCTGAGATTACTAACTTTGAGATCCTATTTTTTAATTTACCTCCTAACTCCCTATATTCAGCTTTTAGGACCTCATCCCACTTTTTTACTTATATCGTTGGTACCTATATGCACCACGACAACTGGCTGTTCACCCTCCCCTTCCAGAATACCCTGCAGCTGCTCCGAGACATCCTTGACCCTTGCACCAGGGAGGCAACATACCATCCTGGAGTCTCATTTGCGGCTGCAGAAACACCTATCTATTCCCCTTACAATAGAATCCCCTATCACTATAGCTCTCCCGCTCTTTTTCCTCCCGTCCTGTGCAGCAGAACCACCCATGGTGCCAGGAAGTTGGCTGCTGCTGCCTTCCCCCGATAACCCATCTCCCTCAACATTATCCAAAGCGGTATATCTGTTTGAGAGGCGGATGGCCACAGGGGACCCCTGCACTACCTGCCTGCACCTACTATTCTGCATGTTGGTCACCCACTCCCTTCCTGCCTGTGCAGCCTTTACCTGCGGTGTGACCAACTCATTAAACGTGCTATCCACGACGTCCTCAGCATTGCGAATGCTCCAGTATGTATCCATTTGCAGCTCCAGTGCCGCAATGCGGTCTGCCAGTAGCTGCAGCTGGATACACTTCCTGCACACATGGTTGTCAGGGACACAGGAAGAATCCCTGATTTCCCACACAGTGCAGGAGGAGTATGCCATGGGGCCGAGCTGTGCTGCCATGACTTACCCTTTAATTAATTTAAATTAAATTAAATCAAATCAATACCACTAATTACACTACAGTTAAATGATATACTCAAGGGCCCTTGTTTACTAGCACTCCCCGCTACACAACAGAGACCTTAGAAACTACAACCACAAAAATTAAGACCTTCTAAACTTTATAAACTATTAACCTTAACTGTCAAACTATAGTGTAGTATAAATACTCACCTGGCCGTACTCACCCAATCAGCTGCTTCCTCTTGCCCGCGTCACTTTTTGAATCGTAACGTGGCTCTGGAATGCCGCCGCCGGTCTGCGAGATTGGTAAGCCTCTGGAAAAAAGTGCTCAAAAGTGAGTTTAACTACTCACTGTACTCTCCTGCTGCTCCCAACACTGGCCTCTGAAAAAAAGCCTGCGAAAGTGAGTTTAAATACTCATTGTACTCTCCTGCTGCTCCCGACACCGGCCTCAGTAGTATGGAAGCAGTAGTATGGAAGCAGTAGTATGGAAGGTGGCATCGTCAGAGCAGATGTGGCGGAGACGGAGAAACTGGGAGAATGGAATAGAGTCCTTACAGGAAGTGAGGTGGGAGGAAGTGTAGTCCAGGTAGCTGTGGGAGTCAGTGGGCTTATAGTGAATGTTTGTCAATAGCCTATCCCCAGAGATGGAGACAGAGACGTCAAGGAAGGGAAGGGAAGAGTTGGAGATGGACCATGTGAAGGTGAGGGAAGGGTGGAAATTGGAAGCAAAGTGAATGAAATTTTCTACTTCAGGGTGAGAGCAGGAAACAGCGCCAATACAGTTATCAATGTACCGGAAAAAGAGGTGAAGGGGGGGGACCTGAGTAGGACTGGAACAAAGAATGTTCCACATATCCCACAAAAAGGCAGGCATAGCTAGGACCCATGCGGGTTCCCATAGCAACACCTTTAATTTGGAGGAAGTGAGTGGAGTCAAAGGAGAAGTTGTTCAACGTGAGAACAAGTTCAGCCAAGCGGAGGAAGGTGGTGGTGGATGGGGACTGGTTGGGCCTCTGTTCAAGGAAGAAGCGGAGCACCCTCAGGCCATCCTGGTGGGGGATGGAGGTGTAGAGGGATTGGACGTCCATCGTGAAAAGGAGATGGTTGGGGCCAGGAAACTGGAAACTGTTAAAGTGATAGAGAGCTTCGGAAGAGTCACGGATGTAGGTGGGAAGAGACTGGACGTATCTGCGATGTCTTTTTAACTGTAGCGAGAACTATAGAAATATAAGTTGCTGTTGTGGTTGTTTCATATAGAAAGAAATAGGAAAAATAAATGCTTGGATTTTTGTAATACGTTATATCATTGACATTTCACGCAATTGAATGCCTTAAATGTATCACACATTGTGGGGGATTTTGACTTTGTGCAATAGTGTAGAAGGTGTGATTTCGGATCAGCCGTCTGTTAATTACCTCTCCTGATTTTCGTTCCCACAGAACAGAGTTTTACACTATCGCCCAAAGTCAAAATGATCCCCCGTGAATTACATTTTTCCAGTGACTGTTCTTATGTCAGCAAACATAACAACCATTCTGCACGAGTGTCACGTAGGGGAAATGCCCTGTAAATTGCTTGGATTGTGTTCTCAAAATAGAGGTTTAGTAAAAGTGGCCCACACTATATGCTGGGAAATGGCTGGGAAAAAACGAAACTGAAGCTGTTTATTTAAACAAATATTCTTTATCAGTGATAAAAATATCTAGCATTAAGTACTGGCTCTGGAATAGCTTGTTAATGGGACATAAATATGTTGTGTCACATATAACCCTGTAGGACCTTTTGAGAAAGAAAGATTGGAAAGTTAGGGGAAAGAACAAAGAAAGAACTTGGATTTATACAGCGCCTTTCATGACCTTAGGACGTCTCAAAGCGCATTGAAGTATTTTCTGAAGTGTAGTCACTCTTGTGATGTAGGAAACGAGGCAGCTAATTTGCACAGAGCAAGTTCCCACAAACAGCAATGTGACCAGATATTCTGTTTTAATGATGTTGGTTTTGGGATAAATATTGTCCAGGACACCGGAAGAAGTCCCCTGCTCTTCTTCAAAGAGTCCCATGGGATCTTTTATGTCCACCTGAGAGGGCAGATGGGGCCTCGGTTTAACGTCTCATCCAAAAGAGTAAAATGTAGTGCTTGACATGGCCAGATATCCACGCCTCATTAACTTTGACATCATCAAGAAGCTTGGAGGCCGGAATTGTCTGTACCTGGGCAGGTCGGGTGCGAGCGGCCAGCGTGGCGGGTCGCGACCCCGTTGTTGCTTCCATCCCGCTGCAGAAAATGACTTTGCATCAATGGGGCCTATTAAGCCCACCCAGCGCGTTACCCAGCCCAATTAAATGGTGCAGGTCTGATGACATCACCCATGATGCGTGTTCAGCCAGTAGATTTAAAGGCTCATTTAGGATTGTGCAGGCACTGTATTGGAGCTTTTGATTGTTCCAAACACTTGGAATCATGACTACACATGACTGCACAGAGGCAGAGGGCTGCACCCAGGCTCTCCGATGACTCCCTCTATACGCTTGTGGAGGGAGTGAGAGCACGCAGGGAGGTCCTCTTCCCTCCAATGGGCGGAAGAGACCCCCCCCAGGAGACAAAAAGAGCCTGGCTCCAAATAGCAGAGGAGGTCAACAGTAGGGATGTGGTCAGGAGGACGTGGATGCAGTGCTGGAAACGTTTCAATGATTTCATTAGATTAGGGAAGCTGAGTACAAAGCCACACTCAACTTCATCCTGCTGTGCCTGTCAACACATCCCCATCATTCTGCCTTCCCGAGCCTACTCCTGCACATCATTACTCACACCCACATACCTTGCATGTCCACCCATCCCTCTCTCTCTACATTATCAAATCCCCATCTGACTAACCACCCCTCATCCTAATGCAATCATACCAACTAACAACCCACAAGGAGGCCACATGGCATTGCCACCCCACTCCATCATTGTCACCCTCTATAGATCAAACCCATCCAGTCCTTACACTCATTCCATCAGTCTCACTCAACCTTTTCTTCTTTCCCTCCTTGCAGGAAAAGAGAGCCCAAAATAAGAGGGAGAGGCAGAGAAGCAGAGGAGGAATACCATCATTTGCCACCCTCACAACAGCAGAGGAGGCTGCATTAGAAGTATCGGGATTTGCCGAGCAGCTTAAGGTGGGAGACGAAGAGAGGGGAACATCTCAGCAACCTGGTGACAGAATTACATCTCATACAGCTAAATTGCATAAATCAGTCACTCATGTGGGGACTGATGCCATCAGCCACTGAATGGTCATCATGTGCTTAATGGTATCTGTACCCATTCTTCATATGACATATCTAATTTCTTTACTCTCCCACAGGTCCATCAAGAGCCCCCCACCCTCCCAACCCCAACTGTCCAGGAGGAAGAGGAAGACGACTCCTTGGAGGAGCCTCCATCCTCTGAGGGTGCACCATCACCAAATATAAGCGCACCCAGCACCAGCACAGATACGCACACCTGGGTGTGTCCCACGCGAATATTCAGAGAATGGAGGAATCCATCTCCAACATGAGCATCACCGTGCCGTAGGCGATGGCGACTGTAGACTCTTCCATGGATAGGATGGTCACCTGCATGGAGCGGCTAATGCGCCACTCACAGGAGCACATGGTCTCTATGGAGGATAGATGACTATCTATGGAGAATAGATGGCAGAGGCTCATAGACCTCCTCTCTAGAAGGGATGTCAATGTAGATCTGGGTCCTCATGGCCCCACTGATGTGCAGCAAGGTGCTCTCCAGCTCCTTGCTAGCAGGGAGGTGCGGGTGGCCCATGAGTGGGATGACGGTGAAAGGGGACATGGAAGTGTGGGCTCCTCTCAAAGTGCTTACACTTCTCCCCTGTTGCCACCCCCTCAGTCAGAGCCCCAGATGCCTCCTTGGACAGCGATGGCCGAGTATGCCCCTGCACAGGCGCAGGAGGAGCAGACTTTGGCGGAGCCATCAGAGGCTCCAAAACCCAAAGGACGTCCGCCATGAGTGTCTAGGCAGCCGCAGCAGGTAAGTGAGCAGGCTGCCTCTACCTCTGCTGAAGCCACAGGGGTAGCACCTCGTAGGAGCACGTGTAAGAGAAAGATGACACACAAGTAGATTTACAAGGGTAGCCACTTGGATTTTTTATTCAATGTTAACGTCAAGTTTCCATTAATGTGATCTTGTAGGAACGGAGGTTCCTAACGAAAAGACTGAGTTCGACTCAGGCAATTAAAACAACGAACTTTAATGGAACAAAACAGGTTTAAACTGGAAACTGCTGGGATACATCGAATACAGGTCTGTTCTCTCTGAAGGCTCCACGAGGACTGCTGCGCTGGTCCGATGGCTGACGTCATGACGTCATCACGTTCTTCCCGCCATTGGGGGATCACGTGACGAACGGCATGACGCCAGCACGTTAAAACCACGCTGTAAAGGTAACTAGGCAGAGTACAGTTAAACAGTGTAATTAAAGGTACAGACACAGGCTATAACTACATTGCTGTTAAAGGAATTATGTACAACTGCTTTGAGTCCTTTGGTGGCGCCGCCACATATGCCCCCCCAGAATTGTCTTTAACAGAAAAGGTGAGCCGAGGCGGAGGTCTGACCAGTCTGTCCGATCGACTTCGATAGCCTGGCAGAGGAAGTTGAGGACCGGTGGTCGAGCTAGCAGGCGACTGTGGCTGGACAGGTGCGGTGGGTGCAGTCGAACTGGCAGGCGGCTGTGGTTGAACCGGCACGGCAGCTGCGGGCGGACGGCCACGTTTTGGTGGCTGAGCGATGACGACTGGGCTATCCAAGTCCAAATGAGCCGGCTTCAAGCTGTCCACTGAAATGTGATCCGGCTTCCCTCCGATATCGACCGCAAAGGACTTGCCTCCTGGTTCGATGACTCAGAAGGGACCGGTGGTATAAGGAGGCTTGAGCGGGTCCCGGTGAGCATCATGCCGAATGAAAATGTACTCGGCGCTCTTCAGGTTGACCGGTACGTGAGAGTTCTGCAGGCTGTGGTTGGATGTAGGCACCGGGACAAAACACTTGGCCACTTCCTGGTGGTTGACGAGCTGCTGGGAGGCAGACCATGACTCCGTGGGAGAAGGGAGAAAATCACCAGGCACTCGGATTGGCTGACCGTAAACAAGCTCTGCTGAAGAAGATTGCAGGTCATCCTTGGACGCCGTGCGAAGACCTAACAGGACCCAAGGGAGTCTGTCCACCCAGCCCACACCTTGAAGACTGGCCCGTAAAGCGGCTTTAAGCGACCTGTGGAATCGCTCGCACAGGCCGTTTGCCTGATGATAGGCGGTGGTGCGATGCAGTTTGGCGCCGAGCCCCTGAGCTACAGCATTCCACAGCTCCGAGGTAAATTGCGGCCAACGATCGGAGGAGATGTCGGCCGGAACTCCGAAACAAGCCACCCAACAGGAGATGAAGGCCCTAGCGACGTCCGCTGAGGTGGTGGAAACCAAAGGAATTGCTTCTGGCCACCTGGTGGTGTGGTCCACCATAGTGAGGAGATGAGTAAAACCACGGGAAGGCGGTAGTGGTCCCACAAGGTCCACATGTACGTGGTCGAAACGACGCTCCGGAACGACGAATGGCGCTACTGGAGCTTTGACATGCCGCTGGACCTTGGCCTTCTGGCAGACCACGCAGGTGTTGGCCCAGTCACGGACATCCAGGTGCATACCCTTCCAGACGAACTTCGTCGACATTAGACATTGTGAAGTCCGCATACCAGGGTGCGGCAATCCGTGTATTGCGTCGAAAAACTCCCAGCGCCACGTGGCTGGCACAATAGGTCGGGGAACGCCCATGGAGACATCACAAAGGAGTGTGGTGCCCACGGCCCGAAAGCTGACGTCGGCCAGTTGGAAACTCGACGGGACGGTTCTGTATGCTTGAACCTCTGGGTCCGAAATCTGATCCTCAGCCATGCGAGCGTAATCAATTCCCAGATGAACCGCTTGGACCATCGCGCGGGAGAGGCAATCTGCCACCAGGTTGTCTTTACCAGACACATGTCGAATGTCCGTAGTGAACTCCGAAATGAACGTCAGGTGATGTTGCTGACGAGCCGACCACAGTTCTGTGGTCTTTGACATGGCGAAGGTAAGCGGCTTGTGGTCGACAAAAGCCGTGAAGAGACGTCCTTCTAGCAAAAACCTGAAATGGCAGACAGCCAGAAAAAGGGCCAGCAGCTCCCGATCAAAGGGGCTGTATTTTTTTTCATTTTTATTAAGCTGACGGCTGAAAAACGCCAGCGGCTGCCACGTGCCATTGACCCTTTGCTCTTGTACAGCACCTATGGCGTAGTCGGACGCGTCCGTAGTGA
This sequence comes from Somniosus microcephalus, assembly GCF_052327205.1. Taxonomy (NCBI): domain Eukaryota; kingdom Metazoa; phylum Chordata; class Chondrichthyes; order Squaliformes; family Somniosidae; genus Somniosus; species Somniosus microcephalus. The sequence continues at coordinate 169,629,351 of NC_140990.1, read as the reverse complement.
GGGCGATGGTGGCACCTGGAAGAGGGTGCGCCAACATGGTCGCATCAGCCAAGGCACTCTTGGTGTTCCCGAATGCCTGATCCATCTCGGCCGTCCAGTCGAGTGGGTCTTTGCCAGATTTGCCCTTGAGGGCCTCGTACAAAGGTTGCATAAGTAGAGCCGCCCTGGGGATGAAGCGGTGGTAGAAATTTACCATCCCCAGGAACTCTTGGAAGGCCCTGATGGTCCGCGGGCGCGGGAAAGACGTGACGGCTTCCACGTTCATTGCTAGGGGGACGGCGCCATCCGAGGTGATGCGGCGTCCCAGAAAATCGATGATTTGCAGGCCAAACTGGCACTTGGCCGGGTTGATGATTAACCCATGCTGGCTAAGGCGTGTGAAAAGAGCACGCAGATGCCCGATATGCTCTTCCTCGCTAGCACTGGCGATGAGGATGTCATCGAGATAGACGAATATGAACGGCAGATCACGGAGCGCAGAGTCCATTAGTCGCTGAAAAGCCTGTGCTGCGTTCTTTAAACCGAACGGCATTCGCAGGAACTCGAAAAGCCCGAACGGTGTGATCACAGTGGTTTTTGGGACATCTTGCAGATGAACGGGAACCTGGTGATACCCACGGACGAGGTCGACCTTAGAGAAGATGGACTTTCCCACCAAATGAGCTGAAAAATCTTCTATATGTGGGATTGGGTACCGATCGGGAGTAGTAGCTTCGTTCAGACGTCGGTAGTCGCCGCATGGCCGCCAGCCGCCACCAGGTTTTGGAACGATGTGGAGAGGCAAAGACCAGGGACTATTTGACCGTCGAATAATTCCCAGTCGCTCCATAGTGTCAAACTCTGCCTTCGCAGCCGCGAGCTTGCCAGATTCCAGCCTTCGAGCCCGTACGTAAACCGGGGAGCCCGTCGTGGTGATATGGTGCTCCACCCCATGCTTTGTGACCAAGGAAGAGAAGGTGGGCTTGGTCAGCTCCGGGAACTCCCCGAGGAGCCGAGTGAAACTATCCAACGATGGGTATGCGCAGGCAACGGACCACGACACGGCGGTGCTGCGGTGGCAGGGGATCGAATGGAAAGTGGCCACGTTGATCAAGCGGCAGTGCCAGACATCTACGAGGAACCCGTTCACACACAGAAAATCCGCCCCTAGGATGGCCTGAGAGACCTTGGCCATGACCATGACGAACTCCCAGCAGAAGCGCTGACCGCCGAAGCACAGTTGGACACGCTGCTTCCCAAAGGTATGAATGGCCGCGCCATTAGCTGCCTCGAGGGGAAGGCCGTGGCTCCCAGTTTGGAGATCACACCTCCATGCAGGCAAGATACTACACTGCGAACCGGTGTCACAAAGAAAACGGCGACCCGAAAAGGAGTCTGTGATATAAAGAAGCTTCCCTGAAGATCCGATGGACATCGCAGCCGCGGTGCGCCCCTTAGAACCGGTCCTCCTTCGCGAAAAACGCTGCGGGAGCGGAGCTGTTTTTTTTGGGGGGCGAAAAACTGCAGGGCGGATGGCAGTGTCTGGCTTTCGCGCCAAAAAGGGCGTGGTAGCAGCACCAGCCCGCCGCTTGAGGAGCTGGAGACGCGTCTGTGGGGGTTGGGTGCCTCGTGGCCATGCAGCACTGTTGGGTTACCGTGAATATCTTATCCGCCTCTGCCGCGAGTTCAGCACAGTCTGTGATCGCAGAGCTGGCTAAGGCAGTTTGCACTGGTTCTGGCAGCTGGCAGAGGAACAATTCCCAAAAAAGGAAACATTCGGGCTCTGCACCCAAGAGCGTGAGCATTTGGCTCATGAGCTCGGACGGTTTGGAGTCCCCGAGGCTGGGCATAGCGAGGAGTCTGCAAGCTCGCTCTGATTTCGAGAGGCCGAAGACCTGGAGCAACCGCGCCTTTAAAGTATCGTACTTGCCATCATCCGGTGGGCTACTGAGGAGGCTGACGATCCGCGAGGCTGTGGCGCTGTCGAGGGCGGAGACCACGTAGTAGTAACGGGTCGAATCCGCGATGATGTTCCGGATGGCAAATTGAGCTTCAGCCTGGATAAACCACGCGTGTTGGATCCGTGATTCTGAGAGTATGATGTTTTTCAATAACCACACGGATGCTGTAACTTAACAATCAACAGGTATTTACTGGAGTAGGGTAGTTTCAAGACTGGGGTACAGAGGCATGCTCAAGGCTTATATACAGGTGTGGCCACTGCCGGTACTACAGTATACAGGAGCCGTAAAAGTAGTTCTCTCTTAAAGGTACATACACTACAATTCCTCCCCTTTTAGATTAGTAGTACCCATAATATTCAAATAACAATTAACACTTTAACATGTACATTAAACAACAATAGTCCATTTATAGATCCAGTCTTTTGGGCGGCTTCCTGATCCTTTCTGGATAGCGCCTTTCCTGAGGTTCTTGTTCTTGGTGTGGAGGCGATTCTGGCCCCTTTTCATCGGTTAGTTCATCGGGATCCACAGCTACTGGTTCGGAGGTAGATGCTACCGGTATGTCGGGTTCATCCCCAGGTACGCAAGACATGGGGTTGACTCGTTCCTGTGACGCTAAGATCTGGTCGACATGGCGTTTCACAATGTTCTCCCCGACATCCACTGTGTACATTAATGGCCCCTGCCGTGTGCATATCGTTCCGGGTTGCCATTTCTCTGTTTGGTAGTCACGGGCCAAGACTGGTTGTCCTACAGTGAAGCTCCTTGTCGGCTTCTCATTGATGTGCTGAAATTGTTTATCCTCAACATTTCTTCGCACATTTGGTCTAAGCAAGTCCAGACGAGATCTTCGGACACAAACTGTGGTCCATTATCAGAGCAAATCTGCTCTGGCAAGCCGTTTCTGGCAAATATGATCCGTAGGACTGCAATCGTTTTCTCTGTAGTGGTTGAGGACATTTTTATCACCTCAGGCCACTTCGAATGAGCATCCACTGCTATCAAGAACATTGAGTCCATGAATGGACCAGCAAAATCAATATGCACCCGTTGCCATGGAGAGGAGGGCCACTCCCATGGGTGTAGAGGGGCATGTGGTGGTGCATTTTGGACCTTCTGGCATCCTGAGCAGCTCTTAGTTAGGTCTTCGATTTGTTGATCGATTCCCGGCCACCACACATAAGCCCTAGCAAGGCTTTTCATTTTCACTCCCCCCAGATGACCTTCATGTAGCTCATTTAGCACTCTCTCCCTTAACTTGGGTGGAATCACCACTCTGGATCCACACATCACTGTCCCCTGGCATACTGACAGCTGTTCTCTTCTGGATGAGAATGCTGGCAACAGTGAGTCGCCATGTGTTGGCCATCCCCTCACCGTCAAATCATATACCCGAGACAGCGTCGGATCATTGCGGGTCTCCTTCTCTATATCCGCATTCGTTACTGGCAATCGTTCAATTATTGATGAATAAAATATCTCGATAGGGTCCACTGCTGGTGCTTCCTCCACAGTAGGCAGTGGCAGGCGCGATAGCCCATCAGCGTTTCCATGCTGTTTCGTGCCTTTATATTCTATTTCATATTGATTCGCCCCTAGAAACAGGGACCATCTTTGTAACCGTTGTGCCGTCATCACTGGAACGCCCTCCTTAGGACTAAAGATGGAGACAAGTGGTTGGTGGTCAGTCAGCAAGGTGAATTTCTGCCCATGTAGATAGTGGTTGAATTTTTTTACTCCCCATACTAGGCTGAGGGCCTCCCTGTCAATCTGGACATAGCTGCGCTCGGCTGAGGTTAGTGACCGAGACGCAAAGGCTACTGGCCTCTCCAACCTGTCTGGGAATTTGTGCGACAGCACCGCTCCAGTACCATAGGGTGATGCATCACATGCCAAATGAATTGGTAGTGCTGGGTTGAAATGGGCCAACACCTCTTTTGATGTGATCAATTCTTTACACTTCTGGAAAGCTCATCTACGTTCGTCATTCCACTTCCATGGTACCTGTTGTGTATGTACCTTTAAGGGAATAACTGGTCTCAGACTGCAGTACCGGCAGTGACCACCCCTGTATGAAAGGCCCTAGCAGGCTTCTGTAGTTTCAGTTTCCAGGTTGTCTCCATTCAGTAAAGACTTGTTATAATCAACTCCTGCAGTCCGTGTCTCAATTATACACGGACATAACACCGGCAACGAGTAAGAAACGAACTTACCTGCAACTCAGCAGCACCTCAGACGACGTTATTGAAGGTCGAAGCCAGAAGAAAGAAAAAAAAAAAAATCCAAAGAAACTCGAGAAACGGGCGTCGACCATGGGCAACCGCCCTCCAAATCATCAAATTGAAAAGTGCAGGAGAGATTGTCGAGAGCCAGGCTTGGTCTCCAGTCTGTGGTTTCCCAGCTAATCGGGCTGGTGGCAGGTAGTGCACTGATCCTTCCTGGGCTGCGGCGGGCTAGTGCTCGATCGGGTGGCTCTGCAACGGGGCCGGGCAGCGAGTCGGGAAGCAAAGATAGAGAGAGAGGGTGGAGCACACAGGGCGCGGCTGGTGCTTCGCAGTCGGGCAGCGTTCGGACCTAAGAAGAGGGAGGGAAGTATCCCAGAGGGTCCGTTCCACGACGGGAACGGTTCTTCAATTAACGGAGCAAACATTGAAGCGCGATAGAAAAATAAAAATACCGCGGAGAGCGGCATTGGCAGCAGCGATCGGGGAGGCGTGAAGACCATAGGGCGTCGCCATTACAGGATAGTAAAATAAATATAATCGCCAGCAACAGCGTTGGCAGCAGCGGCAGCGGCGGGAAAGTGTGGGAGGCGCCATCTTAGATTTTCAAGATGCCAAAGACTGGCGATATCACCGCCTTCGATAATGCAATAGAACACTGGACCACGTATGTGGAAAGAGTCGAGGTATATTGCGAGGCAAACAAAATAGCCGATGAGAAAAAGGCATCAGTATTGCTAAATTTAATGGGCGCAAGAACGTACGGCCTATTGCGGGACATGATTACTCCAGCCAAACCGAAGGCGAAGAGTTTTAACGAAATTGTTGCTATCCTACAGGAACACCTAAACCCTACACCGCTGCTGATAGCAGAGTGATTTAAATTCCACAGGAGAAATCAGCATAAAAATGAGAGCAATGTTGATTACCTTACGGAACTACGCAAGCTGTCAAAGCACTGCCAGTTCGGAGCAGGATTGGCAGATACCTTACGGGACAAATTTGTCTGTGGACTCCTGAGTGAAGGAACCCAGAAGAGGTTACTCTCAGAGAAAGAGCTGACGCTAGATAAGGCTTTCAGCGTGGCAGTATCGTACGAAGCAGCAGCAAGGGGGGCTGCGGAAATACAACAAAAGCCACAGGAATACGGCACCCACGAAATGACACGGGGATTTGCAAAATGTTATCGCTGCGGCAGAACAAACCATGACCAGAAGGACTGCTGGTCCAAGGACAAAATATGCAGGCAATACGGAAAGATGGGACACATTGCACGAGTTTGCAGGTCTGGGAAGAAGACCAACGACAACAAAAAGTCTACTAAGGAACCATACAGGAAAGTACAAAAGATGACGGACAGTAGTTCCGAAGACCAGATGAGCGATAGTGAATCCGGGAACAAGAGACTAAGCTGTCTCAAACTTCACAACGTAATCACAAAAGAGGATCACCGAACCATCTGGGTCACCCTCACGATAGCAGGGTCCCAAGTCAAAATGGAATTGGATACAGGATCAGCTCTAACCGTCATGAATCGACGAGACTACGAGCGGCTATTCTCACACATACCCTTGAGAGAGACATCCATTGTCTTGAGGATGTATACGGGGCAAAAAGTATACCCCAGAGGAAAAATAAGGGTGCCTGTCGAATACAACGGCAAGAAAATATGGAAATTGTATCTCTACATTCTGCAAGATGGTGGACCACTGTTATTGGGACGTGAATGGATCAGAAAGATAAGTTTAGACTGGCACTCCATTCAGGCACTGACGGTGGCTGGTAAAAAGGATGACAACGTCACTCCTGGACATTTGTCAACAATCTTAGCTGACGCCAAAGAGGTATTTCAACAAGAACTGGGCACTCTTAAAGGCGTAACCGCCTCGATAAAATAGAGGAGAATGCAACTCCCAAGTTTTTCAAAGCAAGACCGGTACCATATGCAATTCGCCCAGCCGTCGAGGCAGAGCAGGAGAATCTGGAGAAGGCAGGCGTGTTATCTAAGGTAGACTGGAGCGAGTGGGCGACACCCATCATTCCTGTCATGAAGAAAACATTAAACAATAAGTCTGAGGAGCCAAGGAAGGTTCGCATCTGTGGGGACTTCAAGGTGATGGTGAACCCAGTCCTTCACACAGTACAATATCCTCTTCCAAGGATAGAAGATATCTTCGCCTCACTGTCTGGCAGGAAGCGTTTTACAAAAATTGACCTAGCACAAGCATATTTGCAGATGGAGGTTGAAGAATCCTCTCGGAAGTACCTCACGATAAACACTCACAAAGGTCTTTACCAGTATCATCGACTGATATTCGGAGTAGCATCAGCTCCGGCGATATGGCAAAGAGCGATGGAACAAGTCCTGCAAGGGATTCCAGGGACTCAGTGTTACTTGGACGACATCCTAGTGACAGGTGAAGATGACAGTGAACACCTTGCCAACCTAGAGCAGGTGCTCACTAGACTACGTGAACATGGGCTACGAGCGAATCACCCTAAGTGCGAGTTTTTTAAGAAATAGATATCGTATTGTGGCCACGTGATTGATGAAGAGGGGTTGCATAAGTCCCCTGACAAAATTGAAGCGGTAGTTAAGGCTCCAGCACCTGAAAATGTGTCGCAACTGAGGTCATTCCTCGGATTGGTGAATTACTACCACAAGTTTTTGCCGAATTTGACCACAATTCTGCATCCACTGAACGCCCTACTATGAACGGGAGTAGCATGGAAATGGAGCGATGAATGTAAGCGGGCCTTTCAGAAGAGTAAGGACCTAATCACTTCAAGAGAAGTATTGGCTTACTACAACCCATCACTACCGATAAGACTGGCGTGTGATGCGTCTCCCTACGGTGTTGGGGCGGTACTGTCACATAAATTCCTTGATGGTTCAGAGAGGCCGATAGCTTTTGCGTCACGCTCGTTAACTTCAGCCGAGCGTAACTACGCCCAGATTGACAGAGAGGCCCTCAGCCTGGCGTGGGGGGTAAAGAAGTTCAATCACTACCTGCACGGTCAGAAATTTACTCTACTAACTGATCATCAACCTCTCGTCTCCATTTTCAACCCTCAGAAGGGCGTACCGATAATGACGGCACAATGGCTACAGAGGTGGTCCCTTTTCCTAGGGGCACACCAATATGACATCTAGTACAAAGGAACTAAACAGCATGGGAATGCTGATGGATTGTCGCGCCTGTATTGATTTCTTTGTGGGTTCAATGATGAGACATTTATGAAAGAGAATGAGTTTTAATCTAAAGTCTGTTCAACTCTTTATACAGCATTCAGGAGATACCATTATGCTAGTGATGCATCTAGAACGAAACTGAAACTAAACTAGACTGCCTTGCTTGTCTCGGTCACATGACCTCTGCTGGTCAGGCACACGCAATCAATACATGCAATCATGCTGGTAGGCATCATAATCGAACAGGCAAATAACATCACTATTTGCTGATATCATTACATCTCCTTTTCTTAAAACAAAAGTATTTTACTTTTAACTAACAACATGTTGTCTTTGTATTAATCTGCATTTTAACTGTAACACTTAATGAACTTACATTATCATTATCATGATCAAGGTTTTTTAACCTTGCTTTGTGTGTTCACATGAAATATGTAACTACACTAGAACTTGAAGAAAGAATAAGATAACATTACTTCCTTCTATAACAATAGTCCTTAAATTTGCTCAATGAGTCTCTCAGGAGGCTTCACGTGTCTTGAGGATTTTCTGATTGATTGTCCTTGAATCTGAGTTGTTGCCTCAGATGATTGGTTCTCAGCTGTGTGATCAGGTTGTTCAACAGTATCAGTCTCTTGACCTGCTGTGGCTGGTCCCATGAGAAGATCTCGACGATTTCTTCTCAGAACAGTACCCTCATCTGTCTGAATGGTGTATGATCTTGGTTGAACTTCACTCAGGACAGTTCCCTTCTGAGTCCATGTGTTTGTTTTGTCTTTGAACCTTACTTGGTCACCAGTGTGGAGTTCAGGTAGGTTTTGTGTTCCTCTGTCATAGTAGTACTTTTGCTTTTCTTTCTGTTGCTCTTTGAACTTCCTCACTTTCTCCCCCTCTTTTGTTTTCAGGAGGTTCTCCGGGATGGGTAGGTTTGACCTTAGCCGACGTCCCATCAGGAGTTGGGCTGGTGACATACCACACTCGAGCGGCGTTGTGCGGTATACAAGCATGCTCTGGTAGAAGTCAGTTCCACTGTCTTTTGCCTTGTACATCAGTCTTTTCACTGTGTTTGCGGGCTCTCCTGGGTCAACAGCTCTGGACAACGTGTCTGCTGTATACATCAGCTTACCTGGTGTGTACGCAACATTCAGTTCATCATAGACTGTCTCTCCTTCGCTTTCCACAATGAGGACTCTCTTTACCAGGTTCAGTCTCTCACAGGCTTTTAAACCTAGTATGGCTTGCACATCCTTTGGCACCACGATTAATGCTAGCGTGTGCTCTCTGTCCTTGTGTGTTACTTTGACAATGCATCTTCCTTTCACTGGTATATCAGTACCTGTGTATCCTGTCACTTTCACTTTATTCCATGTATCTTTGGTCTGGGTCTAATTTTCTTAAAATCAGTCTCTGATATCACATTAACTTGTGCTCCAGTATCCAATTTAAATGGAATGTGTATGTCATTCACTTTTAGTGTCAACATCCAGTCTCTTTCTTCTTCTTTGTTTTCAGACACAACATCTACATTGAAGTCCTCTATGTCGCTTTCATCTACTGCATGGACCTTGCTTTGTTGCGCTTGGTTCTTACAGCAACGGGCATAATGGTTGTTTTTGTTGCAACTATTGCATTTTTTACCATATGCTGGACACTTTTTTGGTGGATGCTGTGTACCGCATCGACTACATGACTTTTGATTGTCCCTTTCATTTTCGTTCGCTGGCCACGCCTCTTTTTTCACATTGGCGCCCTTTTTGTTAAACGGTTTGTGTCCGTTCTTACTCACTGCATCCACGTTGCAGCTACTGTCACTGAACAGCTCCTTTGCCTGCAACTTCACAGTCTCTGTAGCCCTACACAGTGCTATGGCTTTTCCCAGGTTTAGATCTTGCTCTCTTAGCAGTCTTTCCCTTAGACCATTATCCGGAATACCACACACCAGCCTGTCTTTTATCAGCGAGTCTGTCAGTCCCCCAAATTCACACGATTTGCTTCTGTTTCTCAGTTCAGTCACATACTGATCAATAGTCTCACCCGTTTTCTGAACACATGTGAAAAATCTGTGCCTCTCAAACATCACGTTACGTTTAGGTATGCAGTAGGCCTCAAACTGTTCCATTATTTTATCTAGCTTCATTTTGTCTCCATTAGCAGTGAATGTAAAGTTATTATACACCTCCAGCGCTTCATCACCCACGACATGTAAGAACAGTGACGATTTCCTTTCATTACTTTTCTCGTCAGCTCCGATTGCCGCTAAATACAACCCCACACGTTGTTTGAATCTCCTCCAATTTTCAGCCACATTACCTGTTAACTGAAGCATCGCCGGTGGGAGTAAACCTTCCATTTTTTCACTTCGTTAGCTATTCTCCAATGGTAAGCAACGATGTTTTCTTTTGGCTTGCTAATCTGTGGAGAGCTGATTTAACTTCAGATTTTTTCTCTTCAGCTCTTTCAGCCACTTCTGACACCATGTATTGATTTCTTTGTGGGTTCAATGATGAGACATTTATGAAAGAGAATGAGTTTTAATGTAAAGTCTGTTCAACTCTTTATACAGCATTCAGGAGATACCATTATGCTAGTGATGCATCTGGAACAAAACTGAAACTAAACTAGACTGCCTTGCTTGTCTCGGTCGCATGACCTCTGCTGGTCAGGCACAAGCAATCAATACATGCAATCATGCTGGTAGGCATCATAATCGAACAGGCATATAATATCACTATTTGCTGATATCATTACAGCGCCTACCATTGCCGACGGTGGAAGAAGAACTGGCAGTGGATCCAGTGGTGTTATTCCACTCGACTATAGTCGAATGTTTCCCTGTGACGAATGCAAACATAGAAAAGGAAACATGAAATGACCCGACACTCTCCTGGGTCTATGATTTAATGGTGAAGGGATGGCCAGCATATGGCGAACCACTGCTGCCAGCATTCTCGCCAAGAAGAGAACAGCTGTCAGTATGCAGAGGAACCTTGATGTGTGGATCCAGAGTAGTAATTCCACCCAAATTGAAGGATAGAGTGCTCAATGAGTTTCATGAGGGTCATCTGGGAGGGGTAAAAAAGAAGAACTTAGCCAGAGCGTTTGTGTGGTGGCTGGGAATTGATAGAGAAATTGAAGCGATGACCAAGAGCTATATAGAATGCCAGAAGGTCCAAAACGCCCCACCACAAGCCCCTCTACATCCATGGGAGTGGCCCTCATCTCCATGGCAAAGGGTGCACATTGATTTTGCTGGTCCCTTTATGGACTCAATGTTTTTAATTGCGGTGGATGCACATTCAAAGTGGCCAGAGGTAATAAAAATGTCCTCAACCACCACAGAAAAAACTATCACAGTCTTACGAACCATATTCGCCAGGAATGGGCTGCCTGAACAGATTTGCTCTGACAATGGACCACAATTTTTGTCTGAAGAGTTCCGGAGGTTCTTAAAGAACAATGGTGTTAAGCATTACACATCCGCCCCATATCATCCAGCCATTAATGGATTGGCCGAGAGGTTTGTTCAAACATTCAAGAAGGCTATCAAGGCAATGTGTAATGAAGATATACCCCTACAACACAAGGTGGATAACTTCTTGTTTGCCTACCAGAATGCGACACATGCGGTTACCAACCAAACTCCAGCCATGATGTTCTTCAATCGAAGACTACGATGCCGCTTGGATTTGGTTAAGCCAAACGTCAGAAGAGATGTGGAGAACAGGCAGTTTCAGAATATGAATGAAAGGCTGACCAGGAGTTTTAAGATAGGTCAACAGTTTTGGCCCGGGACTACCGCACAGAGAAATGGCAGCCAGGAACAATCTGTACACGGCAAGGACCTCTAATGTATACCGTGGACGTTGGAGAGAGCATTGTAAGACGACATGCTGACCAGATTCTAGAGTCACTGGAAAACGTCAACTCCACACTACGATCTGATACACCTGGCGATGAAACCGAAGTACCAATTACATCTACCGCAGAATCGGTGATATTGGAAGCAGACGAACCAAACAACGACATTGACCCCGACTCAACCTTGCCAGAAGAACCTGATATCCCAAAGAGGCGTTCTCCAGACAGAATCAGGAAGCCTCCTCAAAGACTGAACTTATAATTGCTTAACTTCAACCAATGTATCTAGCAACCATAGTTGTAATTGTAATTAGTTATTACTTAGTTGTTAAATGAATGTTATGTACTGTTTATCTAAAAGGGGAGGAATTGTTGTGTATGTACCTTTAAGGGAATAACTGGTCTCAGACTGCAGTACCGGCAGTGACCACCCCTGTATAAAAGGCCCTAGCAGGCTTCTGTAGTTTCAGTTTCCAGGTTGTCTCCATTCAGTAAAGACTTGTTATAATCAACTCCTGCAGTCCGTGTCTCAATTATACACGGACATAATAGTACCCCTGTTTGCAGTAGGGTGCTCAGTGGGTCTAATACCGTGGACAAATTTGGTAAGAACTTATGGTAGTAGTTTACCAGCCCGAGGAACGACCTCAGTTGTGACACATTTTCCGGTGCTGGAGCCTTGACTACTGCCGCAATCTTTTCACGGGACTTATGTAACCCCTCTTCATTGATGACGTGGCCACAATACGAGATCTGCTTCTGGAAAAACTCGCACTTGTGGCGATTAGCTCATAGCCCATATTCCTTTAATCTGGTGAGCACCTTCTCCAAGTTGGCGAGGTGATCACTGTCATTTTCGCCCGTGACCAGGATGTCGTCCAAATAACACTGGGTCCCTGGAATCCCTTGCAGGACTTGATCCATCGCCCTTTGCCAAATAGCCGGAGCCGATGCTACCCCGAACACCAGCCGGTTGTATTGATAAAGACCTTTATGAGTGTTAATCGTAAGGTATTGTTTCGAGGCTTCTTCTACCTCCATTTGCAAGTGCGCCTGGGCTAGATAAATTTTGGTGAAGCGCTTACCTCCAGATAGCGAGGCGAAAATATCCTCAATTCGTGGAAGCGGATATTGTACCGTGTGAAGGACTGGGTGCACTGTCACCTTAAAATCCCCACAGATGCGGACCTTCTTTGGTTCCCCAGGCGTATTACTCAACGACCTCTTCATTACAGGAACGATGGGTGTAGCCCACTCGCTCCAGTCTACTTTGGACAGTACTCCTGAACGTTCCAACCCTTCCAGCTCTGCTTCGACAGCTGGTCTGATCGCATAAGGCACTGGTCTGGCCTTAAGAAACTTTTGGCTTGCATTTTCCTCTATTTTAATCGTTGCTGTTATGCCTTTTAGTGTTCCGAGTCCCTCCTGGAACACTTCTTTTGCATCAGTTAGCATTTTTGACAGTCGTCCGGGTGTGACGTCGTCATCCTTTTTGGCCTCAACCTTCAGTGCCTGTATGGAATGCCAATCTAATTGTATCTTCCGGATCCATTCACGTCCTAGCAGTGGTGGTCCTCATTCTGGCAATACATATATATCCATTTTAGGTATTTCCTGGCCTTTGTATATCACTTTCACCCTTATTTTTCCTTTGGGGTAGACTTTTTGCCCCGTGTACGTCTTCAAGACAATCTCTGTAGCTTTCAAGTGTATATGTGAAAATAGCCGCTTGTAGTCCCTTTGGTTTATGACTGTTAGGGCTGATCCTGTGTCCAATTCCATTTTCACTTTGACTCCATCTATCTTGAGTGTAACCCAGATAATCTGGTGATCCTCCATTTTGGCTACCTTATGTAGTTTCAGACAACCCAGCTCCTTGCTCCCGGAGTCTGTGTCACTTTTCTGTTCGTCTGAACTACTGTCCATCATCTGGTGTACCTTTTTGTACTTCTCCTGTGGAGATTTCTTACTGTTGGTTTTCTTCCCAGACCTGCAGACTCTTGCTATGTGTCCTGCTTTTCCACACTGTCTGCACACTTGGTCCTTGAACCAAAAATCCTTCTGGTCATGTGTTGTTCTGCCGCAGCGATAGCACTTCCCTGTTCCATAGGATATTTCATTGGTGCCATATTCTTGCGGTCTCCGTTGTATCTCTGCAACGCCCCTTGCGGCTGCTTCGTGTGATACTGCCATACTGAAAGCCTTGTCCAGCGTAAGATCCTTTTCTGATAGAAGCCATTTCTGGGTTCCTTCACTTTGCAGCCCACACACAAACTTGTCCCTTAACGTATCTGCAAGTCCCGCTCCAAACTGGCAGTGTTTCGATAGCTTGCGCAGTTCCGTTAGGTACTCAGCATTGCTTTCGTCTTTGTGTTGGGTCCTTTTATGGAACTTAAATCGTTCTGCTGTCAGCAGCGGTGTGGGGTTTAAGTGGTCCTGTAGGATTTCTACTATGCTTTTGAAATTCTTGTTCACCAGCTTCTCTGGGGTTATTAGGTTTCACAGTAACCCATAAGTTTTTGCACCCATGGAATTTAACAAAACCAGTGCTTTCCTAGCATCTGGCACTTCATTCGCCCTGCAGTACACCTCAATACGTTCCACATATGTCGCCCAATCTTCGACTTCATTGTCGAACGTAGAGATACTGCCACTCTTCGGCATCCCTGGGTGTGATTTAACTGTCAAAAATGGCGTCTCCCGCGCTTCCCCTTCTTCTCCGCTGGCACAAAATGGCGTCTCCCACGCTTTCCTTCCTTCCCGTGCTCGCCCTTCTTCTCCGCTGTGGCTTCTAAAAATGGCATCTCCCACGCTCTTCCTTCTTCTCCACTGCTCAATGGCATCTCCCGCGCTCTCCCTTCTTCACCCCGCAGACACTGTTCAGCCCTTGAGCCCTGGCTGTGCTCTGCACATTCTTTTTTTTTTGTGCGCCTTTCCCGTTTCCGCCGCTCGGTCCTGAACCCGGCTGTTGCTTTACCCTCTCTCTCTCCATTTTGTTTTTCCTCGACGCCGCTCGGTTTTCAACCCCCGGCCGCGCCCTGTGCACTTCACCCTCTGTCTTATCCCGTCGACTCTGCTCGGCTTTCTCTCCGCCATCGGTCGGCTCCAGCTGCCGCTGTCCAGGAAAGGTCTGCGCTGTACCTGTCGTCAGTCTATTGCTGATCGTCGTGGCTGGGGAACCAAGCCCGGCTCTCCACAGCCTCCCCTGCGATGTTCACTCTCTGCCAGACGACCTGGCGGTTGCTCATGGTCGACGCCCGTGTTTCTGGCCTCGACTTTCTTCCACCGCCCTCCCGGAGTGAATCCTCGAAGGGAAATGCAGAGTTGCAGGTAGATTCGAATCGACACTCGTCGCCACTGTTGGATCCGTGATTCTGAGAGTATGATGTTTTTCAATAACCACACGGATGCTGTAACTTAACAATCAACAGGTATTTACTGGAGTAGGGTAGTTTCAAGACTGGGGTACAGAGGCATGCTCAAGGCTTATATACAGGTGTGGTCACTGCCAGTACAGGAGCTGTAAAAGTAGTTCTCTCTTAAAGGTACATACACTACAACACAGCTGGTTGTTGTTCCCAGAATTGCGTCAGTTTCAGGGTCACGGCGTTCGTATCCATGATAAATATCTTCCACGAAAACCGATCGTAGAAGTCGGGGTCACCAATGGAGGAACGGAGGTTCCTAACGAAAAGACTGAGTTCGACTCAGGCAATTAAAACAACGAACTTTAATGGAACAAAACAGGTTTAAACTGGAAACTGCTGGGATACATCGAATACAGGTCTGTTCTCTCTGAAGGCTCCACGAGGACTGCTGGGCTGGTCTGATGGCTGATGTCATGACATCATCACGTTCTTCCCGCCATTGGGGGATCACGTGACGAACGGCATGAAGTCATCACGTTAAAACCGCGTTGTAAAGGTAACTAGGCAGAGTACAGTTAAACAGTGTAATTAAAGGTACAGACACAGGCTATAACTGCATTGCTGCTAAAGGAATTATGTAGAACTGCTTTGAGTCCTTTGGTGGCTCCGCCACAATCTCAACCATAAAAATCTTTTTTTCACCACTTTCCAGTCTTGGAGAAATTTGTGTGCACCTTTAGAAATGGTTTAGTGAGTTGCTGAGACATAACGGTACCTCCACCAATGGTGAATGGCTTTGTCATTGTGGGGATGGTTTATGGTGTTGGTGTGGGATGGTGCCAACCTGGCGCAGCATGTGGCAGCCATATGGGTGTACAGCATAAAGTTAAGCAAATCTGGCCATCCCTGGCCTCCTGGGCAGCAATCTGCTCAGGTGCTGATGCCCTCGGTCCTGTGCAGCATTAGGTGATTGAGGAGAATGTTGGTGTTGTTGTTGGTGCTGCTGGTGTGCCTGGTGCTTCTGGTGTTGGGGCTGATCGTGGTCAGATTCTGAGGACCAGGGTGAGACAGTATAAATGGCAGCCATGCTGATGGAATAGATGACCCAGCAATTTCCAGCCTCAGTGTCTATTTGAAGTGATTGACACCAAAAGAGGTGAACCCTTCAAACATACATGTCACCCAGATTGGTTCATAGTATGGAATGGAGTTTTCCTTTTAATTTAGGGTCTATAAAGAGGGCGCTCGGCACATCTCTCGTCTTGGTTCGATGTAGTTTCTGTTTGTAATTAGAAGAAGATTCCATTTGTCTTCTTTCTGTTATAACCATTACCTAGCAGATGTGAAAGGCTTTTTTTTACAAGTACAAAGTCAAAAGCCATTTGATAAAGCTCAAAAGGAATTTGATAAACTACCACATAACAGACTTATTCTGAAAATAGAAGCACATGGTATTATGGGACGATAGTTACTTAGGCACAAAATTGGCTAAGAGATATGTAGGGGGTTTGCACAGGCGTGTTTGGTCAGTCAGCTTTGCCTCTGACTACCTTCTTTGAGTGGTTCGAATCGCTCGCACCCTGGGTTCTGGACACCGGACTTAGATACAGGCAGCGATGCAGAAAATCGAGTAGACAAGTGGTTTGGTATAAAAGAACCAAGATTTTATTGAACTGAAAAATCATAACGATCTTACACGAGAAAATTACTGGTACAGCACTCTACAGACATAAAATGCTTATACTTAAAGGGAATGGGGAGCACACAGCACAATCGAGGGAAAACAACTATATTAGCAATCCCCTTAATTCCCACCCCTTATACCTAACTAGATTAGACTATGAGGGGCCAGAACTTCATGCTCACCAATCCAAGAACTTGTTACATTTGAAAAAAACAGTTGAAGGTTTTGGGTTCACTCCTTGTGCACTCTGTGGCCTGCCGACGTCACGTGGTTCCAACGCGCTGCAAGGGTGCCGTCCAGGTAAAATACCCCAATATTAAAGTCTCTGCCTGGGTGTTTTACCTCGCAGGACGGGCTCTTCTTCAGTTGATGTGCTTCCTTGGTTGATCCTGTTGGGTTGAATGAGCTGGACTGAGGGCCCGTTTATTCGAAGCCCCATGCAGTCTTCTTCATACAACCCGTCCTGGTTGTAATCTGGCAGCGAGTTGAGAGGCAGGAGGCAGGAGAGAAGAGGCAAGAGAGCGAGTGGCTTCCTGATGGGCCCATATTTATACCCCCATCGGGAGCCCTTATCTGCACAGCAAATCAGTTCAGTCCTTTGTCCGATTTGGGTGAGCTCGTTTAAATGTTTAAAAACATGTATAAAAATGACCTGTAGAGTGATATAATTGCACAATACTGCGGATGCTGGAAATCTGAAATAACAACAGAAAATGCTGGAAATACTCAGCAGGCCAGGCAGCATCCGTGGAGAGAGAAACAGAGTTAACGTTTCAGGTCTGGGACCCTTCATCAGAACTGGAAAAAGCTGGAGATGTAACAGATATTAAGCAGGTGCAGAGTGATCGTCGTTATGTCTAAAGTAGCCTCAAAACCCTAGCCGTTGTTAAAGGCAAGTTGTGAATTGCTGTCACGGGGCAGTGCATTCACAGGGCTGTTTTGCTAGGGTTTCGGTAGTGGACCCAAGCGCAGGAACCCTATCCAAGGACTCGAGACCAGGTAGAACTTGAAAGATGCTTCCTTGAGACTCGAGAACATAGAAACAGGGTAACACTCGAAAGGAGATTCACTTGAGACTCGAAAACACAGAGAGACTCGAGAGAGAGAGAGACTCGAGAGAGAGAGAGAGAGAGAGAGAGAGAGAGAGAGAGAGAGAGAGAGAGAGAGAGAGAGAGAGAGAGAGAGAGAGAGAGAGAGAGAGAGAGAGAGAGAGAGAGAGAGAGAGAGAGAGAGAGAGAGAGCTGCTACCTGCAGGCAGGCGAACCCAGGACTGAGCAAAGAGGACAGGAAACAGGAAGCTTAAATACAGGCCAGAGTGGTCACGTGACAATTATTCAAATGAGACAGGAGACAAATACTTTAACAACACACAGGTGAGGCCAGAGGCACAGAGGACAAGACAAGGACAACACCTTACAGCTTTATTCATTCTCTGCCTTGCTGTCTGTGGTGCTGGTTGGAGCTGCAGCAGAGTGGAAAGTGGTGGTCACCTTGACCAGGGAGTGGAGGGGAAGGAGAGACCCCAGGCCACCACTGCCATCAACCAACTTTATTTACCGAGGTGCCTGGAGAGAGAGGAGGAGAGGGGAAGAGGGGGCCAGCATTTACAACTGGAGAGGCCTTTCCATCACTGCCTCCCCAAATTGGCCTCCTTTCCAGGAGAGGGGAGAGGAGCTGCATTCAACACCCACTGCTTGGAAGGAGGGTAGGAGCAACTTCCTTTTCTATTTGAACTTCTGCAGGGGGGTGTCAGTCGGTGCATTCCCCAAAGACTTTGTATTGTGGGTAGGGGGAGGAAGGAAGACCGGGCCGGAAGACCAAGGGGTGTCAAAAGCCCCTTCCATTGCCTGGCCTGGGTTAGCTGGAGCTGCCCGGGTGAAGCTTTTCCAGCACATCAAGAAAACCTGGTGTGGGGCTGAGCCTGGGCTTTTCTCCAGCTTCCCCAGGTGAAGACATCTTCTCCCCCTGCCTGAAGACCACCCGCAGAGACTTTATTTATTTTTACCATCGGGGAGTGCACCCCCTGCCGACACCCACCCACCCACCTGCCATCCTGAGTGGCGCCCCTGCCTTTGCGGCCTCCCTCCTTCCCACCCCCCCCTCTCTTTGTCTCTCTCTCTCCCTGTCTCTCAGGAGACACCTCTTTCTCCAAACTTATACTAATTGCCACTTGAGCCGAGGGAAGAAGGCCCCCCTCCCAATTACTTTCAACAAGGGGAGAGGCGGGCCTTTAATTTAACAGCTCCCTCTGCTCAAGGGAAGACTTTAAAAAACGGAGGCCTTTTTAACTCCTTCAGGCCTGTGACTTGGGGTGAGTGTAGCTTTTTCTTTTAAAAAAAGGACCACCCCATAATGGCGACTACATCTTCGCCGGTGGCGGGGTCAGTCAGGACCTACGCGAGAGTGGCAGCCGCAGCCACAGCCTCTCTCGCTTCTTCTGCTGCCCCGTCACCTTTTAAACTTATTACTAAAAAGCTTGGGGTGAAGAGCTACACCCACCCCAATATGACAATTGAGGCGTGCGTTAAGGCTATGGCCGGGGTTGTCAGCCCTCCGGCCATAGTGGCCGCCTCAAAAATGTACGGGAAGGCTGTCTTCTTCCTGGAGTCCGAGCGGGCGGTGGCCCTGGCCATCGCTCAGGGGCTCACCGTGGGCGGGACTTTCCTGCCGGTGGACCCGCTGGAGGCCACCGCGCAGAGGGTGGTTTTATCAAACGTCCCGCCCTTTATCACCTGTGAGCTCCTCCTCCCCCACCTACACCAACTCGGGGAGGTGAGGTCGGGGATTTCCCCGATCCCGCTCGGACTCCGGGAGAGCAGCCTTCGCCACGTCTTCTCCTTCCGGCGCCAGGCCTTTATCCAGCTGGCGCGGGAGGGGGAGACGGACGGGGCTTTCACGGTCCTCCACGGGGGGACCTCGTACCGCGTCTTCTGGACGTCGGACGGCGTGCGGTGCCACGCCTGTAGGGAGGTGGGGCACGTGCGGAAAAACTGCCCCGCCTCCAAGGCCGCCAAGTCATCTGGCGTGGCCAAGGCTGGCGCCGTCGCCGCTCCTCCTTCCGGGTCTAGCCGCGCCCCCGCTCAATCGAATGCTACCGGGGCGCGGTCGTCGTCGGAGGCCAACGACATCCAGGTCTCCGGCGGGGGGGAGGAGGGAGGTCCGGTCAGAAAGAAGGCGCGGGACAAGACCAGAAACCGTAGGGTGGGTCCCCCCGCGGAGGGCGTCCCCCTGAATTTGGAGGCCCTGACGCCCGAGCGCGTAATCGCGATAATCGCGGAGTGCGGAGGTGGGGGGGGCCTCGTGCCCGAGCCTGTGGCCGCGACCGCCGAGGCGGTCACGCCAGAACCTGCGGCCGGGCTCGGGCCCGGGGGACCCAAAGAACTCGCTCCACCAGAAGGAGCAGGGGAGGCCCCTGAGGAAATGGAGGCCTCCCTTTACCCCTCCGCGCTGAAAAGAAGGCGCGACCCCCTGGATGAGGAGGAGGACCGGGAGGAGGAAGGTCCCTCCGGTCAGGGGGAGTCGTCGCCCGCCACGGGCACTGCGCCCCACCCCACCGCTAACACCATTACGGGCGAACGGCAGGGGTCGCCTGTCCCTGGGGAGGCTGAGGCAGAAGCGTCTGCCCAGCTCGTGCCTCCCGGGGATGGGGACAAGACCCTGCCCGTGGGGGGGGTCGCGGAACAACCCGCGGCGGTTATTGAGCCATTGCTGGTGGCATTGCCCCTCGACGGGTCGGGCGGCCAGGGGACCGGGTCGGGCGAGTCGTCTGAGGACGAGCTCGCCCAGAACGACCCGGATTTTTCCCAGGTGCTGCTCGACCTCGTCGAGGTGTGTCAGAATTTTCCCCCGTCTGCTGGGTCAGAGGCCGGTGGCGTCGCTGAGGAGGGCCCTCGGTCTGTGTCTCCGGCGCCGGGCGACTTGGAGGAGGTCCGGTTTTTGTATTCTCCGGTCTCTCCGGCCTCTCCGCTCGTTCCGGCGCCTGGGGCGGAGGGGGTCTCCGAACCGCCGCCGCCTGCTGGCCCGGCCCCCCTAGAGGAGCCCGGGGGGGAATCCTCCGCTACCGATCCTGGGGGTGGGATCCGGGCGGAGGCGGGGCCAGCTGTCGCGGCCGGGCCGCCCGATGCGCATTGCGTGGTGGACGGTTCGGCCGCCGGTGGCGACCCCCCGGAGGAGGACGGGGACTCGGTGGTGGGGGCGGAGGAGGACTTAGAGTCCGTCGCCGACGAGGCGATGGATGACCTCGCGCCCCTCGCCGGGACCCCCCTCGTTCTTATTCCCATCAGGGAGCTCCGGGAATTTGTGATCACGAGCCAGGGTCGCCGCAGGACCCAGCAGGCCCTCGACAGATGGTCGGGGCTGGCGCTGCTCATCGGGTCGGCCCGCGTCGCCTACAAGACCATGGGTGCGGACGCGGGCGTGAGCCCGTCCGAGCTGTGTCGGTTCCGGGCATTCCTCACCGGGCTGCTAAGGGAGTGGCGGTCGGCTAGCGGCCGCCCTCCCTTCCCCCGTTAGGTTTAAGTAGGGGTTGGTTGTGCTTCTGAAATGAAGATAACCATAGCCAGCCTCAACGTCAACGGCAGCAGGGAGGCTAGCCGCAGATTTAATAACTTTTCGGTCCTTCAGGACGGGAAGTATGCGGTGTGCTTCCTGCAAGAAACCCACACCGTTCCGGGAGACGAGGCCACGTGGCTCCTGGAGTGGCAAGGAGGGGTCAACATGAGTCACCTCTCCAGTGTTTCCAGTGGGGTGGCTATCTTGTTGGCCCCGCATTTTCAGCCGGAGATCTTGGGGGTCAAGAAGCTCGTGCCGGGCCGCTTGCTCCAGGTCACTGTTCGCCTGGGGGGCGTGCCGTTCCATCTAGTGAACGTGTACGCCCCTCAGGCTGGTGCGCAGCAAGCGCGCTTCTTTGAAGAAGTGTCCACTCTTTTGGGCTCCATCGACGCGGGCGAGTGCGTCATCCTCGGGGGGGATTTTAATTGTACCCTCGAGGCGAGGGACCGCACGGGTACCCAGCCGTGCCCAGCGGCGATGGGGAAGCTGAGGGACCTGGTCGGGTCCCTCGACTTGGTGGACGTCTGGCGTAATCTCCATCCCGACTCCAGCGCCTTCACTTTTGTGAGGTCTGGGGGAGGAGCGTCCAGGATCGACCGCCTCTACATTTCCCGTGCGTACGTCTCCTGCGTTCCGGCGGCTTCCGTGCGGCCGGTGCCGTGCACGGACCACCACCTGGTGTGGGCGGAGCTCGTGCCGCCGCGCGCCGGGGGGGGTCCGCGTACTGGCACTTTAACAACCTGCTGCTGGAGGACGCGCGGTTCCGGGATTCGTTCGGTCGGTTCTGGGCCGGCTGGAGAAGGAAGCAGGGGGGCTTCCCCTCCTTGAGGCTATGGTGGGATGTGGGCAAGGCTCACATCCGTCTCTTCTGTCAGGAGTACGCGAAGGGGTCGACCAAGAGGCGGGAGGCCCGGGTCGGGCAGTTGGAGAAGGAGGTGCTCGACCTGGAGTCCCGTCTCGGTCAAGTCGCCGAGGACCCGGCCCTGCGGCTGGCGTACGAAGAGAAGAAGGGCGCGCTGAAGGACCTGCGGCTCGTCGGGTCCCGAGGCGCGTACGTGAGGTCGCGGATCCAGTTCCTGCGGGACCTGGACCGCGGCTCCCCCTTCTTCTACTCGCTGGAAAAAAGACGGGGGGTCCGTAAGCAGCTTTTGGAGCTGCTGGCCGACGACGGATCTCCGGTCTCGGATCCGGAGGGAATCCGCGCGGAGACCCGCGCCTATTACGGGGCTCTGTTCTCTCCGGATCCGTCCAGCGAGGAAGCGCGCAGAGTTTTGTGGGAGGACCTGCCGAAGGTCGGCCTGGAGGGCGCCGAAAAATTGGACGCTCCTCTGAGTTTGGAGGAGCTGTCCGGCGCCCTCCGCCAGCTCTCTAGGGGGAAGTCCCCGGGGTTGGACGGGCTGACCGTGGAGTTCCACAGGGCGTTCTGGGGCATCCTGGGGGGCGACTACGTGCGGGTCCTGGGGGAATGTTTGGCGACCGGGGAGATGCCCCTCTCGTGGCGCAGGGCGGTGATCGTCCTGCTGCCTAAGAGGGGTGATCTCCGCCTCCTTAAGAACTGGCGCCCGGTCTCCCTCCTCAGCACGGATTACAAAATCTTTGCCAGGGCCATGTCCGTTCGCCTTGGCACCGTGCTGGCCCACATGATCCATCCCGACCAGTCCTACACGGTCCCGGGCCGGACCATTCACGATAACATCCATCTGGTCCGGGACCTGGTCCACCATTCCCAGAGGGCTGGTCTGTCGGTCGCCTTCCTTTCCCTGGATCAGGAGAAGGCGTTCGACAGGGTGGATCACGAGTATCTTTTCGGGACTCTGCGCGCATTCGGGTTCGGGACGCATTTCGTCGCCCGGATCCGACTTCTGTACGCTGCCGCGGAGTGTCTGATTAAAGTTAACGGGTCCTTGACGGCGCCCCTTCGCTTCGGGAGGGGGGTGCATCAGGGATGCCCCATGTCCGGCCAGTTATATGCCATTTGCGTGGAGCCTTTCCTGCGCCTCTTGCGGAAGAGGTTGGCGGGATTGGCTCTGCAAGGGCCGGGCGTGGAGGTGGTCCTCTCGGCTTACGCCGATGACGTGCTCCTCATGGTCACGGATCCCGTTGACTTGCGGAGGATGCGGGAATGCCAGCAGATTTACTCGGACGCATCCTCCGCCAGGATCAACTGGGGGAAATGTTCTGGACTCCTGGTGGGTCAGTGGCAGGTGGACTCTCTGCCGGAGGAGTTCAGGCCCTTCGCCTGGAGTACGACGCACCTCCTCTACTTGGGAGTCTACCTCAGCCCGGCCGAGGACGCCTGGCCGGCGAACTGGCACGAGCTGGAGGCCAAAGTCACCGCTCGCTTAGGACGCTGGACAGGATTGCTCCGAGTGTTGTCCTACAGGGGTCGGGCGTTGGTCATAAACCAACTGGTGGCCGCCATGTTGTGGTACCGGTTGGTTACTCTGATCCCCCCCCCCTGCGTTTGTCGCCAAGATACAGAAGAAGCTCGTCGACTTCTTCTGGAACAATAGGATACACTGGGTCGCTGCCGCGGTTCTGAGTCTCCCGCTTAGGGAGGGCGGTCAGGCGCTGGTGTGCCTTCGCACCCAGGCTGCGACTTTCCGTCTTCAGACGCTGCAGAGATACCTGTACGTCGAGAATCCTCCCAGATGGTGTGCGCTGGCGACGTATTTCTTCCGCCAGCTGCACGGCCTCAATTACGACATGCAGCTCCTGTTTCTGGAAGTGGGCAGCAGGCGTGCCAGCCTGCAGGAGCTGCCTGTCTTTTACCAGGAACTGCTATGGGTTTGGAACTCCGTCGCCTCCAGGCGGAGCTCTCCCCCGTCAGGAATGGCGGCTGTCCTTCGAGAGCCGCTGTTCAGGAATCCGCACCTCCGCGTCCGTGAGTTCGGGCGGCTGGCAGAGCGGAGGGCTGTGCCTGGCAGGGTGACTAGAGTCAGGGACCTACTCGATGGCGGAGGAGCGGGCTGGATGGCGCCGGAGGAGTTGGCGCGGCGTATGTCGTGGGGCAACGTCCGGCTCGCGGTCGATGCCATCGAGGCGGTGAAGGCGAGGTTGCGCCCAGGTGCCACGAGGTGTATCGAGGCGGCTCAAGCGCGTGGGGCGATCCCGCCCGGGCTTACTCCCGTTCGGACGGAATTCCATATCAGCGCCCTGCCCCAAAGCTCCCCTAGGGGTTTGGTGCCTCACAACTTGAGCCGTCTCGAGGAGACGCCCTCCGTGCCTTTCCATTCTGTGCGGAGGGGTTTCCTGTACGGGCTGCTCTTGCACACCTTCCACTTTGCCATCTTCGCCTGCCGTCCGGACACGCCGTGGCGTGCCGTTTTACCTTCCGGCGGAGGCGGAGGTCCCCAATGGGGGGCTCTCTATGCGGGAGTCTTCCCTTGTTCTATTGGGGACTTGGCCTGGAGGGTGTTGCACAGAGCAGTCCCGTGCAATAGGTTTTTAAGTAGGTTCACGGACTCCCGGGCCGCCTGTTTGTTCTGCGGTCTGGAGGAGTCCGTGTTCCATGTGTATGTCGAGTGTGGGAGGTTGCAGCCCCTCTTTCACTATTTGAAGGGGCTGCTCCTCAAATTTTGGTTGCACTTCAGTCCCACGCTCTTGATCTACGGTCACCCGGTGCGGAGGGGAGCGGGCAGGTCGGAGGACCTCCTCGTGGGCCTGCTCCTGGGCCTGGCCAAGAAAGCCATTAATTGGTCCAGGCAGCGGGCGGCCGAGGGGGTCGTCCGGCCGGATTGCCTCCCTCTCTTCCGCGGCCATGTTCGCGGCCGGGTGGCCCTGGAGATGGAGCACGCGGTGTCCGCCGGCGAGCTCGAGCTCTTTCGTGACCGGTGGGCGCCGCGGGGACTGGAGTGCGTAATCGATTTAAGAGGCCAAATTTTAATTTGA
Organism: Somniosus microcephalus; assembly: GCF_052327205.1. Classification (NCBI taxonomy): domain Eukaryota; kingdom Metazoa; phylum Chordata; class Chondrichthyes; order Squaliformes; family Somniosidae; genus Somniosus; species Somniosus microcephalus. The sequence continues at coordinate 169,604,641 of NC_140990.1, read as the reverse complement.
TTAATCGGGTCATTTAAAGGGTTTATTTGTTTAAGGGTTTATTTTTGGGTTTATAAAAAGAGGACAAAAGAGGAACAACTTTATTAACTAGCCTAATTACTCTGATGAGATCAATTACTCGAGAAACAGGTGAGGAGAGGTGCCCAGAAGGCACGGCAGCAGTGCACCGAGGCCTCAAAAACCACCCTCAGGCGGCGAGCAGAGGGAAGTGCCGCTGCAGCCGTTACAATTGCTCCCATTCAGGCTTAATGTCTCTGGTGAGCAGTTCCCAATTTAAAATGCAGAAAGCCTAATGGCTTGATGGAGCCCATTCCAACTTAATGACTGGAATGTACAGTCTTTTGTTCATTTTATCAGTCCTTACAAAGTCTTTGATTAGTTTAAAACTTGAACTCCTTGACCTGCTTGTTTTGCAGAAAATCCCATTTGGCCTGGCCATGAGGTTTACCGCAGCCATTTTGGGTACCCTGGTTTTAAAATCAAGTCCATCCAGGGTCCCTTTTGATTAATAACTTTGGGGAATGTTGGAATTTTGAGAACCTTACAGTCCCCCTGTGATACTAAAACTTGCTTGAAGTATCATACTTACCAGGTGAGCAAAATTTCTGACCCTCCATAATCAACCTTCCCCTGTATTTACCTATCTACGATCCCACGACACATGCATTTCCCATTCTAGAAAAAAACATAGTGTACATTAAGCATCCATAGATAGAATACAGTCAGTTACACACATCCAAGTGTGGAGGGGGTCCAACACCTCTGCACCACTTGGTACACACATATCTTTATTTAAAACACCATACTTCAAACATCTTTATTAAAATTAATAAAAGGAACATGCAAAAACAACCTTTAAGCATTACAACACGGCAAAACAACAATGATGCTTTAATGATACAAAACAGAACTTAAACGGGTGTATCTCCTTCCACCCGAACGTAATGTTCCTTCCAAGCCTTTTGGTTTCTAAACTCCCGTATGTGACCCTTTCTCTTACACTGGATACATACTAGGTACAGCACTATCCCTAACTGACAAACCACAAGAATGTGGGAGGCCAGTCTGATCCACGACGGGACCTCTATATTATTGAATTAACCATCACCTTAATTAGAATTAAATTAAACACCCTAAACTTAACACTATATAAACTTAAAACTTAAACTACCTAAACTATATACATCCACCGCCTGTCTCCGGGCGGCCAGCCTAATCCCTGTTTGGGCTGCTGCATGCCGCTTCCTGCGGCGTGGTCGCACTGACCTGCACTTCCGGTCCCTCACAGCCTGTGGCTGCTGGCTGGGGACCCCTATCCTTTGACTTATCCCTAACTCGGGAGGCTGCCCTGTTAAACTGGGGAGCCGGTGACCATGGTTTCCTAGGCTAGGGTATCCAAGGGGACCTTTTAGGAGGTGCTACGGGTGGGGTTTTCTTGGCGGGTGGACCTTTTGCTCGGACCGCAGCCTTCGCTAGTGCGGTCTGTGGGTTTTCCATGACTGCTGGCTGGGGGTCCTCTCCCTCAGATTTCACCTCTCCTAAACTTGGGTCGATGGCAGGTAACCTTTCGCCGCCTGCCGCTGCAGGCTGAGAGTCTCCGCCCCCAGGTTCCAAATCTGGGTTGGGGGTGAGATTCTCGTGTTCGGGCTCCTCCCCATCTGAATCCCAAAAAATTGGGGGAGTGTCCTGAACGGTGGGCGGAATGGCTCCTCCCCTAACACAAGCCATAGCGCCTGCCTGTGCAGCCTGTGAGCTTGTTCCCGCTGCGGGCTGAGGATCTCTACCCTCAGACCTTGTCCCAATCTCTTTCTTTTCGGATTTAAACAACTTACATTGTTTAATATAACTAGCAGCCTGACAGTAACCCTGTTCTAAATTCTTTCTCCTTACCGGAGCGGCCTTAAAGGCGGGATCTTTGGCTTGGACCTGCTTTTGGTCCGGGGCCAAAGCTACCCCCTGTGTGCCTCCCTTGTCCCAGATTGCGGCTACCGGGCCTGCTCTACAGGGATCCCAGAACTCTCTTTCCCTGCCACCCTGCTTGGCCACCTCGTCGGTCTTTTGGTTACCCTCCCACGTGGTATGGAGGGATCCTAAACCTATGGCCAAAGGTTTTGACCTTTCCCCAGCCTGCTCGTTCCCTGTGGGTCCCATTAAACTAAATGGGACCTTGTTAGACCAGGGTGAATTGGTCGGGTCTTCCGAATGGACCACCGTGCTGGAAACTCCAGTGGCCACCGAATATCTCCCATGCACCGTCTTCACCCCCATCCTAACATAGGGCCTGCTCCCCTCAGCGTTTTCGCGGGGACACAGGTCGACAGGCTGCACTGGCTCTAGTAATTGCTGGGAGTGGGATGGGGCAGATGGGGTAAAGCACCGGTGGTGGCTGCTACTCTCCCCTGGCCAGTCAGAAGAGACCGCATTGCCTCCAATAGTGACTCGACCGAGGCGGGAGGAATTCCTGTCTCTACCTTTTGGACTGGGGCTGTGGGATTCTTTCCCTTGTTGTCTTTCCAGGGATTCTTACAGTCTTTTCTCCAGTGACCATCTTTCCCGCACCCATAGCAATTGAACTTGGCTTGGGGAGGGCGATTCCCTTCCTGGTGCCATTCTTTCCTACTCTGCATTCCGGGTTTTATCTCGTGCACTTTCCCTTTAGGTTGGGGTGCATCGGTACCTCTGCCATTTTTATAGGCTAGGGTAAGCTGTCGGATCATCGTAAGTTCGGTGGTTTGGGGATTTCGGGGATTGAACCAGACCTCTGCCTTGGCCCGGGCCAGTGGTAGGCTGTTCGCCACCAGGCAACAGAGCCAGTAGGTCAATTGATCCCGGGTCAGGATTGTCCGATCAGGCGTTCCCGGACAGGCGCTCCTGTAAACCGGCCACAACCTGTCCGCGAAAGCCTGCGGGGCCTCCCCTGCGAGCTGCACGGTCCTCTCCACGCAGGAGAAAGGACTGCCCTCGTTCATCCCCATCGCCTCCAGAACTTCGTCACGGAGATCCGCATACCCTTTCTGTCCACTTTTACACTCATCGGAGAGGGACTGAAGGAGCCTACTCTCCAGGGAGAATAACAGCATTTTGGCCTGCTCAGCATCATCGCATTCGTTGACGCAGGCTGCCTGCTCTATTCCCCTGAAGTGTATCGAGGGGTCTCCCTTTTTGGAGAGCTTGGGAATGTTGCCCACCATGGCCCTAAGCTGTTGGGCGCTATGTGGTAACACGAGCTGGTTTTGGAGGGGTCCGTCACCGTCGCCTTCAACGGGCGGGCCGAACCTCCGATGCCGGGCAGGGCACATTGGTCCCGGCTCCGACCTTTCTAATGGGGGTTGCTCTACCTCCGCTTCTACTTTTGTTTCCACCCCACCTTGCTGCCAGGCCTCTCTAAAGCTCAGCGCTATGGGTGGTGGCTGTGAAGCCTCCGTTTCCCCAACTGGTTCTTGTGGAACTGTTCTCCCCTGGTTCCCCATGAAATCTGCCTGACCTGCCTTTGGGCTTATGAGGCACACCATGCCTTTTGCCCTTACTAGGGCCATACTTAGACTTTCAATTTCCTCTCTGCAGGGGCCATGATCCGTTTCCTCAAAACCCTGATCACATGCTAACTTGTAAGCTGCTTTAACTTCCCTAACTTTCTCCTCCTGCTCTCTCATTTGCTGTGCGAGGCGGGCATTTTTCTCCCGCAACCTCACTTCGTTACTCTTGGCCTCGGTGACCTGGCACTCCAGGTACTCTAACTTGGCCTGGTGCTTCCCCATTAATTGCACCCTTTCCTGATTTAAAGCCTGGAGCGCTACCAATAATTTCTCCCCTGCTAGGGCCTTATCCTGACTCTCCAGGGCTGACACTTTGATCTTGGCTGCCTGTGCTGCAACAACTCCGTCCAAAAGCTGGACCTGCTTTTTGCAGCACATCAGCCAGACTGTCTTTTCTATGGATTTCTTATGCTCTTTCTGTTGAGTCTGTGCTTTCAAATGTAGTTATGCTGAATAACTGGACACAGACTACAGAAATACTTAAACAGGTCTTTGGTAACTGAGGGTCAGGGCTGAACTGGAATACACTTTGCTCCACAGGGTTTATATACCGGTGTGGTCACCACCGGTACTACAATGTACAGGAGCCATCAAAAAGTAGTCCATCACCTTAAGGTATCCTCTTAAGGTGGTACAGGTTACATACACTACACTTTCCCCTCTGCCCACTTGGCTAAGGCATCTACCGGATGCCCAGCCCTTAACAGAGTGGTGATCCACCTTTTGGTGATGTTCACCTTCTTAAACACATAATCTGAAATCCTTTCCTCCATCACGGTTCGCTCATCCAAACCATTGTCTACTGTATCACAACCCTGTTGCCAGTGACCTGCTGCGCTCCCTGGGTTCTGGACACCGGACTTAGATACAGGCAGCGATACAGAAAATCAAGTAGACAAGTGGTTTGGTGTAAAAGAACCAAGATTTTATTGAATTGAAAAATTATAACGATCTTACAAGAGAAAATTACTGGTACAGCACTCTACAGACATAAAATGCTTATACTTAAAGGGAATGGGGAACACACAGCACAATCGAGGGAAAACAACTATATTAGCAATCCCCTTAATTCCCACCCCCTATACCTAACTAGATTAGACTATGAGGGGCCAGAACTTCATGCTCACCAATCCAAGAACTTGTTACATTGAAAAAAAACAGTTGAAGGTTTTGGGTTCACTCCTTGTGCACTCTGTGGCCTGCCGACGTCACGTGGTTCCAGCACGCTGCAAGGGTGCCGTCCAGGTAAAATACCCCAATATTAAAGCCTCTGCCTGGGTATTTTACCTCGCAGGATGGGCTTTCTTCAGTTGATGTTCTTCCTTGGTTGATCCTGTTGGGTTGAATGAGCTGGACTGAGGGCCCGTTTATTTGAAGCCCCATGCAGTCTTCTTCATACAACCCGTCCTGGTTGTAATCTGGCAGCGAGTTGAGAGGCAGGAGGCAGGAGAGAAGAGGCAAGAGAGAGTGGCTTCCTGATGGGCCCATAGTTATACCCCCATCGGGAGCCCTTATCTGTGCAGCAAATCAGTTCAGTTCTTTGTCCGATTTGGGTGAGCTCGTTTAAATGTTTAAAAACGTTTATAAAAATGACCTGTAGAGTGATAGTCATTATGTCTAAAGCAGCCTCGAAACCCTAGCCGTTGTTAAAGACAAGTTGTGAATTGCTCCCATTCAGGCTTAATGTCTCTGGTGAGCGGTTCCCGATTTAAAATGCAGAAAGCCTAATGGCTTGATGGAGCCCATTCCAACTTAATGACTAGAATGTACAGTCTTTTGTTCATTTTATCAGTCCTTACAAAGTCTTTGATTAGTTTAAAACTTGAACTCCTTGACCTGCTTGTTTTGCAGAAAATCCCATTTGGCCTGGCCACGAGGTTTACCGCAGCCATTTTGGGTATCCTGGTTTTAAAATCAAGTCCATCCAGGGTCCCTTTTGATTAATAACTTTGGGGAATGTTGGAATTTTAAGAACCTTACAGTTAGGAGGCAGGGAGTGGTAGTGAACAGATCACAGGAAATCACAGGAACCCCACACTGCAGATAGAGGCCATTTCGGCCCATCGAGCCTGCACCGACACATATCCCATCCTATCCCCGTAACCCCACGTATTTAATCCCCCTAACACTAAGGGTCAATTTATCATAGCCAATCAACCTAACCCGCACATCTTTGGACTGTGGGAGGAAACCGGAGCACCCGGAGGAAACCCACGCAAACACGGGGAGAATGTGCAAACTCCACACAGACAGTCGCCCGAGGCTGGATTCGAACCCGGGCCCCTGGCGCTGTGAGGCAACAGTGCTAACCACTATGCCACCGTGCTGCCCGGTGTTTTACTGACTGGGGAGAAGTGTGCAGTGGGGTCCCCCAGGGGGTGATATTAGGACAATTGCAATTCTTGTTTTATATAAATGACCTGGACTTGGGTATATGGAGAATAATTTCAAAGCTTGTGGACAATTCAAAACTTGGCAATGTAGTAAATAGTGAGCAGGATAGTAGCAGACTTCAGGAGGACACAGACAGACTGGTGAAATGGGCAGACACATGGCAGATGCAATTTAATGTGGATAAGCGTGAAGTGATGAACGTTGGGAGAAACAACATGGAGAGGCAGTATAATCTAAATGGTAGTGGGGGGGAGGTTTCTAGAGAGCAAATAACAGAAATGACAACGGAGAAGGTCATAGACTTAGGTAGCAGTGGGGAAATTAAAAAACAGAACGTGTCAGGAAGGGACAGAAGGTATGGAGTAAAAGGTAAAGTAGTAAAAGGGGCAAAAACAGGAACTAAGTGTCACAAAACATATTTGAAAGTTCTTTATCTGAATGCACGTAGCATTCGTAACGAAATGAATGAGTTAACGGCACAAATAACTACATATGGGTATGATCTTGTGGCCATTACAGAAACATGGCTGCAGGGTGACCATGACTGGGAATTAAACATACCAGGTTATTTAACAATCAGGAAGGACAGGCAGGAAGGGAGGGGAGGTGGGGTGGCTATGTTAATAAAGGAAGGAATCACTATAATACAGAGAAATGATATTGGGTCAAAGGATCAGGATAGTGAAACAGTTTGGGTGGAGATAAGGAATAATAAGGGGAAAAAAACACTAGTGGGTGTAGTCTATAGCCCTCCTAACAGTTGCAACTTAGTTGGACGGAGTATTAATCAGGAAATAGTTGAGGCTTGTAATAAGGGAACAGCTATAACTATGGGGGATTTTAACTATCATATTAACTGGACAAATCAAATTGGGCAGAGCAGCCTTGAGGATGAGTTCATTGAGTGTATTAGGGATGGGTTTCTTGAGCAGTATGTAACTGAACCGACCAGGGGGCAAGCAACCTTAGATTTGGTCCTGTGTAATGAGACAGGATTAATTAAAAATGTCCTAGTAAAGGATCCCCTTGGAATGAGTGACCACAACATGGTTGAATTCCATATTCAAGTAGAGGGTGAGAAGGTTGGATCTCAAACAAGCGTGCTGAGCTTGAATAAAGGAGACTATGAAGGTATGAGAGCGGAATTGATTAGAGTGGACTGGGAAAATAGATTAAAGGGTAAGACGGAACATGATCAGTGGTGTACATTTAAGGAGTTATTTTACAACTTCCAAAAAATATATATTCCACTGAGGAAAAAAGGGTGTAAAAGAAAAGATAGCCATCCGTGGCTAAGTAAAGTAATTAGGGATAGTATCCGACTAAAAACAAGGGCATATAAGGTAACCAAATCTAGTGGGAGGATAGAAGATTGGGAAGTCTTTAAAAGACAGCAAAAAATAACAAAAAGATTGATTAAGAAAGGGAAGATAGATTATGAAAGTAAATTAGCAAAAAATATAAAAACAGACAGCAAAAGTTTCTATAGTTATATAAAAAGAAAAAGGGTGGCTAAAGTAAATGTTGGTCCCTTAGAGGATGAGACCGGGAAATTAATGGTGGGAAACATGGAGATGGCAAAAACGCTTAACAAATATTTTGTATCAGTCTTTACGGTAGAGGACACTAAGAATATCCCAACACTGGACAAACAGGGGGCGCTAGGGAGGGAGGAGCTAAATACGATTAAAATCACTAAGGAAGTGGTACTTGGTAAAATAATGGGACTCAAGCCGGATAAATCCCCTGGACCTGATGGCTTACATCCTAGGGTCTTGAGGGAAGTGGCGGCAGGGATTGTGGATGCATTGGTAATAATTTTCCAAAACTCCCTGGACTCAGCAAATGTCCCGGCAGATTGGAAAACTGCTAATGTAACACCCTTATTTAAAAAGGGTAGTAGGCAGAAGGCTGGAAACTATAGACCTGTTAGCCTAACATCTGTGGTTGGTAAAATGTTAGAGTCCATTATTAAGGAGACAGTAACGGGACATTTGGATAAACATAATTTAATAGGACAAACTCAGCATGGTTTCATGAAGGGGAAGTCATGTTTGACAAATTTGCTTGAGTTCTTTGAGGAAGTAACATATAGGGTGGATAAAGGAGAACCAGTGGACGTAGTGTATTTAGACTTCCAAAAGGCATTTGACAAGGTGCCACACAAAAGATTATTGCTCAAGATAAAAAATCACGGGATTGGGGGTAATATTCTGGCATGGATAGAGGATTGGCTATCTAACAGAAGGCAGAGAGTTGGGATAAATGGTTCATTCTCGGACTGGCAATCAGTAACTAGTGGTGTTCCGCAGGGGTCAGTGCTGGGTCCCCAACTCTTTACAATCTATATTAACGATTTGGAGGAGGGGACCGAGTGTAACATATCAAAGTTTGCAGATGATACTAAGATGGGAGGGAAAGTAGTGAGTGAGGAGGACATAAAAAACCTGCAAGGGGACATAGACGGGCTAAGTAAGTGGGCAGAGATTTGGCAGATGGAATACAATATTGGAAAGTGTGAGGTTATGCACTTTGGCAGGAAAAATCGTAGAGCAAGTTATTATCTTAATGGCAAGAAAGTGGAAAGTACTGAAGTACAAAGGGATCTGGGGGTCCTGGTGCACGAAACTCAAAAGGTTAGTATGCAGGTGCAGCAAGTGATTAAGAAGGCCAATGGAATGTTGGCTTTCATTGCTAGGGGGATAGAATATAAAAATAGGGAGGTATTGCTTCAGTTGTACAAGGTATTGGTGAGACCGCACCTGGAATACTGCATACAGTTTTGGTGTCCATACTTAAGAAAATACATACTTGCTCTCGAGTCAGTACAAAGAAGGTTCACTCGGTTAATCCCGGGGATGAGGGGGTGGTCATATGAAGAGAGGTTGAGTAGATTGGGACTCTACTCATTGGAGTTAAGAAGAATGAGAGGCGATCTTATTGAAACATATGGGGCTTGATCGGGTGGATGCGGTGAGGATTATTATGTCCGTGTATAATTGAGACACGGACTGCAGGAGTTGATTATAACAAGTCTTTACTGAATGGAGACAACCTGGAAACTGAAACTACAGAAGCCTGCTAGGGCCTTTTATGCAGGGGTGGTCACTGCCGGTACTGCAGTCTGAGACCAGTTATTCCCTTAAAGGTGCATACACAACAATTCCTCCCCTTTTAGATAAAGAGTACATAACATTCATTTAACAACTAAATGATAACTAATTACAATTACAATTACGGTTCCTAGATACATTGGTTGAAGTTAAGCAATTATAAGTTCAGTCTTTGAGGAGGCTTCCTGATTCTATCTGGATAACGCCTCTTTGGGGTATCAGGTTCTTCTGGTAAAGTTGAGTCGGGATCAATGTCGTTGTTTGGTTCGTCTGCTTCCAATATCACCGATTCTGCAGTAGATGCAATTGGTACTTCGGTTTCATCACCAGGTGTATCAGATCGTGGTGTGGAGTTGACGTTTTCCAGTGACTCTAGAATCTGGTCAGCATGGCGTCTTACAATGCTCCTGGTCGGCCTTTCATTCATATTCTGAAACTGCCTGTTCTCCACATCTCTTCTGATGTTTGGCTTAACCAAATCCAAGCGGCATCGTAGTCTTCGATTGAAGAACATCATGGCTGGAGTTTGGTTGGTAACCACATGTGTCGCAATCCGGTAGGCAAACAAGGAGTTGTCCACCTTGTGTTGTAGGGGTATATCTTCATTACACATTGCCTTGATAGCCTTCTTGAATGTTTGAACAAACCTCTCAGCCAATCCATTAGTGGCTGGATGATATGGGGCGGATGTGTAATGCTTAACACCATTGTTCTTTAAGAACCTCCGGAACTCTTCAGACACAAACTGTGGTCCATTGTCAGAGCAAATCTGTTCAGGCAGCACATTCCTGGCGAATATGGTTCGTAAGACTGTGATAGTTTTTTCTGTGGTGGTTGAGGACATTTTTATTACCTCTGGCCACTTTGAATGTGCATCCACCGCAATTAAAAACATTGAGTCCATGAAGGGACCAGCAAAATCAATGTGCACCCTTTGCCATGGAGATGAGGGCCACTCCCATGGATGTAGAGGGGCTTGTGGTGGGGCGTTTTGGACCTTCTGGCATCCTGTACAGCTCTTGGTCATCTCTTCGATTTCTCTATCGATTCCCGGCCACCACACAAACGCTCTGGCTAAGTTCTTAATTTTTACCCCTCCCAGATGACCCTCATGAAGCTCATTGAGCACTCTATCCTTTAATTTGGGTGGAATTACTACTCTGGATCCACACATCAAGGTTCCTCTGCACACTGACAGCTGTTCTCTTCTCGGCGAGAATGCTGGCAGCAGTGGTTCGCCATGTTCTGGCCATCCCTTCACCGTTAAATCATAGAGCCAGGATCGTGTCGGGACATTTCGTGTTTCCTTTTCTATGTTTGCATTCGTCACAGGGAGACATTCGACTATGGTCAAGTGGAATATCTCCACTGGATCCACTGCAAGTTCTTCTTCCACCGTCGGCAACAGTAGGCGCGACAATCCATCAGCATTCCCATGCTGTTTAGTTCCTTTGTACTCGATGTCATATTGGTGTGCCCCAAGGAAAAGGGGCCACCTCTGTAGCCGTTGTACTGTCATTATCAGTACGCCCTTCTGAGGGTTGAAAATGGAGACAAGAGGTTGATGATCAGTTAGTAGAGTAAATTTTTGACCGTGCAGGTAGTGATTGAACGTCTTCATCCCCCACACCAGGCTGAGGGCCTCTCTGTCAATCTGGGCGTAATTACGATCGGCTGAAGTTAACGAGCGTGACGCAAAAGCTATCGGCCTCTCTAAACCATCAAGGAATTTATGTGACAGTACCGCTCCAATGCCATAGGGAGACGCATCACACACCAGTCTTACCGTTAGTGATGGGTTGTAGTGAACCAATACTTCTCTTGAAGTGATTAAGTCCTTACTCTTCTGAAAGGCCCGCTTACATTCATTGCTCCATTTCCATGCTACTCCCGTTCGTATTAGGGCATTCAGTGGGTGCAGAATTGTGGACAAATTCGGTAAAAACTTATGGTAGTAATTCACCAATCCGAGGAATGACCTCAGCTGCGACACATTTTCAGGCGCTGTAGCCTTAACTACCGCTTCAATTTTGTCAGGGGACTTATGTAACCCCTCTTCATCAATCACGTGGCCACAATACGATATCTGTTTCTTAAAAAACTCGCACTTGGTGCGATTGGCTCGTAGCCCATGTTCACGTAGTCTAGTGAGCACCTGTTCTAGGTTGGCAAGGTGTTCACTGTCATCTTCACCTGTCACTAGGATGTCGTCCAAGTAACACTGAGTCCCCGGAATCCCTTGCAGGTCTTGTTCCATCGCTCTTTGCCATATCGCCGGAGCTGATGCTACTCTGAATACCAGTCGATGATACTGTAAAGACCTTTGTGAGTGTTTATCGTGAGGTACTTCCTAGAGGATTCTTCAACCTCCATCTGCAAATATGCTTTTGCTAGGTCAATTTTTGTAAAACGCTTCCCTCCAGACAGTGAGGTGAAGATATCTTCTATCCTTGGAAGAGGATATTGTACTGTGTGAAGGACTGGGCTCACCGTCACCTTGAAGCCCCCACAGATGCGAACCTTCCTTGGTTCCTCAGACTTATTGTTTAACGTTTTCTTCATGACAGGAACGATGGGTGTCGCCCACTCGCTCCAGTCTACCTTAGATAACACGCCTGCATTCTCCAGATTCTCCAGCTCTGCCTCGACGGCTGGGCGAATTGCATATGGTACCGGTCTTACTTTGAAAAACTTGGGAATTGCATTCTCTTCTATTTTTATTGAGGCGGTTACGCCTTTAAGAGTGCCCAGTTCTTGTTGAAATACCTCTTTGGCGTTAGCTAAGATTGTTGACAATCGTCCAGGACTGACGTCGTCATCCTTTTTACCAGCCACTGTCATTGCCTGAATGGAGTGCCAGTCTAAGCTTATCTTTCTGATCCATTCACGTCCCAATAACGGTGGTCCACCATCTTGCAGTATGTAGAGATACAATTTCCGTATTTTCTTGCCGTTGTATTCGACAGGCACCCTTATTTTTCCTCTGGGGTATACTTTTTGCCCCGTATACGTCCTCAAGACGATGGATGTCTCCCTCAAGGGAATGTGTGAGAATAGCCGCTCGTAGTCTCGTCAATTCATGACGGTTAGAGCTGATCCTGTATCCAATTCCATTTTGACTTGGGATCCTGCTATCGTGAGGGTGACCCAAATGGTTCGGTGATCCTCTTTTGCGATTACATTGTGAAGTTTGAGACAGCTTAGTCTCTTGTTCCCGGATTCACTATCGCTCATCTGGTCTTTGGAACTACTGTCCGTCATCTTTTGTACTTTCTTGTACGGTTCCTTAGTAGCCTTTTTGTTGTCATTGGTCTTCTTCCCAGACCTGCAAACTCGTGCAATGTGTCCCATCTTTCCGCATTGCCTGCATATTTTGTCCTTGGACCAGCAGTCCTTCTGGTCATGGGTTGTTCTGCCGCAGCGATAACATTTTGCAAATCCCCGTGTCATTTCGTGGGTGCCGTATTCCTGTGGCTTTTGTTGTATTTCCGCAGCTCCCCTGGCTGCTGCTTCATACGATACTGCCACGCTGAAAGCCTTATCCAGCGTCAGCTCTTTCTCTGAGAGTAACTTCCTCTGGGTTCCTTCACTCAGGAGTCCACAGACAAATTTGTCCCGTAGGGTATCTGCCAGTCCTGCTCCGAACTGGCAGTGCTTTGATAGCTTGTGTAGTTCCGTAAGGTAATCAGCATTGCTCTCATCTTTATGCTGAGTTCTCCTGTGGAATTTAAATCTTTCTGCTATCAGCAGCGGTGCAGGGTTTAGGTGTTCCTGTAGGATAGCAACAATTTTGTTAAAACTTTTCGCCTTCGGTTTGGCTGGAGTAATCAGGTCCCGCAATAGGCCGTACGTTCTTGCACCCATTAAGTTTAGCAGTACCGATGCCTTTTTCTCATCGGCTATTTCGTTTGCCTCGCGATATACCTCAACTCTTTCCACATACGTGGTCCAGTCTTCTATTGCATTATTGAAGGCAGTGATATAGCCAGTCTTTGGCATCTTGGAAATCTAAAATGGCGCCTCCCGCGCTTTGCCTTCTTCCCCGATTTAACAAAATGGCGCCTCCCGCGCTTTGCCTTCTTCCCCGCTGGATTAAGATGGCGCCTCCCGTGCTTTGCCTTCTTCCCCGCTGTTGCTAGCGCTGCTTTCTGTGGTTTCCGTGGCAAACTGCAGCTCCTTGCGGCTTTCTGCGCGTTTAATTTTTTATTTTACTTTTATTATTTTCCCGTCGTCGGAACAACCCTGCGGGACTCTTGCCTCCCTCTTCTCGGGTCTGTACGCTGCCCGGCTTCGTAGCACCGGCCGCGCCCTGTGTGCTCCACCCTCTCTCTCTCTCCTCTTCCCGACAACGCTGCTCGGCCCCGTTGCAAGCCACCCACTCGAGTTCTAGACCGCCGCAGCCCAGGAAGGATCAGTGTACTACCTGCCACCAGCCCGATTAGCTGAAGCACCGTCGACAGGATAACCAAGCCCCGCTCTCGACAGCCTCTCCTGCAAATCTTCAACTCCGCTGACTCAGAGGCGGATGCCCACGGTCGACGCCCGTTTCTACTGTTTCTTTCTTCCTTCTGGCCTCGACCTCTGCTCACTTCGCTTCAGGGATGGATCCCATGAGGTGGTGCAGACTGTAGGTAAGTTCGTATCTGCTCGTCGCCAATATTATGTCCGTGTATAATTGAGACACGGACTGCAGGAGTCGATTATAACAAGTCTTTACTGAATGGAGACAACCTGGAAACTGAAACTACAGAAGCCTGCTAGGGCCTTTTATACAGGGGTGGTCACTGCCGGTACTGCAGTCTGAGACCAGTTATTCCCTTAAAGGTGCATACAAGGTTCCCAATGATGGGTGAAACTAGAACTCGGGGGCATAATCTTAAAATAAGGGGCTGCTCTTTCAAAACTGAGATGAGGAGAAACTTCTTCACTCAGAGGGTGGTAGGTTTGTGGAATTTGCTGCCCCAGAAAGCTGTGGAAGCGACATCATTAAATAAATTTAAAACAGAAATAGATAGTTTCCTAGAAGTAAAGGGAATTAAGGGTTACGGGGAGCGGGCAGGAAATTGGACATGAGTCTAGGTTCGGAATGGTCATGGCCCTGTGGGTAGTGGAGCGGGCCCAGGGGCCGTGTAGCCTGGTTCTGCTCCTACCTCTTGTGTTCTAATTCTGTGTTAGATTTCAGGAGATGGTTTTATTCCTGTTCCTGGCTGGGGTGGAGATCGCCTTTACAGAAGGTAAGTACTGTAGAAAATATAGGGACAGAGTGATCTCCTGGAAGAGTTTCGATCGCCTAGATGGGTCGGAGAGGAATTTCCCAGATTTTTTCTCCCAAATTGGCCATTGGGTTTTTTATCTGGTTTTTCGCCTCTCCCGGGAGATCACATGGGTTTGGGTGGGATGGAGAGTGATAGAAGATTTGAGGTTAGGATCAGATCAGCCATGATCTTATTGAATGGTGGAGCAGGCTCGAGGGGCTGATTAGCCTACTCCTGCTCCTATTTCTTATGTTCTTATGTACTATTTTGAAGGGGGTGCAAGTGCAAAGGGACCTGGGCGTGCATATTCACAAATCCTTGAAGGTAGCAGGGCAAGTTGCTAAAGCAGTTAAGAAAGCGCATGGGGTACTTGGCTTTGTAAATAGGGACATTGAATATAAAAACAAGAAAATCATGCTAAACCTTTACAAATCACTGGTTAGGCCTCAGCTGGAGTATTGTGTCCAGTCTGGGCACCACACTTTAGGATGGATGTCAAGGCCCTGGAGAGGGTACAGAGGAGGTTTATCAGGATGATACCAGGAATGAGGCACTTCAGATACATGGAGAGACTGGAGAAGCTGGGATTGTTCCCCTTAGAGCAGAGAAGGTTAAGGGAAGACCTAATAGAGGTATTCAAAATTATAAGGGGTTTTGATGGAACAATTAAGGAAAAGCTATTTCCTCTGGCAAGTGGGTCGGTAACTGTAGTGTATGTACCTTTAAGGGGAGAACTACTTTTTACAGCTCCTATATACTGTAGTACCGGTAGTGACCACACCGGTCTATAAACCCTGAGTAGGGATCTGTACTTTAGTTTTTGAGTAACCTGCATCCAGTAAACACCTGTTAATTGTTCCCCTGCAGTCTCTGTCGATTTATTGAAGAATACCATACATTAACATTCACGGATTCAACAGTGGCGACGAGTTGATTCGAACCTACCTGCAATTCTGTAAAAGAAGGCCGATTCCACCAGTGCGGGCGTCGACCATCCGGAGAGGACTTGAACATCGCAGAGGAGGCTGTGGAGAGCTGGGCTTGGTTCCCCAGTCGAGATGATCCAGTACAGCGGGCTGGCAGCAGGTACGGCGCAGGCCCTTCCCGGACGGCAGTGGCTGGAGCCGATCGATGGCACACAAAAAGGCCGAGCAGCGTCGACGGTGTAAGAGAGAGGGTGAAGCGCACAGGGCACAGCTGGGGTTGAAGACCGAGCAGCATCATCGAGAGAAGGGAAAACGCGCAGAGCGCGGCCGGGGTTTCAAGGGCTGAGCAGCGTCTGCGGGGGAGGAAAGAAGTGCGGGAGATGCCATTTTGAGCCGGCGGAGAAGAAGGGAGAGCGCGGGAGATGCCATTTTTAGCCAGTCTAACCACACCCAAGGATGCAGAAGAGTGGTAGTGTCACAGCATTCGATAATGAAGTCAAAGATTGGGCAACATATGTAGAACGTGTAGAAGTGTACTGCAAGGCGAATGAAGTGCCAGATGCCAGGAAAGCACTGGTATTGTTGAATTCCATGGGTGCAAAAACATACGGCTTACTGCGAAACCTAATAACCCCAGAGAAGCCAGTGGAAAAGGATTTTGAAAGCATAGTGGCAATCCTACAGGACCACTTAAACCCCACACCGCTGCTGATAGCTGAAAGATTTAAGTTTCACGAAAGGAACCAGCATAAAGACGAAAGTAATGCTGAGTATTTAACGGAACTGCGCAAACTATCGAAACACTGCCAGTTTGGAACGGGACTAGCAGATACTTTAAGGGACAAGTTTGTGTGTGGGCTTCAAAGTGAAGGAACCCAGAAACGGCTTCTATCAGAAAAGGATCTTACGCTGGACAAGGCTTTCAGCATGGCAGTATCACATGAAGCAGCCGCACGGGGCACTGCAGAGATACAACGGAGATCGCAAGAATATGGCACAAATGAAATGTCATATGGAACAGTAAAGTGTTATCGCTGCAGCAAAACAACACACGACCACAAGGACTGCTGGTTCAAGGACCAAGTGTGCAGACAGTGTGGAAAAGTAGGACACAGAGCAAGTGTCTGCAGGTCGGGAAAGAAAACCAGCAGCAAGAAATCTCCACAGGAGATGTACAAAAAGGTACATAAGGTGACGGAGAGTAGTTCAGACGAACAGAAAAGTGATACAGACTCCGGAAGCAAGGAGCTGGGTTGTCTGAAACTACATCATGTAATCAAAATGGAGGGTCACCAAACTATCTGGGTCACGCTCAAGATAGACGGAGTCCAAGTGAAAATGGAATTGGACACAGGATCAGCCCTAACAGTCATAAACCAAAGGGACTACAAGCGGCTATTCTTACATATACCCTTGAGAGATACAGGGATTGTCTTGAAGACGTACACGGGGCAAAAAGTCTACCCCAAAGGAAAAATAAGGGTGAACGTGATATACAACGGCAAGGAAACACCAAAAATGGATATATATGTATTGCCAGGTGGAGGACCGCCACTACTAGGGCGTGAATGGATCCGGAAGATACAGCTAGATTGGCATTCCATACAAGCACTGACTGTAGATGCCAAAAAGGATGACGACGTCACACCGGGACGACTGTCAAAAATGCTAACTGACGCACAAGAAGTTTTCCAGGAGGGACTCGGAACACTAAAAGGCATAACAGCAATGATCAAAATAGAGGAAAATGCAAGCCCAAAGTTTTTTAAGGCCAGACCGGTACCTTATGCGATCCGCCCAGCCGTCGAAGCAGAGCTGAAAAGTTTGGAACATTCAGGAGTGCTATCCAAAGTGGACCCATCGTTCCTGTAATGAAGAGGTCGTTGAGTAATATGCCTGGGGAACCAAAGAAGGTTCGCATCTGTGGGGACTTTAAGGTGACAGTGAACCCAGTCCTTCACACTGTACAATACCCACTTCCACGGATTGAAGATATTTTCGCCTTGCTATCTGGAGGGAAATGCTTCACTAAGATTGATCTGGCCCAGGCGTACCTGCAAATGGAGGTAGAAGAAGCCTCGAAAAAGTACTTCACGATCAACACTCATAAAGGTCTCTACCAATACAACCGGCTGGTGTTCGGGGTAGCATCAGCTCCGGCTATTTGGCAAAAGGCAATGGATCAAGTCCTGCAAGGGATTCCAGGGACCCAGTGTTATTTGGACGACATCCTGGTCACGGGCGAAAATGACAGTGATCACCTCGCCAACCTGGAGCAGGTGCTCACTAGATTGAAGGATTATGGGCTCCGAGCTAACCGCCACAAATGCGAGTTTTTCCAGAAGCAGATCTCGTATTGTGGCCATGTTATTGATGAAGAGGGGTTACATAAGTCCCCTGAAAAGATTGAGGCAGTAGTCAAGGCTCCAGCACCGGAAAATGTGTCACAACTGAGGTCGTTCCTCTGGTTGGTGAACTACTACCATAAGTTCTTGCCGAATTTGTCTACAGTTCTACACCTACTGAACACTCTACTGCAAACGGGGGTACCATGGAAGTGGAATGACGAATGTAAATGAGCTTTCCAGAAGAGCAAAGAATTGATGACGTCAAAAGAGGCGTTGGCCCATTTCAACCCAGCACTACCAATTCGGTTGGCGTGTGATGCATCACCCTATGGCATTGGAGCGGTGCTGTCGCACAAATTCCCGGACGGCTTGGAGAGGCCAGTAGCCTTTGCGTCTCAGTCACTAACCTCAGCCAAGCGCAACTACGCCCAGATTGACAGGGAGGCCCTCAGCCTAGTGTGGGGAGTGAAAAAGTTCAACCAGTATCTGCACGGGCAGCAGTTCACCTTGCTGACTGACCACCAACCACTTGTCTCCATCTTTAACCCAAAGAAGGGCGTTCCAGTGATGACTGCGCAACGGCTACAAAGATGGTCCCTTTTTCTAGGGGTGCACCAATATGATTTCGAGTATAAGGGTACGAAACAGCATGGAAACGCTGATGGGCTATCACGCGTGCCACTACCTACTGCGGAGGAAGCACCAGCAGTGGATCCTGTCGAAATATTTCATTCGACTATAATTGAATGCTTGCCAGTAACTAATGCTGGTATAGAGAAGGAGACCCGAAATGACCCGACACTGTCTCGGGTATATGATTTGACGGTGAAGGGATGGGCAGCACATGGCGACTCACTGTTGCCAGCATTCTCATCCAGAAGAGAACAGCTGTCAGTATGCCAGGGGACCTTGATGTGTGGATCCCGAGTGGTAATTCCACCCAAGTTAAGGGAGAGAGTGCTCAATGAGCTTCACGAAGGCCATCTGGGAGGGGCGAAAATGAAAAGCCTTGCTAGGGCTTATGTGTGGTGGCCGGGGATCGATCAGCAAATTGAGGACCTGACAAAGAGCTGCTCAGGATGCCAGAAGGTCCAAAATGCACCACCACATGCCCCTCTACACCCATGGGAGTGGCCCTCATCTCCATGGCAACGGGTGCATATTGATTTTGCTGGTCCATTCATTGACTCAATGTTTTTAATAGCTGTGGATGCGCACTCGAAATGGCCTGAGGTGATCAAAATGTCCTCCACCACCACGGAGAAAACTATTGCAGTCCTAAGGACCATCTTTGCCAGGAACGGCTTGCCAGAGCAGATTTGCTCTGATAATGGACCACAGTTTGTGTTCGAAGAGTTTCGAAGATTTATGGAAAGGAATGGGGTAAGGCATTACACCTCCGCTCCGTATCATCCAGCCACCAATGGATTGGCTGAGAGGTTTGTACAAACCTTTAAAAAAGCAGTAATGGCCATGTGCGATGATGACATTCCACTGCAGCATAAGGTGGACAATTTCCTGTTAGTCTACAGAAATGCGACACATACAATCACCAACCAGACCCCGGCTGTTGTGTATGTAACCTGTTCCACCTTAAGAGAGCTTAAGCCTGTTCCACCTTAAGAGATGTACTACTTTCTCAGGCTGCTGTAGACGTAATACCGGGGGTGAACACACCGGTATATAAGCACTGTGCAATAATCTTGTATTCAGTATAGTCCCTACCTCCAACCAGTAAAGACCTGTTTTTATTGTTACTCATTAGTCTGTGTCTTAATTAACTAAATAATTCACAGACTTAACACTGGCGACGAGTCAGGTTCTTACCCTGCGGCAGTTATTCCACGGCGGTTGAAGAGAGGTTTCAAACCACACAATACAATACAATACAATACAAGTCGCTTTATTGGCATGATAAGGTACATCTTATGTTGCCAAAGCATCAAAATACATTTATGGTTGAACACATAAACGCGGTTCCATTCATACAGTGTATAAACAGGTATATCCCTGAGTTTATAAATATATTTTCTCCTTGTTTATATATACTCTTGTCTTAGTTTACTGGTTGTCCCTCTGTTCATGGCAAGCTGTAACATAGTGTGCCGCCAGTGTTACACAGCTTCTCTCCTCCCCCAGTAGGAATGGGAGTTTTTGGTTGTCAGTCAGATTTCTGAATTCAGGGCATATTTGTGAGAATTTTTGATAGAAATTCTCTCTGATGCCCTGATATTTTCCACAGGCTGTGAGGAAGTGCATCTCTGTCTCAACTACTCCCTGACTGCAGTGAGAGCATATCCTGTCTTCTCTTGGCAGCCTGGTCTGCCTGTGTCTGCCTTTTTCGATCGCTAGGCTATGTTCGCTAAGTCTGTACCTTGTCAAGGTTCTTCTCAGTTTGTTATCCTTTACCATGGTCAGGTAATCAGCTATGTTGTATTGTCTGTTTAGGGCCAAATAGCAATTGAGTTTGCTTTGGGTTTTTGTTGTTTCTGCCCAATATGACAGATATTTTTCCTTTTGCTTAGCGACGATTGTGTTGGGTCGAATTCTTTGTGTTACCCTGTCACTGTCCTGGGGCT
This sequence comes from Somniosus microcephalus, assembly GCF_052327205.1. Lineage (NCBI taxonomy): Eukaryota > Metazoa > Chordata > Chondrichthyes > Squaliformes > Somniosidae > Somniosus > Somniosus microcephalus. Next base: position 169,584,490 of record NC_140990.1, on the reverse strand, counting down.
GGTTATTGTTAGTATTGTTATTAGTTACTTTATTGAGTCCCAGGACTAGTTGACTGAGGGTATTCTTCTTTATGGTCAGCTCTTGGCATTTCAGGGCGTCGTAGTGATAGCATTGGGGGTTGCTCATTTGTAGGTGATTCCAAAATTTGGTGGCTCTTTTTTGGATAGTGATTATTAATGGGTATTGGCCTAGTTCCGCCCTGCATGCGTTGTTTACTGTTTTCCTTTGAGTCCGGAGGATACTTTTACAGAATTCCGCATGTAGGATCTCAATTGGGTGTTTGTCCCATTTTGCAAAATCTTGTTGTGTTAGTGGTCCCCAGACCTCACTGCCATAGAGTGCAATTGGTTCAATTACTGATTTGAAAATTTTGATCCAAATGCTAATTGGGATTTCTATTTGGATTGATTTTTTGATGGCATAGAAAGCCCTTCTTGCTTTCTCTTTCAGTTCATTCACAGCCAGTTTGAAGTTTCCCGTAGAACTGATTTTTAAGCCCAAGTATGTGTAGTGAGTGGTTTGTTCAATTTTGGTTGTTCCTACTGTGAAATTTATTGTGGGTCCATGTTGTTTGGATCTTTGCTGGAACACAAGGACTTTGGTTTTTTGGGGATTTATTGTCAGGGCCCAAGTCTGGCAGTACGACTCCAGCAGGTCCAGGTTCTGCTGTAGACCCTCCTTAGTTGGTGACAGCAGAACCAGGTCGTCGGCATAGAGGAGGAATTTAACCTTGGATTCATATAGGGTGAGGCCGGGTGCTGTAGATTGTTCAAGTAGTTTTGCCAATCCATTAATGTAAATATTAAAGAGTGTCGGTGAGATTGGCGAGCCCTGCGTCACCCCCCGCCCCTGTGGGAAGTATTTTGTTTGTTTGTCTCCAATTTTAACTGCACATTTATTGTTTGTATACATTGATTTAATTACATCATATGTTTTCCCTCCTACCCCGCTTTCGATAAGTTTCAGGAATAAACCGTCATGCCAGATGGAGTCGAAAGCCTTCTGGAAATCTACAAAGCATGCGTAGATTTTGCTTTTGTTATGGTGAACGTGTTTGTCAATTAGGGTCTGTAGGGTGAAGATATGATCGGATGTTCTATAGTTTGGCAGGAATCCAATTTGGCTTTTACTCAAGACATTGTGCTCTTCAAGGAAGTTTATAAGTCTTTTGTTTATGATGCTACAGAATACCTTCCCCAGGTTACTGTTTACACAGATGCCTCGATAGTTGTTTGGGTCGATTTTGTCCCCACTTTTGTATATGGGTGTTATGAGTCCTTTGTTCCAGATGTCAGGGAAATAACCGACACTCAGAACCAAGTTGAAGAGTTTTAGGATAGCCAGTTTCAGTTTGTCGTCTGCGTGTTTAATCATCTCGTTTAGTATGCCGTCTGTCCCGCAAGCTTTTCCTGGTCGCAGGTCCTTGAGTTTTTCAAGAAGTTCTTTTTCTGTTATTATGGCGTCTAGCGGGTTTTGGTTATCTTTTATGGCCATTTCAAGCTTTTCAAGTTTTTTGCGTATTTGGTGTTGCTCTGGTCCTAGTGTGTTTTTCTGGTATAATTTTTCAAAGTGGTTTACCCATGTGTCCCCATTTTGAATGGACAAATCGTCGTGTTGTTTTTTGTGTAGTGTTTTCAAGTTGTCCCAGAAACAATTCGACTCAATGGATTCCTCCATGGAGCTGAGTGTATTCTTAATAAATTGCTCTTTTTTGGTCCTGAGTGTGTTTCTGTATTGTGTTAGCGTCTGACAATAAGTAAGGCGTAATTCCTCGTTTTCTGGATGTCTGTGTTTTTGGTTTGATAGTTTTCTAAGTTTTTTCCTCATGTTATGGCAATCATGGTCAAACCATTTTTCATAGTTTTTTGTTTTGGGTTTGTTCTTGCGAGCTTTCAAGTTTGCATTTGTTGCCAAATTATCAAAAATATTGTTTAGTTTACTAACTGCCCGGTTTACGCCTTCTTTATTGTGAGTGTATATGTTATCCAGAAAGGTGTCTAAGAGAGCTTGAGTTGATGCATTGCTAATTGTTTTCTGGTATTTTTCCGTGTCGTTTTTGGCCCATCTGTACGATTTTTTGGTGTTGTACAGTTTACTGGGTTGTGTTTCTATGTTGTTTGTTTCTGTCTTTTTGAGAAACATAGTAATTTGACTGTGATCTGACAGTGTTGTTTGTGGTTTGACTGTGAATGCTCTGAAAGAGGATGGGTCCAAGTCTGTAATCATATAGTCTACTGTGCTGCAGCCAAGAGGTGAGCAGTAGGTCGATCTTCCTAGGAGGTCTCCTATGAACCTACCATTGACAATGTACAGACCCAGGTTTCGACAGAGCTGTAGTAGCTGTTTACCGTTGGTATTTGACTGCTTGTCGCAGTTATGCCTGTATGGAAGGGAAGGGATGTCAAAGTGGTTATTCCCGAATACGTAATTGTTTCCCTGATTATTGGTGAAGTCTGGTTCTTCGCCCGTTCTTGAATTGAGGTCCCCACAGATCAACACGTTCCCCTGGGCCTGGTATTGGATAATTTCCCCCTCCATGTTGGAGAAGGTGTCCTCTTTGTAGTACGGGGAATCGATTGGAGGGATATAAAGTGCGCAAATGTAAACATCTTGGGTGTTTGAGATAATCTCCCTCTCAAGTTTGAGCCACATATGGTTTTCGCCCTTTTTTATAAATTTGATGTAATTCTTAAGTTCTGTTTTAAACCAGATCAGTATGCCTCCGGAGTCTCTGCCTTGGGTTACACTTGGTAATTTATTGGAGGGGACCACTAGCTCAGTGTACCCTTGGGGACAGCCGGTGTGTCCTTTTCCTTTATACCAAGTTTCCTGTAAAATGATAATATCTAGATCTTTAGTTTCCTCTATGAACTCTGGGGTCCTACTCTTCACTTCTCGCAGTGAAGAGCGTAGACCTTGGATATTCCAGGTCGAAATATATAAGGATTTCATGTTAAGTTTTATCTTTTTCTATGATAGGTTAAAGAGTGGTACGTGTTTGTCGTGTCTAAGTGTGGGGGAAAAAAAGATCACCCCAGTTGTCTACAAAAGTTAATACAATTTGGTTACAGTTCTTTCTATTAATTAGTCCTTGATCCATAAGGCGGAAGTAGATGCTGCTGCACATCTGCTTATTGTCTCTTAATGGATTGTTTCTGTCTGAGGTATTGCGTACGTCCTGTGCATCTCTCCCTCTGTCTGGCTGGTAGCGGTCCTATTCCCCTGTGGGACAGGAGTGGTGCAGGTCTGATAATGTTGTTTTGCATGGGGATCCTCTCCGGTCTCGGTTGGTGTGGTGGTGGTCTTTGTAGTGTTCCTGATATGTACCCCGCTGATCTCTGGTGGTCGGGGGGGGGTCCTCTTGGAGTCTGGGTATGGACCCGGTTAAAAGCGACGTCCTTCAGGGCTTTAGCAAAGATCGATATTTTTTGCCTTTGGATGTGGACGTGGTCGTAAAGACATTCCTCATCGAGGGTGGGGTGTTGGGCCAGGTGTACGTTGTGGTTTGATTCGCATTCTGTTGCTATGCTGGCATTTATCTCATGAATTGTGTTGTTGTTGAAGTCTGTTCTCGGCAATATTGTGGAAACAGTGATTCTAGTGTTTGGAAATGTACTGCTTGCCTTCCTAATCATTGCTCTGAGCGATGTTGCTACCTCTTTCTGTTTGGCCTTTAGGTCATTTGTGCCCGTGTGTATTATTATGTGTTGGGGGGAGCCTAATCTGGCTTTGGTCAGCCATCCCATGGCTCTGTCTGTTGTTGGGCACCAAATCTTTTCTACTTTACTTCTAGGGAAGAGCTTTTTCTCCCATAGAAATTTCCCATTTGAGTCTATGAGTATTACGACGTCAGCCTTGTTTGTGTTTACTGTCTGGTGGCTTTCGCCTGGACTCATAGTGTGTGTGCTGGGCTGGGGTGTCTGGTGTGTGCGTACCTCTTGTGAGCGGCTCGCTTGTGGTTCCATGGTGGTGGGGGAAGATTGCGAGTCAGCATGCTGGTCGGTCTGTGTGGCACCCCTTGTATTGTGTGTCTGTTGCTTTTGTTCCGTGTGGGAGTGCAGCCGTTCCGTCCGGCTCTGTCTTGTCTTATCTCTAGTCTCTGGTTGCTGGTCTAATGGTGTTTTCTCTCCTCTATGGCTCTCTTCTTTTTCCTGCAGCTCTTTCACCTGATTCTTAAGTAGATTCACCTGGTTATCAAGTCTATTCAGCTCTCTCTTGTGTCTCTCCCTCTCCTGCTTTTGTTTGTCATTCAATTTGAGGACCTCCTCTCTAAGTTTAACCATCTCTATCTCTAATTGATAAAATTTATCTTTTGGTTGTATCTGGCTGTGTGATCCCGGGGTATGTGTCTGGTCGGCCCTGGAAGGCTCACTCACTTCCTGGCTAAGCTGGTCGGCCCTGGAAGGCTCACTCACTTCCTGGCTATGCGGCTCTTCTCTTGGTGGGCTGGGAATGGTAGGGGAACTATGTGTGGCTTCCTCCGTGGTAGTTATGCTGGGGTTTGTCAGTTGTATCGTGTGGCTGTGGTTCCCCGGGGTTAGTGTCTGGTTTGAACTGTGTGGCTCGTTCATCCCTTGACCATGCAGATTTTCTCCTGGTAAGTTGTCAATGTTGGGGGGAGTGCGGGCCACTCTGGGGCTGTTCATTCCCCTCGTAGTTGATCTTTTCAGTGTCCTGAAGGCCGTTGCAAATTTGTCGAGGTTGCCTTGCACTAATATTGTTCCGGTATTGTACGCGTTGACAGTCGTGATTGAACTGTCTCCTGGTGTGTTAATTTTCATTATGGACCCATTTGCGGTATTTTTTAGCTTAACACTGGTATAGTGTGATTTTATTGCTCTGATCCAAGCCGCTGGCTGATCTGAGTAGAATATGAGGTTACTTTTTGTCCCATTGTTGTAACAGTCAGTAAAGAGAGTTTCTGGTTTTTCTCTCATCTGAGCATGCTTGATCGCTTTTATAGCTTTTTTTGTGGTGTTGGGGGGAATCTGGAAGCGGGGCTGCTGTGGATCTTCTGATTCGCTCATTTTTGGTAAAGTATTGTTGATCTTAGAAGAAGCTTTTCTGGGGCCCCGGGTTTGGTGTTACCCTCTCCCTGTTCGCGAACTTTCCCGGTCCCCCTCTCCGACCCCGTGGTCCCTGGGCCTCGGCTCCTGGGTTCACCCTTCTCAGGTCTGAGTCTGTGAGCCACTGTTTCCCGGTGCCTTCGGGCTGTTCCCCTCCCCCTCAGAGGTCTCTGGGCCTCTGTTTCGGCCTGGCTCCTCGGGCCTTTCCCTGGGCCTCCCTCCCTGGGCCCTGTACTCACGGTCTTGGTTGCGAGCCTTCTGGTTGCTCTCCTTCTCCTCAGAGGTCTCTGTGCCTGCTGGCCTGGCTCCTCGGGCCTTTCCCGTGCTGGATTGTTGGGCTGTGGCCCGAGTCCCCTCGGCTGTGCTGATTGCTGGATTTCCGGGCTGCGTTCCGAATCTCCTCGGCTGTGCCGATTTCTGCGATGCGGCCCGAGTCCTCTCCGCTGTGCCGATTGCCGGGCTGCGTTCCGGATCTCCTCGGCTGTGCCGATTTCTGGGATGCGGCCCGAGTCCCCTCGGCTGTGCCGGTTGCTGGACCGCTGGGCTGCGGCCCGAGTCACCTCGCCTCCTCGAACTCGGTCCCGATGCCGCCGACTCAACCACCGCTGCTGAAGCCCCGTATGGCTGCCGTTCACTGGTTTGTGTAGTTCTTCTCTTGTTTCTTTTTTTTTTGCTTTGGCTTTTTTTTTTCCTCTATTTTCCTCTGGGTTTTTTTTTGGTAGTCTTTCTGGCGGTCTTTTCCTTCTCTACTTTGTCGAGACTAATCTAAACTTAAACTAACCTAAACTAAACTAACTTAACTAGAACTAAATTTAATTTTAAAACCTTTTTTTAAAAATTGAAATGAAATGAAACTTTTTTTCCCCACTTTAGACACTAAAAACACTAAAATCTCAGCAGCCCATCTTCAGCATGTGTATTCACTCCGTCTGCAATTCTCTCTCCCCACTGGAAGCGATAGGCATTAGGACCCTGAAGCCTCCATCAGCTTGTGAACCGGAGTAGAAGACAGGGCTGGGGAAGACAGAGGTACAGGGCGATAGCGATCGGCAGATAAGGGCCGGGCCGCTTTGAAGTGAGGGGCGCAGCCGGGCCATCGATCGCAACCACCGATAAGGGCCGCACTCGGGCTGAAAGGGCAGCGGCTGCAGAAATTGAAGGCGCGAGAGCCGCGGTGCACAGCGCGGGCCATCGATCGGGATCGGGAGATAAGGGCTTTGGAGTGCGAGCCGCAGCCGGGCCATCGATCGCAAGCACTGATAAGGGCCGGGCCGCTTTCAAGTGCGAGGCGCAGCCGGGCCATCGATCGCATCCGCTGATAAGGGCCGCACTCGGGCGATCGCGGCGAAGATAAGGGCCGCACTCGGGGGCTGAAGGGAGATGGCGTCGGGGGACGGGTGAAGACCGCCAAGCGCGGGAAAACCGCCATTTTGTGGGCGGAGGACGACGGCAAGAGCGGGAAGCCGCCATCTTTGATAACAAGTAAAGAAAATAAAATCTGAGAAATTGCAAATCTACAATGCCTAAACACGGGAATATTAGCACCTTTGATAGTGACCTCGAAGATTGGGCCATATATGTTGAAAGAGTAAAAAATTATTGTAAGGCCAATAAAATTCGTGACCAAGATAAAGCTCTAACATTATTAAATTTAATGGGTGTGAAGACATACGGGCAATTGAAACACCTGTTATCACCAGATGAACCGGCGGATAAGACGTTCGATGAGATTGTTACTGTCCTGAAAGATCATCTAAACCCCACGCCGCTGATGCTAGCGGAACGATTTAAATTTTACGACAGAAGGCAGCTACAGCATGAAAGCAATGCTGAATATTTGCTGGAATTGCGTAAATTAGCAAAATATTGCCAGTTTGGAACGGGACAGACAGATGCACTACGAGACAAATTTGTGTGTGGTTTATTTAAACAGGATACACAAAAGCGACTGCTCGAGGAGAATGAGCTGACGCTTGAGAAGGCGGTCACTATGGCAGCAGCACACGAAGCCGCAGCGAGAGGCACGGCAGTAATGCAGCTACGGTCACCGGAGCTCAGTGCACACAAATTGGGTGTGCGTTCTGGCAAATGTTATCGTTGTGGAAAGACAACGCATGATCAGAACCAGTGTTGGTTTAAAAACCAAGAATGTAGAACTTGTGGTAGGCTTGGACACATAGCTAGAGTATGCAGGTCAGGGAAGAAGACCAGCAACAAGAAGTCACCGCAAGGAAAATACGCAAAGGTACACAAGGTGGCCGAACAGGAGTCCGATTCAGACGCTAGCAGTAATGAACTGGCTGGCTTAAGCAGTATTGAACTGGCTAGCTTAAGGGTACTCAACGTTGGTAAGGGTGCAGACCTCCAGACAATTTGGGTTACTCTTCAGATAGAAGGAGTCCAAGTAAAAATGGAATTGGACACTGGATCGGCATTGTCGGTCATGAATAAGAAAGATTACAGAAGGTTATTCCAACATATTCCCCTACAGGATACGGAGATTATATTGACAACCTACACGGGGCAGAGAGTGTACCCCATCGGGACAATAAAGGTTGCAGTGGCCAACAAAGGCGAAGGAAGTCAAATAATGGACTTATATGTGCTACCGGAGGGAGGTCCACCACTACTAGGCCGGGAGTGGTTTAGAAACATAAATATGGACTGGCATTCGCTAAAAGCCATAAAGAGTGAGAACTCGGTGCAGATAATCAGCCCAGACTCTAGAACTGATGATGGTAAGACCAACCCATGTGCAAAAGACAAAGTTTCAGCACAGAATTCCACTGAGCAACAACAACATAGTTTAACAGAGAATTCTGAGTCTGTCAAGTCTACTGATATGCACATTTTTGAGGGACACTGGGCTCGAACTCAACTCCATTTCAAACTACAACAGCAATTAGAACAAATGATTCGCCGTTTTGAGCAAGAGATGAATGAAATAAAAAAGTTCTTTGTTACAGAGTGGGAGAATCTGGAAAGGCAACAGAAGCAACTGATGGAGAAAATGGAGCAGGAGCACACCAACCATCTGCGCGAGGAGGCCGAACGAATCAAAGCTGATTCAGGTTCTGAAGGTGCGTGCCATAATCTGGTGTCAGAAGAGTTAACGGTCAGCCAACTCCTTCATATGCTGAGGGACAAGACTCTGAAATGGGAAAAACTTGAACACGAGCTGCGATCTTCAAAGGAAAAGGGTTCGGAGCTCTCAAAAGTCATTGAGATGGCTGATGTGACGACACAGACTGAAACGACTGCAACAGAGCAGCCATTGGATGCCAAAAGTACGCTGACTCACGTCAATGTAGAACAACAGACCGCTGAAACAGCTGCTCCGGTAGAGGGATTGCATAGTCCGATCAATCAATCTCCAAAGGAAGTTGAAGTATTAAAATCACAAATGAGGTCACTAGTAAACGACTTGCTGAAAGCCCAGAAAAAGCTGGATGCAGAGGTACACATGAAGAAGTCTCTTCAGGAAAGATGTCTGGATTTGGAACAAGAGCTGGCTAACGTCCAGCTGGGTATGGAGGAAATAGACGACCCTCTCACTGGTCTAGCTCAGGACGACACCGAATATTACCATGACCTGGTGGACGACACCGAATATTACGATGTCCTGTCCTGCCCAGCTTGTAACTTCGACTCCCAAAGTGCAGAAATCATGGAGGAGCACCAAAAGTCTACGGAACATCGGGAGAAGCTGGCTCTACGACGGAAACAGGAGGAAGAGAAGGAGGAACTGCGCATGCAGCTGGCAGCTGTGGCAGCTGACAATGGAGCCCAGAGAGTCTCCAAGAAGCAGAAAAGGAAAAGTAAAAACAGAAGATGACCCATCTGAACCATTATCACCTCTACCAGATCACACACGTGGTCCCTCCGAACGGAGCCAAATCAGTTCGGAAGTTCAAGCTGTTAAATCCATGAAAGGACTATTGAATGAGTAACGTGAACCGACTACACCACAGAGATTGAATCTGTGAACTGTTTTCCGCAGAGACTGAATCTGTGATATGTTACGTTAAACATGAAGTTATATATGTATATATGTTATTATGTTATGTTAAATGGGGGGATGACTATAAAGCTAAGAAGGGAGGAGTGTTGTGTATGTAACCTGTTCCACCTTAAGAGATGTACTACTTTCTCAGGCTGCTGTAGACGTAATACCGGGGGTGAACACACCGGTATATAAGCACTGCGCAGTAATCTTGTATTCAGTATAGTCCCTACCTCCAACCAGTAAAGACCTGTTTTTATTGTTACTCATTAGTCTGTGTCTTAATTAACTAAATAATTCACAGACTTAACACCGGCCATGATGTTCTTTAACCGAAGGTTGAGATCTCGTCTGGATTTGCTCAAACCAAATGTGCGAAGAGATGTTGAGAATAAGCAATTCCAGCACATCAATGAGAAGCCGACAAGGAGCTTCAATGTAGGGCAACCAGTCTTGGCTCGCGACTACCAAACAGAGAAATGGCAACCAGGAACGATATGCACACGGCAGGGGCCATTAATGTACACCGTGGATGTTGGGGAGAACATCGTGAGACGCCATGTCAACCAGGTCCTAGAGTCACAGGAAAGAGTCCACCCCAGGTCTCGTGTACCTGGTGATGAACCCGACATACCGGTAGCATCTACCCCAGAAACATTAGCATCGGAAGCTGATGAACCAACCGACGACAGGGGGCCAAAATCACCTCCGCACCAAGAGCAAGACACTCAGGAAAGGCACTATCCAGAAAGGATCAGGAAGCCGCCCCAAAGACTGAATTTATAAATGGACTATTTGCCGTTAATGTTACATGTTAAAAGTTTTAATTGTTAAATGAATGTTATGGTACTGTTAATCTAAAAGGGGAGGAATTGTAGTGTATGTACCTTTAAGGGGAGAACTACTTTTTACAGCTCCTGTATACTGTAGTACCGGTAGTGACCACACCGGTATATAAACCCTGAGTAGGGATCTGTACTTTAGTTTTTGAGTAACCTGCATCCAGTAAACACCTGTTAATTGTTCCTCTGCAGTCTCTGTCGATTTATTGAAGAACTAGCTGAAGTGCCCGGCGGTGCCGAGGGTCTTTTGAGGGCATATTGTTGTTGGAAGAGAGAGAGAGAGCGACTGGGGGGGGGGAAGAGAGAGAGTGACTGGGGGGGGGAGAGAGAGAGCGACTGGGGGGGGGAAGAGAGAGCGACTGGGGGGAAGAGAGAGAGAGAGTGACTGGGGGAAGAGAGAGAGAGAGCGACTGGGGGGAAGAGAGAGAGAGAGCGACTGGGGGAAGAGAGAGAGAGAGCGGCTGGGGTGGAAGAGAGAGAGCGACTGGGGGGAAGAGAGCGCGACTGGGGGGAAGAGGGAGCGCGACGGGGGAAGAGAGAGCACGACTGGGGGGAAGAGAGAGAGCGACTGGGGGAAGAGAGAGAGCGACTGGGGGGAAGAGAGAGAGCGACTGGGCGGAAGAGAGAGAGCGACTGGGGGAAGAGAGAGAGCGACTGGGGGGAAGAGAGAGAGCGACTGGGGGGGAAGAGAGAGAGCGACTGGTGGGGGAAGAGAGAGAGCGACTGGGGGGGAAGAGAGAGAGCGACTGGGGGGGAAGAGAGAGAGCGACTGGGGGGGAAGAGAGAGAGCGACTGGGGGGGAAGAGAGAGAGCGACTGGGGGGGAAGAGAGAGAGCGACTGGGGGGGAAGAGAGAGAGCGACTGGGGGGGAAGAGAGAGAGCGACTGGGGGGGAAGAGAGAGAGCGACTGGGGGGGAAGAGAGAGAGCGACTGGGGGGGAAGAGAGAGAGCGACTGAGGGGGAAGAGAGGGAGCGACTGGGGGGGAAGAGAGAGAGCGACTGGGGGGGAAGAGAGAGAGCGACTGGGGGGGAAGAGAGAGAGCGACTGAGGGGAAGAGAGAGAGCGACTGGGGGGGAAGAGAGAGAGCGACTGGGGGGGAAGAGAGAGAGCGACTGGGGGGGAAGAGAGAGAGCGACTGGGGGGGAAGAGAGAGAGCGACTGAGGGGAAGAGAGGGAGCGACTGGGGGGGAAGAGAGAGAGCGACTGGGGGGGAAGAGAGAGAGCGACTGGGGGGGAAGAGAGAGAGCGACTGAGGGGAAGAGAGGGAGCGACTGGGGGGGAAGAGAGAGAGCGACTGGGGGGGAAGAGAGAGAGCGACTGGGGGGGAAGGGAGAGAGCGACTGGGGGGGAAGAGAGAGAGCGACTGGGGGGAAGAGAGAGAGCGACTGGGGGGGAAGAGAGAGAGCGACTGGGGGGGAAGAGAGTGAGCGACTGGGGGGGAAGAGAGAGCGACTGGGGGGAAGAGGGGGAGCGACTGGGGGGGAAGAGAGAGCGACTGGGGGGGAAGAGAGAGAGCGACTGGGGGGGAAGAGAGAGGGATGCGGGAAGAGAGAGAGCGATGGGGGGGAAGAGAGAGAGCGATGGGGGGGAAGAGAGAGAGCGAAGGGGGGAAGAGAGAGAGCGACGGGGGGAAGAGGGAGAGCGACGGGGGGGGAAGAGTGAGAGTGACGGGGGGGAAGAATGAGAGCGACTGGGGGGGAAGAGAGAGAGCGACTTGGGGGGAAGAGAGAGAGCGATTGGGGGGGAAGAGAGAGAGCGACTGGGGGGGAAGAGAGAGAGCGACTGGGGGGGAAGAGAGAGAGCGACTGGGGGGGAAGAGAGAGAGCGACTGGGGGGGAAGAGAGAGAGCGACTGGGGGGGAAGAGAGAGCGCGACTGGGGGGGAAGAGAGGGAGCGACTGGGGGGGAAGAGAGGGAGCGACTGGGGGGGAAGAGAGAGAGCGACTGAGGGGGAAGAGAGGGAGCGACTGGGGGGGAAGAGAGAGAGCAATTGGGGAGGAAGAGAGAGAGCGACTGGGGGGGAAGAGAGGGAGCAACTGGGGGGAAGAGAAGGAGCGACTGGGGGGGAAGAGAGAGAGCGACTGGGGGGGAAGAGGGAGCGACTGGGGGGGAAGAGAGAGAGCGATTGGGGGGGAAGAGAGAGAGCGACTGGGGGGGAAGAGGGAGCGACTGGGGGGGAAGAGAGAGAGCGATTGGGGGGGAAGAGAGAGAGCGACTGGGGGGAAGAGAGAGAGCGACGGGGGGAAGAGAGAGAGCGACTGGGGGAAGAGATAGCGACTGGGGGGAAGAGAGAGCGCGACTGGGGGGAAGAGAGAGAGCAACTGGGGGGGAAGAGAGAGAGCGACTGGGGGGGAAGAGAGAGAGCGACTGGGGGAAGAGAGAGAGCGACTGGGGGGAAGAGAGAGAGCGACTGGGGGGAAGAGAGAGAGTGACTGGGGGAAGAGAGAGAGAGCGGATGGGAAGGGGAGGGGGGAGGAGGGGAGGGGAAGGGGTGGGGGGTGTGGGGGGAAGGGGGTGTGGGGGGTTGTGGGTGGGTGGGGGAGAGGGGTTGTGAGGGGGGAAGGGGGGTTGGGGGGTGGGGGAGATGTGGGTGTGGGGGGGAAGGGTGTGTGGGGGAAGGGGGTTGTGGGGAGGGGAAGGGGCTTGGGGTGTGGGGGGGAAGGGGTGGTGGGGGGTGTGGGGGGAAGGGGGTGGTGGGGGGGTGTGGGGGGGAAGGGGGTGTGTGGGGGGGAGGTTGGGTGGGGGGTGTTGGGGGGTGGAAAGGGATGGGGGAGATATACTTAAAGTACAGGAAACTTGTGCTATCCGGCACCCACGGGACCGAGCTGCTGCCTTGCCTTAAAACTGCCCTACTCTCCAGAGTTAATGTTGAGAGATACGGAGATTCTTATCTCCGTATTTGACAACAAACACTGTTGCTTAGCAACAGCTTCGGGTGTGGCCCTAAAGCTCTACAGCTGAAGCTGTTGCTATAGCTACAGACCTTGCACAGCTTGACTGTTCAAACAAAGGAAAATAAACAAACAAAGAATAAAAAACGGCTGCTGATTTTTGTGGTGGCTCCAGATTGCCGATAGCTCACCTCCGGATAGTACAAAGTTTCCTGTACTTATAAAACATTTTTGGTAAATCTTTCTATAACATACACTTTACAACTTCACCAATCTTTTTATTAAAAAAGGGTCCTCACCTCTCAGTGTTGTACCACAAACAATGGCCGCCGCTTGCTTTTCAGTTGGAAAGATTAGGCCCCGCCCACACAGTCGATTGTCTGTCTCGGTCACCAGGACCCGATTTGGAGCACAGAAGCCCCACCCACTCTATGTTCCTGTACTAAGATTGGCCGCGCAGGCACTCTGTTGCACACTGATTCAAAATGGCGTCGCACTGAAACTTTTCGCCCTCCTTGACAAAGATGGCTGCCGTTAATCTGGGGCTGTCAGCAGAAGAAATTTCCTCAGCTGCAAACACAGGATCTTCAGATTATTATTCGGGGCTTGCGACCTGCCCCAGTTGCTTATGAAGCCTCCCCACCTACTGACCCTGGGAATGGAGCTGAGGCAGCACACCCTCTCTCCTCTGCCAGTGTTTGTCTCTGCCTAGGCGGGAGCCTGGGTCTAGATTTGCACTGCTGGCAGTTGGAGAAGCCTAGGCCCCGGGCCTGGAAAAACGGTGCAAGGTAGGAGAATTATAGAGGTTAGAGAAAAGATTTACAAATTAATTAACATTTTTTAAAAACAATTTGTGTTTTAAAAGCAACTTCTTTTTTTGCTGGAAATGTAGATTTGAAAAGAAACACGCAGAAAGTGGGAAAAGAAATGAAAAGTTTAGAATCAAGATGGCGGCGACTCACCTCGGTTCAGAACGATAAGGCCTGCCCACACACGCACCGATTGGTCGAGCGTCAGGTCACCAAAGCGTAGGATTGGTCAGTCGTCCGTCACTCGACTGTAGGAGGGCCCACCCGCATGCGCCAGGAACCCGGCGTACGATTGGTCGACCTCGAGGTCACTCTGTCGCTAATGAGCGGATAATGAGATGCTAATGACCAGAATGTTGAACGTTTTTTGGATACCGCGGGCGCAATTTTTGTCCGGCCGAAACGTAAATATGCTTAGGACGGTTCCGGAATCGTCAGCTTTCTTTCGACGTAACGCACGTGTAGGTACGCTCTATAACTTTCGAGTTAAATCAAGACAGACAGACAGACAGAAAGACAGACGGAATGACAGACAGAAGTATCCTTTTATATATATAGACTAGCTGAAGTGCCCGGCGGTGCCGAGGCTTTTTCGAGGGCATGTTGTTGTTGGAAGAGAGAGAGAGAGAGCAACTGGGGGGGAAGAGAGAGAGCGACTGGGGGGTAGAGAGAGAGCGACTGGGGGGTAGAGAGAGAGCGCGGGTGGGGGGAAGGGAGGGCGGGGGGGAAGGGAGGGGGAAGGGGGGGAAGGGAGGGGGGGAAGGGAAGGGGGGAAGGGAGGGCGGGTGGGAAGGGAAGGGGGAAGGGGGGCGGGGGGGAAGGGCGGGGGGAAGGAAGGGGGGGAGGGAGGGCGGGGGGAGGGAGGAAGGGAGGGCTTGAGGCTGAGAGACAGGCACGGCCACGCCCGGTTGCCGTGGTAACCCTGCCGCGCCGCCCCGCACTGCCGAGAGCCCAGCTCTCCGAGCCCCGCACCCCCCTGGCCGAGAGCCGCGCTCTCTGAGCCCCACCCCCCCGGCCGAGAGCCGCGCTCTCCGAGCCCCGCCCCCCCGGCCGAGAGCCGCGCTCTCCAAGCCCCGCCCCCCCAGCCGAGAGCCACGCTCTCCAAGCCCCGCCCCCCCAGCCGAGAGCCGCATTCTCCAAGCCCCGCCCCCCCAGCCGAGAGCTGCGCTCTCCAAGCCCCGCCCCCCCCGGCCGAGAGCCGCGCTCTCCAAGCCACGCCCCCCCCCCCCGGCCGAGAGCCGCGGTCTGCAAGCCCCGCCCCGCCCGGCCGAGAGCCGTGCTCTCCAAGCCCCGCACCCCCCCCGGCCGAGAGCCGCGCTCTCCAAGCCCAGCCGGCCCGCACTCCCGTTGCCGGGGTAACCCGATCCGCACTCTCGAGAGCCCCGCCCCCCCCGCCCGAGCCGAGCGCGGAACAGAGTCTCACCTGCTCCTGCTGCGCGCGCACCCTGACCCTCATGGCTGACGCCGTTGCCCCGGGAAACGTGACATGGGGGGGTGGTTGTGAGGAGCTTAGCAGCAGCCCAGTTACCTAGCTCGGGCCTGGCTGGGCAAGAAGGGCCCAGGCTTTCAGGCCTAAGAAAAAATACGGGCAAAGGTAGGAAAAAGAATGTTCAGGTTAGATAAAATATTTACAAATGAGTGATTTATTTTAAAAGAATTTAATAAATTGAATTTTATTTTGCTGGAAATGTATATTTGAAAAGAAAGACGCAGAAAGCAGGAAAAAGAATGGAAGCAAGATGGCGGCGACTCACCTCGGTTCAGAACGATAAGGCCCGCTCACACACGCACCGATTGGTCGACCGTCAGGTCACCAAAGCGTAGGATTGGTCAATCGTCCCGTCACTCGACCGTAGGAGTGCCTGCCGCAAGCGGTAGCAAGCCGCCATACGATTGGTCGACCTCGAGGTCACTCTGTCGCTAATGAGCGGATAATGAGATGCTAATGAGCGGAACGTTGAAGATTTTGGGATACCGCGGGCGCAATTTTAGCCCGGCCGAAACGTAAATACGCTTAAAACCGTCTCGGAAGCGTAAGCTTTCTTTGGAGGTAACGCGCGCGTAGGTACGCCCTGTAACTTTCGAGCGCATAGCCCGACAGACGCACAGGCGATGACAGACAGAATGACAGAATGACAGAATGACAGACAGACAGACAGATCGACCGATTTATATATATAGACTAGCTGAAGTGCCCGGCGGTGCCGAGGCTTTTTCGAGGGCATGTTGTTGTTGGAAGAGAGAGGGAGAGAGAGAGCGACTGGGGGGGGGGGGAGAGAGAGAGAGAGAGAGAGAGAGAGCGCGCGACTGGGGGGGGAAGAGAGAGAGCGACTGGGGGGTAGAGAGAGAGCAACTGGGGGGTAGAGAGAGAGCGCGGGTGGGGGGAAGGGAGGGCGGGGGGAAGAGAGGGCGGGGAGGGGAAGGGAGGGGGGAAGGGGGGGAAGGGAGGGCGGGGGGGGCGGGGGGTGGGAGGGGGGAAGGGGGGCGGGGGGGAAGGGGGGGCGGGGGGAAGGGAGGGCAGGGAGGGAGGAAGGAGGGCTTGAGGCTGAGAGACAGGCACGGCCACGCCCGGTTGCCGGGGTAACCCTGCCGCGCCGCCCCGCACTGCCGAGAGCCCAGCTCTCCGAGCCACGCCCCCCCCCGGCCGAGAGCCGCGCTCTCTGAGCACCGCCCCCCCCGGCCGAGAGCCGCACTCTCCGAGCCCCGCCCCCCCCCAGCCGAGAGCCGCGCTCTCCAAGCCCCGCACCCCCGGCCGAGAGCCGCGCTCTCCAAGCCCCGCCCCCCCGGCCGAGAGCCGCGCTCTCCAAGCCCCGCCCCTCCCGGCCGAGAGCCGCGCTCTCCAAGCCGAGCCCCGCCCCCCCCAGCCGAGAGCCGCGCTCTCCAAGCCCCGCCCCCCCCCGGCCGAGAGCCGCGCTCTCCAAGCCCCGCCCCCCCGGCCGAGAGCCGCTCTCTCCAAGCCCCGCCCCCCCGGCCAAGAGCTGCGCTCTCCAAGCCCCGCCCCCCCGGCCGAGAGCCGCGCTCTCCAAGCCCCGCCCCCCCAGCCGAGAGCCGCGCTCTCCAAGCCCCAGCCGGCCCGCACTCCCGTTGCCGGGGTAACCCGATCCGCACTCTCGAGAGCCCCGCCACCCCCCCCGCCCGAGCCGAGCACGGAACAGAGTCTCACCTGCTCCTGCTGCGCGCGCACCCTGACCCTCGTGGCTGACGCCGTTGCCCCGGGTAACATGACACGGCGGGGGGGGGTGGGGGAGGTGGTGAGGAGCTTAGCAGCAGCCCAGTTACCTAGCTCGGGCCTGGCTGGGCAAGAAAGGCCCAGGCTTTCAGGCCTAAGAAAAAAACGGGCAAAGGTAGGAAAAAGAATGTTCAGGTTAGATAAAATATTTACAAATGAGTGATTTATTTTAAAAGAATTTAATAAATTGAATTTTATTTTGCTGGAAATGTATATTTGAAAAGAAAGGCGCAGAAAGCAGGAAAAAGAATGGAAGCAAGATGGCAGCGACTCACCTCGGTTCAGAACGATAAGGCCCGCCCACACGACCGTCAGGTCACCAAAGCGTAGGATTGGTCAATCGTCCCATCACTCAACCGTAGGAGGGCCCGGCCGCACGCGGCAGCAAGCCGCCGTACGATTGGTCGACCTCGAGGTCACTCTGTCGCTAATGAGCGGATAATGAGATGCTAATGAGCGGAACGTTGAAGGTTTTTCAGATACCGCGGGCGCGATTTTAGCCCGGCCGAAACGTAAATACGCTTAAAACCGTCTCGGAAGCGTAAGCTTTCTTTGGAGGTAACGCGCGCGTAGGTATGCCCTGTAACTTTCGAGCGCATAGCCTGACAGACGCACAGGCGATGACAGACAGAATGACAGACAGAATGACAGAATGACAGACAGACAGACAGACAGACAGACAGATGTACCGATTTATATATATAGATACCATACAGTAACATTCACCGATTCAACAGTAACCATGGGACACAGATTTTAAATAATTGGCAAAAGAACTAGAGGAGAAATGAGGAGAAATTTCTTCACACAGTGGGTTAATAAGACTTGGAACTCAGTACCTGAAAGGGTGGTGGAATCGGATTCCATGGGAACTTTCAAGAAGCAATTGGACATGTATTTGAAGAGCACTAATTTGCAGTGTTATGGGGAGAAAGCTGGGGAGTGGGACTAAATTTCAAAGAGCCAGCACAGGCACGACGGGCTGAATGGCTCCCCTCCGTGCTGCAAGAATCTATAATTCTATGATTCTATGGAAGTATATTCAGGCAAAAAAAATGTACTATGTTCTTCTGGTAAAAATAACTGAGGCTTACACAATGGCCAGGAATGTTTTGGTTGCATTATTTGCACCAATCACCTTCCTTTGTTCAAGTCAGATGCCCCCAGTTCCTTGACTCGTTGATGGCCAGCTTAGCATAATTGGTCCAACCCGAGGATGACTTTGGCTGTGAAATGTCCTTGTCTGACGGGAGCACTCTCTCTCTTTCTATGGGAATGGTGTTATTTCTTTGGCTGTGCTAAGCCCCGTGGAGTTTTCCTGATCTCTATTACTCAAGTCCTCTCAGCCACAGTGGTAATATGGATCCTTCTCTATACCTATAAGATAGGCCCCTCCTCAAAGCAAAATTATTATCACCAGCTTGAGATCCTTAAAGCGGATGTTCTTTTGCTCTATGTGGATAGAATTATAGGTGGCCCAGAAATTCGGGTCTCCACGGGTGAGTACGCATGGGGTACTCACCCGTAAGCCCAATGGAAGTGCCGGTTTCCTGCATGCACTGCGCATGCGCGGGAAACCGGCACTTCCGTTCCCCTGAAAGAAGGGGTTGAGAGGTGGAATGCGTGCGCAGGAGAGGCAGCGCGTGCGCATCGAACTTGCGTTTTTTTTCCAGGTTTTTCCGGGAGGGTAAGTCTCCAGGAGTTACACATATAAAAAGCAGGCGTAAGGCCTGCTTTTAACAAGGTAAGTGGTGAATTAATAAAAATTAAAACATTTTTTCCACAGGTTTATTATTTTTAAATACTTTAAAGAAAGGTAAGTTTATTTCTGGCCCCGTTAGAAAATGTAATTAATTTTTTCAAAAATTTTAATTATTGTTTAAAATAGTTATTTCATGTAATTTATAGTTATTTTAAAAATGTGATGTTTTTCTTAAATTTATTTGAAGATTTAGTGATATTTTGGGGCTTATAGTATTTATGGTTTTGACAGCTCTTCCTGTCAAACTTATGAATGAAGCATTCCCTGCTACCATTGGCTCTCTATGGCCCACGTGATCCCAGGGGACACATCGAACTAACTGCGCCCCTGGGATATGCAAGCACTGCGCGCCGGCGGTTGGAGGAGGCCCAGGATCGGAATCCCACGCGGGCCCACAGCTCAACGGCCGGCGCGGTAGCTAAGTGCAGGTCGGGGGCTTGTACCCGCGGGAAGCCCCCGACCCGAATTTCTATCCCATAGAGGTTACAGGCCATTCGGCCCAACTGGTCTGTGCCGGTGTTTATGTTCCACATGAGCCTCCTCCCACCCTACTTCATCTCACCCTAAGCTGATAAGGTCACCAGCTCTGATTGGATGTATTCCAGCAGGTTTCGTCACATACCTCCCCCGCATTCAACCACCCCCGCTCCCCAATGCTCCCGCCATTGGTCGCACAGCCTTGTGGCGATCCGCCTTCCCGCACCGATTGGAAAGCGAACAGACTCATTGTTACCCGATTGGATGATTTGTGACTGTCAGTCAAGCAGTCTTACTTTTTTTTCCATCACCAAAAATATTTATAACCATTGAAACAAAAGTGTTCCAAGAAAATGAAAGAAAAAACATACCATTTTATTTTCAATGCTTCCATGATTTTTCTCCCAGGGGGTTTTGCTCACAACAGTGTATGGGACACTAATCTTTAGCAGGATAATCCTGGAAGGTTGTTATTCTAAATGTAGAGGAGATATGTTGTGAGATACTTCAGGTGTCCTTAAAACCACATGACAAATGCCAATAGGAGACCATCGCTGGCTCGTGCCAGCCATCTGTTGCATCAATAGTTACGCAAACAGTTCTCCCCAGGGGAACCTATCCTTCCTCCTTCTTTCCCATAAACGTGGAGTGAATTGGCTTGGCTGTAAATGCTTTCCAGGAATATCAGTCCTGATTAAAAACAGAAAATGCTGGAAATACTCAGCAGGTCAGGCAGCATCTGTGCAGAGAGAAACAGGGTTAACATTTCAGGTTGATCACCCTTTGTCAGAACTGGAAAAAGCTGGAGATGGAACAGGTTTTTAAGCAAGTGTAGGGGCAGAGAAAAGGAGGAGGGGAGGGAAGGAAAGAACAGTCCTGATTAGCCTGACGCTAACTGATGGAGTTTGTTATTAAGTGAGTGCTGCCCTCCGTTAACAGCAGGAACTGGGAGGGCGAGGCAGTCTGCACGCTACACTCAGCGGAGCAAAGGCAGGGCAAAATGGAGCAGCAGGAAGCATGGCAACAGCGCAACCTGTTTTTTCCCCACAATCCCTTGGGTGTGTGAGACTTCCCATAGGATTGGAACAGTGCACTTGGAAAATGCCAACACTACTGACATGAAAAGGTAAAGGAAGACTTTCATTTCTACAGCACCTTTCACAACCTCAAGACATCACAAAGTGTTTTACAGCCAATGAAGTACCTTTTTGGAGTGTAGTCACTGTCGTAATGTAGGAAACGTGGCAGCCAATCCGCACAAAGCAAGCTCCCGCACACAGCAATGTGATAATGACCAGATATTTAGTTAGGTTGGTTGTGGGATAAATATTGTCCAGGGCACCGGGGGGAACTCCCCCGCTCTTCTTTGAATACTGTCATGGGGTCTTTTATGTCCGCCTGTGAGGGAAGACGGGACCTCGGTTTAACCATCTCATCTGAAAAACAGCATCTCCAACAGTGCAGCGCTCCCCCAGTACTGCACTGGAGTGTCAGTCTAGATGTTTGTGCTCAAGTCTCGGGAGTGGGATTTAAACCCACAACCTTCTGACTCAGAGCCGAGGGTGCTGCCCACTGAGCCACAGCCGACTACTGTGTAGTTTACTCTATATCAGTGGGTGTGTGTGGTATGTGCACACTATTGAGTGTCTGCATGTGCAAATTTTCTGTGTCCTTACATGTTTTCTCACGGCTCTGTGTACACACCTGAATCTTTGAACGCATGTGTCTGTGTTTGCAGCAACGCGCGTGTATTCCTGTGCGATTGTGGGTCCGCCTTCAAGCCTTGCTTGCTGGATGATGAGCCTGTACTGTTGGCTGCTTTTTGACAAGCTTGCCAGAAAATCATTCCCTTCAATTATCTCACATTCCCTCTCTCTACAGTTGAAACCAGAGTCATTACAATTCCCTTGTTTGGTTAAAAAAAAAAGCATTGGGACTGGGAATAATTCCAAGTTTCCTGTATGTGACTTCAAACAACAACAGACCCAGATCTGTACTTGGAAATGTGCAGTGGCCCAGATATTTATAAGTGCTACTTTTGTGAACTGGATGGATTCTTGTTAAAATCTCCCATTTCCCTCAATCTTGCCAGTTAACAAAAGGCATTCAATAATCATTAATAGTCAGGAGATGTACAGAGTCATTTTGCCCTTTACACTTGGGGAATGCACAGGATCATTTAAAAAAAAACGTTCCTGTCTGCAAGGAGCTTTGTTTCTTGCAGGGCAATTAGATTGTTAGCTCCTCAATTACTAAAGTTCACTCAACAGCAACTTGCATTTATCCAGCGCCTTCAACGTGGTAAAACGTCCCAAGGTGTTTCATAGAAGCGTTATCAGACAAAATTTAACACCGAGATACAGAGCGATACATACACAGAGAGGGGACCAAAAGCTTGGTCAAAGAGGTAGGTTTTAAGGAACATCTTAGAGGAGAGAGAGGTAGCGAGGTGGAGAGGTTTAGGGGGGGAGCAGTGGCGGGAATTGCGGAGCGGCGGAGTGAGTATAAAAGGCTCCAAGAGACCAGGTAGGCCTCAGTGAGGCGCGAGCAGCGGCGGGAATCGCGGAGCGGTGGAGTGAGTATAAAAGGCTCCAAGAGACCAGGTAGGCCTCAGTGCGGCGCAAGCGGCGGTGGGAATTGTGGAGCGGCGGAGTGAGTATAAAAGAGGCTCCAAGAGACCAGGTAGGCCTCAGTGCGGTGCGAGCGGCGGCAGGAATCACGGCGCGGCGGAGTGAGTATAAGAGAGGCCCCAAGAGACCAGGTAGGCCTCACTGCAGCGTGAGCAGTGGCAGGAATCGCGGAGCGGCGGAGTGAGTATAAAAGGCTCCAAGAGACCAGGTAGGTTTACCAATCTCCAATCTCCGAACTCAGAGGGAAGGAGAAAAGTAAAAAGTAATCGAAGTGTGACGTCACCAGAAAGCAGGTAAGTGATTGGTTGGTGAGTATTTCTCTTTTACTTGAACTTTAACTCTGTGGCTTATAGCTTCTAAAGTCTCTGTGGTGTAGCGGGGACAGTTTGTAAACCAGGGCCCTTAAATATACCATTTAATTGTAGTGTGATTGGTGGAATTGATTTGATTTAATTTAATTGCAATTAATTAAAGGGTAAGTCATGGCAGGACAGCCCGGTGCCGTGGTATGCTCCTCCTGCGCTATGTGGGAACTCAGGGACACTTCCTGTGTCTCTGACAACTACGTGTGCAGGAAGTGTGTCCAGCTGCAGCTACTGGCAGACCGCATTGGGGTGCTGGAGCTGTGATTGGATACATACTGGACCATTCGCGAGGCTGAGGACGTCGTGGATATCATGTTTGATCAGTTGGTCACACCGCAGGCAAAGGTTGGACAGGTAGAAAGGGAAGGGTGACCAATAGACAGAGTACTAGGCACAGGCAGGTAGTGCAGGGGTCCCCTGTGGACATCCCCCTCACAAACAGACACACCACTTTGAGTACTGTTGGGGGGGATGGCTTATCAGAGGAAGGCAGCAGCAGCCAACTTCCTGGCACCAGGGGTGGCTCTGCTGCACAGGACGGGAGGAAAAAGAAGGGTAAAGCTATAGTAATAGGGGATTCTATTGTAAGGGGAATAGATAGGCATTTCTGCGGCCGCAAACGAGTCTCCAGGATGGTGTGTTGCCTCCCTGGTGCAAGGGTCAAGGATGTCTCAGAGCGGCTGCAGAACATCTTGGAAGGGGAGGGTGAACAGCCAGTTGTCGTGGTGCATATAGGTACCAATGATATAGGTAAAAAAAGGGATGAGGTCCTAAAAGCTGAATATAGGGAGTTAGAAGATAAATTAAAAAATAGGACCTCAAAGCTAGTGATCTCAGGATTGCTACCAGTGCCACATGCTAGTCAGAGTAGAACTAGAAGGATATTTCAGATGAATACGTGGCTAGAGGAATGGTGCCAGGGGGAGGGATTCAAATTCCTGGGACATTGGAACCGGTTCTGGGGGAGGTGGGACCAGTTCAAACCGGACGGTTTGCACCTGGGCAGGGCCGGGACCGATGTCCTAGGGGGAGTGTTTGCTAGTGCTCTGGGGGAGGGATTAAACTAAAATGGCAGGGGGTTGGGAACCTGTAAGATTCGAAATTTTCAGCAATAATCACGCAAGAAAACAGGATAAAATAAGACAGTTTATTGACCAAAGTAAGCTTGCACAGAAAAACCTTTGATAAAAGGGCATACAAAATGGCCGCCGGGCCTCGTGATCAGTTTCTGGACCATTTGATTTCTGTTACTGCAAGCCAGACAGGCTTGTGGATTGAAGACAGTAAGCCCGCGAAAGCCAGTATCAGGAAAACGAAACTCAGGGAAACAGCATACATATTCAATGGATTCTAAGTACAGGACAGTTTCAGGCAAACAGGATGGGGCCCATCAAGATATGGGCGGACAATGCATGAACACTTAAACCCATTTAATGTACAAAGGAGAAACCGTTTAACAGCCATCAAGGGAAATCTCCAGACCGATCAATATGCGAACCGAGTCACGGTGACAATGTAAAAGACATTAAAAGACATTATCGGCCAGGAAGGCCAGTTAAGTTATCACCGGCTCCCGTTACAAGACAAAGCGCCCCTGCAGAGATTTCTGCCCGCCAAAATATTACAAAGACTGGACTATGATCTGGCGGGAGATAAGGCTGGCCCAAAAGGGTATAAATATGGATTTTGAAAAGTCCATCAGCCTGCCCTGCCCTCTCTTCCACCTCGGTAGCTTCGGAATCGATAAAGACGCTTCAGACGGACAACTTCGGGAAATAAGACAACGTGGTCGGTGTTCAGCCAGACAAGGCTCGGCCACGACGGGAAGACGACGAGGGTGGCCCGGGTGCTGTTGTCGGGAGATCATCGACGACCCAGGCCGAAGGAGAAGACACCCTCGGGAAAACCGACGATCCAGGTCGGATAAAAAGGACATTCCGAGCCTAGCCAGGCAAGGCCTCGACACGTGCATCCATTTCTTCAATATCACATTGGTGGCAGGGACTGTTCCATGAACCCAAATCCACAACAGACTTGGTGGATTTCAGCCATGACGAGCGCTCATTGAGGCTGTGTCCACTGCCTCATCGCCTGAGAGAAAGAAAAAAACAAGCTGCGCCAGAAGTTTCCAAATCCACGTGACGACGGAAAGCTGTGCCAGAAAGGCTGCGAACCCCTCCTTTTGCGATTCTGATAGTGGTGAGCATGATCCCGAGTTCCTCAAGTCGAAACTTAGTTTAGGTATTAGGGGAGGGAGTAAGGTTAAATCGTAATGTGTTTCCCCTTTTACGACGTGCCGTGTGTTCCCCATTTCCATAGAGTCAAGTTCATAAATTTGTGCATGATTGTAGTTACTTTAATCTGTGCCTATGACATGTATTTTGTAATGCTTCAAACTGTTTAAAAATAAAAGCATCCATTTCGTGCTATTCAACCTGGTCTATTGAGTCCTTTCTCTGCACTACAGTTCTCTGCATCTAAGTCCAAGGTCTAGAACCGTAGGGGAGAGTGGGTCGAACCACTCAAGGGTAATTATTGCACAAAGCCTGGCAGGAGACCAGAACGAGCAAGAGAAACCCCCTACAAACCTGAGCAGGGGGACAGAGGAAATGGAAACAAGGATAAAAGCAAAAGATAGGAAGGGAAAAACAAAAGTGGCAGTCAGAGAAATCAACGGTTTAAATCAAACATGGCCACAGTAAATAATAATTCTAATAGGTCTAAGAGCGTTAAAAAAACAAGCCTGAAGCCTTTGTGTCTTAATGCGAGGAGCATTCGTAATAAGGTGGATGAATTAGCTGCGCAAATAGAGGTAAACAAATATGATTTGATTGGGATTACGGAAACATGGCTCCAGGGTGGTGAAGGCTGGGAACTCAATGTCCAGGGGTATTCAATATTCAGGAAAGATAGGCAAAAAGGAAAGGGAGGTGGGATAGCATTGCTGGTTAAAGAAGGGATTAACACAATTGTAAGGAAGGATATTAGCTCTGATGATGTGGAATCTGTATGGGTAGGACTGAGAAATACCAAGGGGCAGAAAACGTTATTGGGAGTGGTATATAGGCCTCCAAACAGTAATGCGGAGGTTGGAGATGGCATTAAAAGGGAAATTAGAGAAGCGTGCAAAAAGTGCACAGCAGTCATCATGGGTGACTTTAATCTACATATAGATTGGGCTAACCAAATTAGTAACAATACTGTGGAGGAAGAATTCCTGGAGTGTTTACGGGATGGTTTCCTGGACCAATATGTCGAGGAACCAACCAGAGCTCAGGCCACCTTAGACTGGGTATTATGTAACGAGAAAGGATTAATTAGCATTCTTGTTGTACGAGGCCCCTTGGGTCGGAGCGATCATAATATGAACGAATTCTTCATTAAGATAGAGAATGAAGTAGTTGACTCAGAGACTAGGGTCCTGAATTTAAATAAAGGAAACTATGATGATCTGAGGCACGAATTGGGTAGGATTAATTGGGGAATGTCTCTCAAAGGGTTAACGGTGGATAGGCAATGGCAAACATTCAAAGACCGCATGGATGAACTACAGAATTTGTTCATCCCAGTTTGGCATAAAAATAAAACAAAATAGGTGACTCAACCGTGGCTAACGAGGAAAATTAGGGATAGCATAAGATCCAAGGAGAGGACATATAAATTGGCCAGAAAAAGCAGTAATCCAGGGGATTGAGAGCAGTTTAGGATTCAACAAAGGAGGACAAAGGGATTAATTAAGAAAGTGAAAATAGAATATGAGAGTAAGCTTGCAGGGTACATAAAAACTGACTGTAAAAGCTTTTATAGATATGTGAAGAGAAAAAGATTGGTGAAGTCAAGCCTAGGTCACTTGCAGTCAGAATCAGGGGAATTTATAATGGGGAACAAAGAAATGGCAGACCAATTAAATACATATTTTGGTTCTGTCTTCACAAAGGAGGACACAAATAACCTCCCAGAGATGTCGGGGAACATAGCGTCTGATGAAAGGGAGGAACTGAAAAAAATCAGTATTTGTAGGGAAATGGTGTTAGGGAAATTGATGGGATTGAAGGCCGATAAATCCCCAGGGCCTGATAATCTACATCCTAGGGTACTTAAGGAAGTGGCCCTAGAAATAGTAGATGCATTGCTGATCATCTTCCAACATTCGATGGAATCTGGAACAGTACCCATGGATTGGAGGGTAGCTAATGTTACCCCACTATTCAAAAAGGTGGTAGAGAGAAAATGGGGAATTACAGACTGGTAAGCCTGACATCGGTAGTGGGGAAAATGCTAGAGTCCATTATAAAAGATGTAATAGCAGAGCACTTGGAAAACAGTGACAGGATCAGACAAAGTCAACATGGATTTACAAAAGGTAAATCATGCTTGACGAGCCTACTGGAATTTTTTGAGGGTGTAACTAGTAAAATAGATAAGGGAAAACCAGTGGTTGTGGTGTATTTGGACTTTCAGAAGGCTTTCGATAAGGTCCCACATAAGAGATTAGCGTGTAAAGTTAAGGCACATGGGATTGGGGGCAAGGTATTGACTTGGATAGAGAACTGGTTGGCAGATAGAAAGCAAAGAGTTGGAATAAACGGGTCTTTTTCCGAGTGGCAGGCAGTGACTAGTAGGGTACCGCAGGGATCAGTCCTTGGACCCCAGCTATTCACAATAGATATTAATGATGATCTAGACAAGGGAACTAGATGTAATATCTCCAAATTTGCAGACAACACAAAGCTGGGTGGGCGTGTGTGCTGTGAGGAGGATGCCGAGAAACTACAGGATGATTTGGACAGGTTGGGTGATTGGGCAGAAGCATGGCAGATGCAATATAACGTGGATAAATGTGAGGTCATCCACTTTGGTGGCAAAAACAGGAAGGCAGATTATTATCTGAATGGCAATAGATTGGGAGAAGGGGAAGTGCAACGAGACCTGGGTGTCCTTGTGCACCAGTCGCTGAAGGTAAGCATGGAGGTGCAGCAGGTGGTTAAGAAGGCAAATGGTATGTTGGCCTTCGTAGCGAGAGGGTTTGAGTACAGGAACAAGGATGTCTTGCTGCAGTTGTACAGGGCCTTGGTGAGACCACATCTTGAGTACTGTGTGCAGTTTTGGTCGCCTTATCTGAGGAAGGATATTCTTGCCATGGAAGGAGTTCAGCGAAGATTCACCAGGCTGATACCTGGGATGGCAGGAATGAAGTATGAGGAGAGATTGGAACGATTGGGCTTGTACTCGCTGGAGTTTAGAAGAATGAGAGGGGATCTCATTGAAAATTATAAAATTCTGGCAGGACTGGAAAGACTAGATGCAGGGAGGATATTCCTGATGGTCGGGGAGTCCAGAACCAGGGGTCACAGTCTAAGGATAAGGGGTAGGCCTTTTAGAACAGAAATGAGGAGGAATTTATTCACCCAGAGTGGTGAACCTGTGGAATTCTCTACCATAGAAGGCAGTAGAGACCAATACATTAAATGTATTCAAGAAGAAGTTGGATATATTTCTTAAGGCTAAAGGGATCAAGGGGTATGGGGAGAAAGCAGGGACCGGGTACTGAACTTGGATGATCAGCCATGATTGCATTGAATGGCAGAGCAGGCTCGAGGGGCCGAATGGCCTTCTCCTGCTCCTATCTTCTATGTTTCTATGAATTCCAGAGCTTAAGACCTAGATGGCTGAAGGCACGGCCACCCTACTGATGACCCTTTGGATGATGGCATCTAATGCAGTACTGAGCCATACAGGTCTAAAGGTTCTGGATGAATTTCCTGGTCAGTGTGGATTTAGCTGATCTGAACCAGGCACCAGTTAGGCTGATATAGCTGTGGGTTGAAACCCACAACATTTTGACTCAGATATGAGACTGACACTGAGACAAGTCAATGGGGGAAAAATTCGGTGTCGCCCCATATGGGGTGCCATTATTGGCGGTGCACAAATTTTAATGCCTGGCGCTAATTATCGCCTCCGACAGCAAACTTGGCTTTTATCACCCCTGGAGGTGATTGGAGCGCTAAATCAGGCGCTACACACCTCTCTTAAGGCGCTAAGGCCGAGGAGCGAGGCGCTACCTCAGAGGGCGGGCGCAGCGCAGGTGCTGTCAGTTAGCGATTGAACACAGACACACTGGCGCCGGTCAGTTCTTAAAGGGGAGGGTCAATCTTGCTCTGCAGCCACACCCTGCTCACTGAAGCCTTGAATCTCGGCCTGGGCAGACCTGTGGCTAAATCTAGCAGCCAGACACTATGGAAAGGGCCAGGGAGCGAGCACAGCGCTTCTGCGAGCGGGCCTTGGAGGCTCTGGTTTGTGCGGTGGAGCACAGAAGATCCATTCTGTACCCAGAGAGTGGCAGGACGCCTTTGCCACACGAGTACAGAAGAGTGTGGAGGGAGGTGGCTCAGAGAGTCTCCTCAAGCAGCATGGTGCCTAGGACCCATCTCCAATGTGGGAAAAAGTTCAACGACCTCACTCAGGTCGTCAGGGTGAGTGACTTTTTTTCAAAACCTCTCCATCCCTCCATCTCAAACTCACTTTATGGCCAGAGGGTCTTAAAAGCCCCAATGCCCAACACTCATCCAACACCTATGGCCCTTTCATGAAACACACACGCACATTCCACACTTTGTATACAGTAAGGGCTATTCAACTATGGCAGGCATTTCAGGCAAGACCATGGCTGCATACAGTAAGGGCTATTCAATTATGGGAGGCATTTCAGGCAAGACCATGGCTGCATACAGTAAGGGCTATTCAACCATGGGAGGCATTTCAGGCAAGACCATGGCTGCATACAGTAAGGGCTAATCAACCATGGGAGGCATTTCAGGCAAGACCATGGCTGCATATTTACTCAGACGCCATCCTTTTTCTTGCAGGCCAAGCTGTCTCATAATAGGAGACAGCAGCAATGGACCGGTGGGGGGCGGCCTCAGCTGCAACCCCTCAGCAATCTTGAGGAGCGCGTCCACAGGATTGTGGCAAGCCGGGTGATTGGTCCCGTCGCCACTGGAGATGCCAACCCCGTTCTGGACAGCAATGGTAAGGTCATCACCTTTTTGTCCTCTCTCCTTCCATTTGTTCCTCACAACAGCAGCCTTTGACACTTTCAATCCAAATCACTAAATCGCGGCACTCATGCCTCCCTTGCTGCCACCCTGTCCTCATGCTAAAGCCACTCTTGTACCTCCCTGCTTTCAGATGGTGATTCACCACGTGAGGAGACGGGCCCTCAAGCTGCCAGTGGAAGTGAAGCTGAAGGCGAGGAGGAAGAGGAAGCCGGAGCATCAGCGCCACCCTCTACCGAGGCAGCCCATGCCCACACTGGGAACACGCCTTCCCTGGAGGGGAGTAGGGGGGAATGGTATGATGAGGGTGAAGCTCCAGGACCCAGCGGGCTGCAGCAACGCAATGGGGGTAGGGAAGCTCGGGGGCCTTCTCCCCGGAGGGAGAGTATGGCTTCGAGTCCTGCTGCACTGGACGCAGAGGAGGAGCGGGTCCTCGCTGAAGTGAGCGCCCAGGCGGAGCACAGGCACACTGAGCTCATGGCTGCAGTGGTAATGATGCCCGAATCCATTGAATCACTGGCAAGGAGTGTGGAGTACTTTGGTGTAGCACAGGCGGCTGCCACGCAAATGCTTAGTGCTACAATGCAGTCAGTGGCTGGTCTCATGCAGACGCAGATTGAGGCCACGCGAGCACTGACTGCTGCCACCCTCGCTGGATCGGGCACATTTCCCCAGGGCTCTCACCGCGCCGCAGCAGGCCAGCAATCTGTGCTCCATCAGATTGCTCCGGATGCTGAAGTGCTGCCCCGTGGGAGTGCCAGTGTGTCAGTCGAGCAGGGAGTTGCTGTCCTCTCTCAAGATGACAGCATTCCTGCTGCCACCACTGGCACTTCTCCACTGCAGTTGCCACCACCTGTAGGACAGACTGCTGCCACCCATGCAGAGTTGGTGCAGTCAGCAGCCAGGCCCTCCAGGCCCAGAGCTGGTCCAGGCCATCCTTCAAGGGCATCTGCAGTCTCAGTTTGTGACAATCAGCAGCCTTCCCCCAGCCTTGCTCCAGCCACTGGGGTCCCATTACGGAGGAGCTGCAGGGTGGGAAGGGGGGAATTTCGCAAGGGAAGGAGATCACCCTCGAAGGGCAAAAAGTAGGAGGTGTGACAAAATGTTTTTCATTGTTTTATTGAAGGCTGAGGTTCGTGGTTAAATTTTTGTAACTGTTTTGGACATAGTCTCCAGGTTGTGAGAGCCAGTTATATTAATGACTGCTATTTTTGTGTTTCTTTCTATTAGTTTGTCATCCAGAAATGAGACACACAGAGTTTGTCAAATAAAGAATTGTCTGTATTCAAAATATACATGTTTGGTCTTTGCAATCATTGTTGCCTTGACCGGCTTAGGGGTTGCGGGATGGTTTCATTCAGGTTGTTTGAATGGCAGAAGCCATTTCCTCAGAGGGGGCCTAGAAGCGACTTGCTATGAGCCTTTGACGGACAGCCCTTCCAATTTGTACATTGTGTGCCTCCCTCCCGCCTTGGTGCTGCTGATGATCATCCTCCTCATCTTCCTCCTCCTCTTCCTCCTCCTCCTCTGCTGGTGCTCCAATGCCTGGTGGCATTGGCTGGGTCCTGAGGATTGCAAGGTTATGCAGCATGCAGCACACAACAATGAAGTGGGAGACTCGCTCAGGCGAGTACTGAAGGGCTTCTCCAGAATGGTCCAGACAGCGGAACCGTTGCTTGAGCATGCTCTCGTTGTATCGTAGCTCAGCAGGGCTGCTGGGCGTACGGAGCGGTGTCATCAGCCAGGTGCACAGAGGATATCCCTTGTCCCCGACAAGTCAACCTCCTGGGTGATGCGGTGCCTGGAAAAGGTCTGCCACAGAAGTCTGGCGCAGGATGAAGGCATCGTGGCTGCTGCCAGGAAAGTGGGCATTGACAGCGAATATCAGCTGTCTGTGGTCACAAACCAACTGAACAGCGCGGTGGCATAGTGGTTAGCACTGTTGCCTCACAGCGCCAGGGACCCGGGTTCAAATCCGGCCTTGGGTGACTGTCTGTGTGGAGTTTGCACATTCTCCCCGTGTTTGTGTGGGTTTCCTCCGGGTGCTCCGGTTTCCTCCCACAGTCCAAAGATGTGCGGGTTAGGTTGATTGGCCATGATTAAAAAATTGGCCCTTAGTGTTAGGAGGGATTAAATACGTGGGGTTACGGGGTTACGGGGATAGGGCTTGGGTGGGATGGCTGTCGGTGTAGGGACCGGGTGCTAGGGTTTGGATGATCAGCCATGATCTCGTTGAATGGCGGAGCAGGCTCGAAGGGCCGAATGGCCTACTCCTGCTTCTATGTTTAAGGAATGGAAGCCCTTTCGGTTGCGGAAATCCTTGGCATTCTCTCGCCTGTGCACGCAAATCCACATGCATGCAGTCAATAGCGCCCTGCACCATGGGGAAGCCCACTATCATCGCAAAGCCCGTTGCGCGTTCTTGCTGCTTGTCTGGGGTCATGGGGAAAGAGATGTACTCTCATCTCCTTTTAAAGAGGGCATTTGTTACCTGATGGATGCAGCAATGCACCGCGAACTGGGAGATATTGGCGATGTCCCCAGTAGCTGATTGAAATGAGCCGGTGGCATAAAAGTTGAGAGCCACTGTTATCTTCACTGCCACCGACAGAGACGTCCTGCTCCTCAGTTGAGGCTGCAGATCTGGCTGAAGCAGGTGGCAGAGCTTCGTGACCACCTCCTTGCTGAAGTGCAGCCTTTGCAAACACTGCTCCTCAGACATATTAATGTAGGAGAACTGTTGGCGAAAAACCCTGGGAGGGTAAGGTCTCCTGTACAGAGGCCTGTTGGCCCTCCTACGTCTGGTCATGATTGCCACTCTCTCTCTGCATCTCTGTGCCCTCTGAATGTGATGGAGAAGGACGATGTTCCCATCCATTGCAGCCCCCATAGTATCTAGGCAATCAAAGTTATGAAGGTCAAAAAGCAAAGTACCTGCAAAGTGTAACGTCTGTGGGTTGTGCAGTTAATAAATACACAGACTTCAGAAGTAACAAACAAACAGGTCTTTACTATTCGAAGGTCCGGGCGAATCTGCCCAATAACTCCTGGCACAACACTTATATACTGGTGTGGTCACTATCGGTATTACAGTATACAGAAGCCAAGCAAATAGTGCCACACCTAAAGTAGTTCCCTTAAAGGTGAACGGTTACATTCAATAGTTCCCTTAAAGATAGACGGGTACATACACTACAATCCTCCCTTTTTAGCTTATTACTTACAGAGTCCCCGTTAAACATACATATCTTCAACTTCCTATAAAACAAATTACAGATATAATCTCGGTGGAGTCAATGTCATATAAGCAATTTACAAATATAATCTCGGTGGAAACAGTTCACAGGTTCAGTCTCTGCGGAAACAGTTCATAGATTCAGTCTCTGATCTTGACTCGTTCCGAACAACATTTCTTTGGCGTAGCCGGATTACCTGGCCAGCGTGACTCCTCCATAGCCTTTTTCTTGACGGAACAGTTTGAACCTTCGTCCTGTTGAACCAGTAGTGCGGACTTTTACAACCAACTGGCTGTCTTGACATTTTCCAGTTTTTCAACTAATTTAGCTCCTTTCGTAATGTCCCGCCTGGAATGGTAGAAGTGCTAATATTCTAGACAGTTATTATCTTCTGCTTCTTCTTTTTCTTTTCTGCCTTTTTGAAACTCTCGGAGCTCCTTTCTCGGCTGCCAGCTGTAGCGCCACCAACTCTCCATGTTCCTTAGACCTTAAGTGCTTCCTCCGGATTTCAGCACTTTGAGAGTTTTCATCACAAGCTGGGCAGACCACATCCTCGTAATATTCAGTGTCACTCAACAGGTCATGGTAATATTGGGGTTCGTCCTGAGTTAGGCCAGCGAGAGAGACTTCTTCTTCCTCCTCACCCGTCTGGACGTTAGCTGACGGTGGTTCCTTCCCTAAACATCTTTCTTGAAAAGCCTTCTTCATGCATTCATATTCATCCCGCTCTTCCTGGGTTATCTGCCATTCCTTCACGACGGACCTCATTTGTGAGTTCAATACCTTCCTTTCCATCGGTAATTGCGTTATCAGGCTATTTAACCCTTCTACTGAAGTAACGGTTTCCACATTCTTCTGTTCACCTTGACGTGATTCAACGTACTTTTGGCATCCTTGTAAAATTTGTGTTGCCACCTCAGCTATCTCCGTGACTTTTGAGAGCTCCGAACTCGTTCCCCCTGAAGATTGAAGCTCGTGTTCAGATTGTTCCCCTTGCAGAGTCTTGTCCTTCAGCATATGAAGGAGTTGGCCGACCGTTAACTCTTCCCTGGGAACACGGTGGATCAGAGTCTTCTCCATTTCCTCCACCTCTTTCTCCAATACTTCCACCTTACGTTCCTCTTGAATTTTGGCTTTCAGCGCTCGGAAAAGTTGCGCCCTGATGCTCTCTAGTTCATGTTCAGGGACCATTCTTACAGTGTCCTGTTCTTCCACTGAAAGGATTCCCAGTTGAATCTGTTCTTCAAGTTGTTGAACCTCAGTCATTGCCGCCTTATATTTGTCTTGGGTGTCCTTCAATGTTTTTATAAGTTCTTGGACATCCTGTCTTTCATGCTCTGCCATGATTTTCACCTCTAATTTCTCATCTATGGATGGATCTCCTACCGATGAGTCTGTCTTGGCCTTGAGCTCAGCAAGAATTTCCTGCAGCCGTTGGACTTCTTGCTCATGTTCAACCTTTAGTTGTTCATATGCTTCTACTGAAACTAGCTTTTCGGAGGCTGCCGAGTTAATCCCCTCCAGAATTGTAGCCTGGGCCTGTTCATACTGTTCTTTCAACTTCTCACACTCTGCTTGTAAGGAGTCGTAGAGCAGAACTGGAATAAAATCCTGGCTCCCTGAAGATTCCTCTTCCTTTGGTTCATTCTGTAAATATTCTAGTTCCTGAACAGCATCAGGGGAATGTGATTGGTATTTGACCACGATGGCTCTATGGTCGCTCTCTGCTTGAGCTAGCTGTCTCTGTAGTCTTTCCAGGTTCTCCCATTCGGTGTCCCAGAACCTTTCCATATTTTTCATCTCTTGTACGAGACGGTCACTCAACTGTTCTAATTGTTGTCGTACTTTGACATAAGTTTGCGTCCGAGCTCGGTGTTCTTCCGTCATGGATGAATCCTTTGCTTGAACAGGCTCAGAATTCTCTGTCAACCTGGAGTTCTGCTCTGCAGCTTTATTCTTCTTGGTACCATAAGTCCTTCTGCATGTCTTCGTTTTCTTTCCCATCGTCGGCAAGTCCCTTTTAGCCTTGTCTTCCATATTCGACTTGGTCTTATCATCATCCATTTCAGAATCTGAGCTAATAGCTTGCACCGAGTCCTCCCTCATTATGGCTTTTAGGTAATGCCATTCCATGTCTATTTTCTTAATCCACTCCCGTCCTAGAAGTGGTGGTCCTCCCTCAGGTAATACGTACAAGTTCATTCTTGGGTGTTCTTTACCCTTATCTCTCACCTTGACTCTTATTTTCCCCACGGGGTATACGTTATGCCCCATGTATGTCTGTAATACGAACTTGGTATTTCTTAAAGGTATGTGAGAGAATAGCCGGTGGTAGTCCCTTCGGTTGATGACTGATAGAGCTGATCCAGTGTCCAGCTCCATTCTTACTTGGACTCCAGCTATTTTTAGTATGACCCAGATGGCCTGTAGATCCGTTTCTTTACCCACATTGTGGATTCTCAGCCTACCCAGCTCCTGGTTGTTTGGGTCTGAGTCTGAATTCTGTTCGCCTGAACTCTTCTCAGCCACCTTGTGTACCTTGTTGTACTTTTCTTGTGGTGGCTTCCTTTGATTATTGGTCTTTTTCCCGGACCGGCATACCTTCGCGATGTGACCCAGTTTGCCACATTTCCTACACTCTTGGTTCTTAAACCAGCATTGATTCTGGTCATGCGTTGTCTTCCCACAACGGTAGCATTGTGTTGTGCTTGAAGTAATTTGGTCCACCCCAAGTGCCGTCGCCTTTAGTTGCATTTCCACCGTTCCTTTCGCTGCGGCTTCGTGCGATGCAGCTATAAGGACAGCCCTGTCCAGTGTGAGGTCGTTCTCTTCCAGTAGTCGCTTCTGCGTCCCTTCTTTGGACAATCCGCATACGAACTTGTCCCGCAGCGCTTCTGTCAGATTCCCTCCGAACTGGCAGTATTTCGCTAGCCTACGCAGTTCGACCAAGTATTCCGCATTGCTTTCGTCTTTCTTCTGCGTTCTTGCGTAGAATTTGAATCGTTCAGCCAGCATCAGCGGTGTGGGGTTCAAATGATCCTTCAGCACAGCCACAATCTCTTCGAAGGTCTGATCCGCTGGTTTATTTGGTGCTATTAGATGCTTCAAGAGCCCGTATGTTTTTGCCCCCATCGAGTTTAGCAATGTTATCGCCTTGTCGTCTTCCTCTATTTTGTTGGCTTCGCAATAGATCTCTATGCGTTCCACGTACGTGGCCCAGTCTTCTATTTCCGAATTAAAGTCATCAATAGTCCCTCGCTTAGGCATTTTTCTTCCCTTGGGAGCAGCACCAGTATTTCTTTAAGTATTCTTATTTATTTGTTTCTAAGATGGCGGTTTTCCCGCAAAATCGGCGGTTTCCCGCTCTTTCCTTCTCTCCCCGCCCACTTCAATGGCGGTATGTCAATCAAGATGGCGGTTTTCCCGCGAAAATGGTGGTTTCCCGCTCTTCCTTCCTCGCCCCGCCCACTTCAATGGCGGTTTCCCGCTTCTGGCGTCTTCTCCGCCTAATAGCGTCTTCCCGCGTTTCTTCCCGGTGGAAGGGGTACGCTTCCCC
This sequence comes from Somniosus microcephalus, assembly GCF_052327205.1. NCBI lineage: Eukaryota > Metazoa > Chordata > Chondrichthyes > Squaliformes > Somniosidae > Somniosus > Somniosus microcephalus. Next base: position 169,548,565 of record NC_140990.1, on the reverse strand, counting down.
CACAGCGGACAGGTTCAGCCGCTGGCTGGCTTCCGCACAGCTCCCCTTACTCGGCTATGTCTTTTCCTCCCGCCCGCACGGCCCAACCGGCGCTGGGTACACCCCGTTAACGGAGGACAGTTCAGCCGCTGGACTGGCTCTCGCGCAGTCTCTCTCTCCGTACCTGGCTCTGTCGCTCTCTCACCCGCACGTTCGGTGCTACCGGCCCTGGGTACCCCGTTGGTGGAGAACAGTTCAGCCGCTGGACTGGCTCTCGCGCAGTCTCTCACCCCGTTTTCGGCTGTGTCTCTCACCCACTCCCACACGTTCGGTTTTGCCGGCTCTGAGTACCCCGTTGGTGGAGAACAGCTCAGCCGCTGGACTGGCTCCTCGCAGTCTCTCTCTCCGCACCCGGCTCTCACCCGCACGGTTCCCGTTCGCCTCCCCAGCCCTCTCGCAGACCGGTGTTTCCCTCCCCGGCTGCGGCTGGGTTTCTCTTCCCGCGCCTACTCGCAGGCTCAGCGCTTCGTGGCTGTGGTCGCTGCCCGGATTTTTCCCGCCGATCGCGGTCCGGCTGTCACCCGACGCCGTTGGACCCGACTTTTGGCCGGCACAGCTCCCCCTCGACCGAGGTCGAGTGCTCTGCCCTTATCCTCCGGATACTTCTACACCTTCCCCTACTCACAGTCTCTTCGGCCACCTTGTTCCCTGCTGATCGGCTCACTCCGCACCGTGGTAGAAGGGTAGTCAGTGCCTGTTGCTAATGGAAGCTTTTGTTGCTAAAGTCTTCCACCTTTCTCCTGCTGCAGCCTCGTGTTTTCTTCCAGCAGCCCGACGAGGGCGGTTGCCTCTCTTCGACGCTCTTCTTGTTTAGGTAATCTTGCCGCAGGGTACGATCAGACTCGTCGCCACCGCAAAGTCTGTGGGTTGTGCAGTTAATAAATACACAGACTTCAGAAGTAACAAACAAACAGGTCTTTACTATTCGAAGGTCCGGGTGAATCTGCCCAATAACTCCTGGCACAACACTTATATACTGGTGTGGTCACTATCGGCATTACAGTATACAGAAGCCAAACAAATAGTGCCACACCTAAAGTAGTTCCCTTAAAGGTGAACGGTTACATTCAATAGTTCCCTTAAAGATAGACGGGTACATACACTACACAAAGTTACGGTCAGAAGCCAAAACTACCTCAGACAGTGTTGACTCAATGCAGAAGTTGCTCTTTCTCTCTCAAAATCTCTCTCTCTCTCTCTCTCTCAGAACGAGTGGTGCAAAAATGGCTACCACACAAAAGCCAGGAAGAGGCTCCTTTAAATAGCGCCCTCCCCAGTCCCACAGCGACTGGGAAGCATTCCAGTCAACCTGTCGATGGTTGCGCCAGGCGGAAAGGAGGGGGGCGCCACTCAATTCCCAGTCCGGGGCGTCACAAGGGCATTGCACTCTCGAATGACGTCAAGGTCTGCATGCGCAGGAGATCGGGCGGTATTGTTTAGTGCCGCCGCAAAATGTCCGGTCAATTTCGCGAGAGGCACAGATAGCGCCGCGCCCGGGCGCTACCAACTGAATTTTTCCCCCAGTGTTTCAGATGTGTGAACCCTTGGTCAAGACTGGTACAATATCTCCAAAGAGCAATGTTCGTAAAGGAAGTGAACATGGGGATGGGGAGAGATAAACGCACGCTTACACATACTGGAAAAGAAAGGACTTACAAGTGCGTTACAGCCAATGAAGTACAGTGAAGTGTCGCCGCTGTTGTAATGTAAGAAATGCAGCAGTCAGTTTGTGCACAGCAAGCTCCCACAAACAGCAATGTGATAATGGCCAGATAAGCTGTTGCAGTGATGTTGGTTGTGGGATAAATATTGTCCAGGACACTGAGGAGAACTCTCCAGCACTTTGGCCTAGAAATTCAGTTGGTTGCGCCAGCCGGTAGCGCCTTAGGAGGAGTAGATGTCGGGCGCTAGGCGGCTAGCGGCCGGGCGCAGCGCGATCTGCGCCTCTCCCCAACTTCACTCACGATTTAGCGGCGCAAAGTCTTTGCGCGCGCTCAGCTGCGCGCGCAGATCCTGACGTCATTTCCTCGTGCAACGCCCTTTGTGCGCCCCAAACCGGAAATTCAGTCGCGACACCCTATTGTGCGCCTGGCACCCCTAGCGACTGGTAGAGTGGAACGGTGCTCAGTCGATGCGGGGCGCGGGGGGGCGCAAATTAAAGGGCACTCCTCCTGCACTAGAAAAGGCTGCCATTTCGCAGCACTCCTTCTTGAGAGACGGATCTTTGCAGAGAGACCAAGGTAGAGAGCTTTCTGCTTTGGCTCAACACTCGGACAGGTACTTGTGGCTTCAGGCCACAGCTTTCCACTTGTCTTTGCCTTCATTGACATATCATTGTTTGCTAACATATAATGGGGGCTGCAATGGGTGCAAACGCTGGCCTTCTCCATTGCATCCAAAGGGCTCACAGACGCCGTGAGAGAGTGGCAGTCCTGGCTAGACGGAGAGGGGGCAACAGGCGTCGGGAACGGAGGCCTTACCCACACAGGGTATACCGCCAGCAGTTCTCCTATCTCAACATGTCTGACGAGCAGTGTGTTCGGAGGCTGCGATTCCGAAGGGAGGTGGTCACAGAGATCTGCCACCTGCTTGGCGGTGATCTGCAGCCACATCTGAGGAGCAGGACGTCTCTGTCAGTGGCAGTGAAGGTGACGGTGGCTCTCAACTTCTATGCCACCGGCTCCTTCCAATCCGCTACTGGGGACATTTCCAACATCTCCCAGTTCGCCGTGCATTGCTGCATCCGCCAGGTCACCAATGCCCTTTTCAAAAGGAGACGTCAGTTCATCTCCTTCTCCATGGCCCTTGCCAAGCAGCAACAGCGTGCAATGGGCTTTGCAGCATTCGCGGGCTTCCCCATGGTGCAGGGCGCCATTGACTGCACGCATGTGGCTTTGCGGGCACCTCTGGAGAATTCCGAGGATTACCGCAACCAGAAGGGCTACCATTCGCTCAACGTCCAGCTGGTGTGTGACCACAGGCAGCTCATCCTAGCTGTCAATGCCCGCTTTCCAGGCAGCAGCCACGATGCCTTCATCCTGCGCCAGACTTCTGTGGCAGACATGTTCCAGGCCCAGCCTCACCCACGAGGATGGCTTATCAGGGACAAAGGCTATCCTTTGTGTACCTGGCTGATGACCCCGCTCCGTGCGCCCAGCACCCCTGCTGAAGAGGGATACAACGACAGCCATCAAGCGACCAGGAACATCATTGAGCAAACAATCGGCGTGCTGAAGCAACGGTTCCGCTGTCTGGATCGTTCCGGTGGAGCCCTACAATATTCGCCGGAGCGAGTCTCCCATTTCGTGGTCGTGTGCTGCATGCTGCACAACCTGGCTATCCGCAGGACTTAGCCACTGCCACCAGAGATTGGAGGACCACCTGAGGAGGAGGAGGAGGAGGAGGAGGAGGAGGACCAGCACAGGAGGGAGGCAGAAAGTGCAAGGGCCACCCGTCGCCGGCTTATTGAACATCGGTTCTAGGCCGCCTCACAGGGAATGGCTTGTGCCAATGTCAGCAGATGAATGTAGCCGCTCCACAAGCCCTCAGCCGAGCAGGGCAACTAGGACTTGGCAAAAAAAACATGTACAGTGCGATTTAAGAACATTCATTTATTGCAAACCTCTGCCCTTCCCACATTACAACCTCATGTGGAGAAGCCTCCTCCAAAAACACAAAACTAACAGTCTCGGCCTTACAAAAACAAAAAAAGACACCAGTCTCGGCCTTACAAAAACAAAGAAAGACACCAGTCTCGGCCTTACAAAAACACAACTACACCAGTCTCGGCCTTTCAACAACCACAAAGCATTTGTGCAGACCTTCTACTTTTTGCCCTGCGAGGGCGATGCCTTTCGCATCCTTGCCTGGCCCCTGCCCGCCCTGCAGCTCCTCCTCAATGGGAGCCCAGTGGCTGCAGCAAGGCTGGGGGAAGGCTGCTGAGGGTCAGATGGCGAGACGGCAGATGCCCTTGGGGGTCGACCTGCACCAGCTCTGGCCCTGGAGGGGCCGGCTGCTGACTGCTCCAACTCTGCTTGGGCAGCAGCAGTCTGTCCAGCGGCTCGTGGCAGCTGCAATGGCGGAGTGGCAGTGTCGGCTGCAGGAATGGTGCCAATCTGACAGATCGCAGGTGCTCCCTGGTCGCCTGATACATTGGCACTCGCACGGGCCAGCACTGCAGCATGCACAGCAAACAGCTGAAGAACAGACTGCTGGGCTGCTGCTGCGCGGCGAGTGCCCTGGTGATGCCTGGCTGATCCAGCGAGGGTGGTAGCAGTTAGTGCCCGTGTGGCCCTGGTCTGTGTCCGCATGACAACAGCCAGTGAATGGACGGCACGACTGAGCACTTGGCTCGAAGCCGCCTCTGCTGCCGTGAAGTCCTGTAGACTCCTGGCCTGTGCTGCTCCAAATTGCTGCACACTCCTTGACAAAGACTCAATGGAGTCAGGCATCCTTGCCACTGCAGCCATGAGCTCATTGTGCCTGCGCTCAGCCTGGACGGCCATTTCCTCCAGGAGCCGCACCTCCTCTGCGCTCACCGTCGCAGGACTGGAAGCCGCACTCACCCTCTGGGGAGAAGTCCGCTGAGCTTCCCCACCCCTCCCGCGTTGCTGCAGGCCGCTGGGCCCCGGAGCTTCACTCTCCTCCGACCCTTCCTCCCGGCTCCCATCCAGGGAAGACGTGTCCCCTACATCGCCATGGGCTGGCGCGGCTGAGGGTGGCACTGATGGGCCGGCTTCCTCTTCCTCCTCCTCGAATTCGGAATCGCTGACAGTGGCAGCTTGAGGGCCCGCCTCCTCACCTGGCGATTCACCATCTGAAAGCAGGAAGGCACAAGAGTAGCTTTAGAGCGAGGACAGGGCGGCAGCGAGGGAGGCATGAGTGCTGCCATTCACTGCATTGGTCGGACAGTGGCAAAGGATGCTGATCTGAGGTGCAAGTGGAAAGAGAGAGGTCCAAAAGGTGATGCCCTTACCATTGGTGCCCAGAACAGGGTCGGCATCTCCACTGGCGACGGGGCCAATCAGCCGGCCTGCCATAATGCGCTCCACACGCTGGTCGAGGTCGGAGAGCTCTTTGACGTCAGGACGGCCTCCCCCGGTCTCACTTAGTTTCCGCCGGTTGTGCGCCACCTTGGCCTGCAAGAGAAAGGACGGCCTCTAAGTACAGTGTGAAGCCCTGATCTTGTCTGCAATGCCTCCCATGGTCGAATAGCTTGTACAGTGTGAAGCCCTGATCTTGTCTGCAATGCCTCCCATGGTGGACTGGCCCTGACAGTGTGAAGCCCTGATCTTGTCTGCAATGCCTCCCATGGTGGACTGGCCCTGACATTGTAAAGCCCTGATCTTGTCTGCAATGCCTCCCATGGTCGAATAGCTTGCACAGTGTGTAAAGTGCTGAATGTGCAAGTGATTTTCATGACAGTCCCATAGCTGCTGGATGAGGGCTGGCCATTAGGGCTTTCAGGTCCCTTTGCCCATAAAGTGAGGTGCACATGCAAGGATGAGGAGGACACTGGAAAGGGTACTCACCCTGACAACCCGAGTGAGGTCGTTGAACTTTTTCCGGCATTGCACAGGAGTCCTGGCAACCACGCTGTTGGAAGACACCCTGTTTGAGACCTCCCTCCAGGCTTTCTGGTAGGCACTGGGCAGTGGCCTCCTGCCACCTTCTGGGAACAGAACATGGCGCCTGCGCTCCACTCCGCCAACCAGCACCCTCAGGTCACCGTCGCTGAAGCGCTGCGCTCTCTCCCTGGCCTTCTCCATAGCCCTGGGCGTTGTGCAGATGAAGCTGAAGTGGTCAGGCCTAGGTTGAGGGCTGCAGTGTGCAGGGCGTGGCAGGCAAACAAATCCACCCTCCCCCTTTAAGAGCTGACCGGCGCCAGAGTGTCTGCCGTCAATCAACAACTCGCCGCACCTGCGCTGCGCCTGGCCTCGGGGGTATCGCTCAGCACCGCCGGCTTAGCGCCTAAAGATAGTCGCGCATCGCCTGTTTTAGCGCAGCAGCAACCTCTTGGGGCGATGCAACTGAATATCGGCGAAGGTGGCGCGACTTTGCGCCGGGCGCAAACTTTAGCGGCCGCCCGGCTTTAGCGCCCCAAACGTGGCTATACTGAATTTCTAGGCCATAGAGTCATAGATTTATACAGCACAGAAAGAGGCCCTTCGGCCCATCGTGTCCACACTGGCCATCAAGCCCTGTCTATTCTAATTCCTTTTCCAGCACTTGGTCCGTAGCCTTGTATGCTATGGCGTTTCAAGCGCTCATCTAAATGTTTCTTGAATGTTGTGAGGGTTCCTACCTCTACCACCCTTTCAGGCAGTGAGTTCCAGATTCCAACCACCATCTGGGTGAAAAAGTTTTTCCTCAAATCCCCTCTAAACCTCCTGCCCTTACCTTGAAACTATGGCCCCTGGTTATTGACCCCTCTACTAAGGGGAAAAGTGCCTTTTTATCTACCCTACCTATTCCCCTCATAATTTTGTACACTTCAATCAGGTCCCCCTTCAGCCTTCTCTGCTCTAAGGAAAACAACCCCAGCCTGTCCAGTCTCTCGTCATAGCTGAAGCACTCCAGCCCAGGTAACATCCTGGTGAATCTCCTCTGCACCCTCTCCAATGCAATCACGTCCTTCCTATAGTGTGGTGACCAGAACGGCACACAGTATTCCAGCTGTGGCCTAACTAGCGTTTTGTACAGCTCCATCATAACCTCCCTGCTCTTATATTCTATGCCTTGGCTAATGAAGGCAAGTATCCCATATGTCTTTTTAACCATCTTATCTACCTGTCCTGCTGCCTTCAGGGATCTATGTACATGCACACCAAGGTCCCTCTGATCCTCTGTCCTTCCTAGGGTCCTACCATTCATTGTGTATTCCCTTGCCTTGTTAGTCCTCCCAAAATGCATCACCTCACATCACACTTTTCAGGGTTAAATTCCATTTGCCACTGTTCTGCCCATCTAACCAACCCAGCCTCAGGCTTCCCTCCTCGCTATTTACCACTCCACCAATTTTTGTGTCATCTGCGAACTTACTGGTCATACCTCCTACATGCATATGTGATCTTTTAAGTCCAACTGAGAGGGCAGACGGGGCCTCGGTTTAATGTCTCATCCGAAAGACGGCACCTCCGACAGTGCAGCACTCCCTCAGCACTGCACTGGAGTGTCAGCCTCAATTTGGTGCTCAAGTCTCTGGAGTGGGACTTGACCCCATGACCTGCAGACCCAGTAAAGTGTTGAAGTGGAGGACAGGAGATGATTATGTGGTAGAAGTGATAATACCATGAGGCAATAGGAGGCAATGCGAGAAAGAAAACAAATAATAGACATATATGAGGCAGTGGGTGTGTTAATAGCGAAAGAGGTGGGGTGGGGGGGCGGAGGGAAGAGGCAGGTACAAGGGGAAGCATGAATATTGTCAAGACACGGAGTCCTTTCCCCTTCTCCATGTTCTGCTCATTGGTAATATCTTCCTATGGTTGTCAACCATGGTCGGGAGTATTCCTGGAGGTTTCATCACATGACCTCCCACCTCCAACTGCTCCGCCCAGTCAAGCAGCCTATTTTTCAGATCTCCAATATTTTTAGATAACTAATAAACAAAACTGTTCATAGAAAATGAAAAAAACACACATTTCTTTTTTAATGCGTTCACCATTTTTCTCCCAGGTTGCTCTTAGCAGTGTCCTGGAGATTAATTTTTAATTCCTGGAGACTCCCGGGCAATCCTGGAGGGTTGGCAACCCTATGCTTTCCAGTCTTGACAAAAAGTTTGCAGACCCAAAGATGTCGACTTATCTGTTCTTTCCACAGAGACTGCCTGACCTGCTGAGTGTCTTCAGCCTTTTCTGTTCTGGTTTTTAATTAAAACAAGGCAACTGGTTAGCAAGCCAATAGCGTAAAGCGTAGTTCAAGTGTGACTCTCTCAGCTACTGTCTGGACTGCTGAGAGAAAGAGAGAGTAAGGAAGTAGAGAGAGACAAGAAAGAGATAGAATGGGACGGAGAGAGGAAGAAAGAGAGAAGGAGAGACACGGGTTAGGACAGAGCAACACGGAGAAAGAGTGTGAGAGAGAGAGATGGAGAGAAAGAGGGCGTGTGTGAGAGAGAGAGAGAGAGAGAGAGAGAAATGCTAAGTTTAGGAACCAAGAACTGAAGGTGGTGGAAAAGGAGTAAGATCGGGTTATAAGAACATAAGAAATAGGAGCAGGAGTCGGCCATTCAGCCCTTCGAGCCTGCTCTGCCATTCAATGAGATCATGGTTGATCTTCTGCCTCAACTCCATTCACCAGCCGTATCGTCATATCCCTTGATGCCCTTACTAGTCAGAAATCTATTGACTTCCGTTTTGAATATACCCAATTCGATTAGGCACTTTACAGCCTTCTGGACTCAACACTGAGTTCAACAATTTCAAACTATAGCCCCTGCCCCCATTTTTCATGCTGTATGATTTTGCCATTCCCATTTGCAACATTTTATCTTTCCTGCCTCTTACAAAAACACAGTATGTTCCTTCAATTCCTTCCTCCCCCGCCCCCCCCCCCCCCCCACCACCTGTCTCCGCACCTGCTTAATATCTGTTACATCTCCTGCTTTTTTCCAGTTCTGATGAAGGGTCCCAGACCTGAAACGTTAACTCTGTTTCTCTCTCCACAGATGCTGCCTGGCCTGCTGAGTATTTCCAGCGTTTTCTGTTGTTATTTCAGATTTCCAGCATCCGCAGTATTTTGCTATTGTATTAGTGTTTGGTTCACTGCCGCCTCTCTTCTAGGAATGCCCACCTTGAAGAAGTTCTGCTCTTCTCTCCGACGGGATTTCCATTTGTCTCTTTTACCTTGTTCGTCTTCATTGCTTTCAGTTTCCCCTCTTGTGTTTGATCAGGTATCTGCCAAGACTCGGTTTCACAGCCACATCTCTTTCCTCAGCAACATGTCTCCAGTTCCGACTTATTCCACCTGGATTCCAACTAAATTTCTACTCTTCGTGTTTCAGATCCACCCAGGATTACAAATATCTCCAAGATATTCATCGTTCCTCAAACTACTGCTCTCGCCGTATCCTGAGATCCACGCTCAACGCCATGCGCTGCCACCTGAACACTCTCGACCTCTGTTCAGCAGCACTGACGCACTCTATCTCAAAGCTGTTCGGGTCCACAGTGCCATTTCATCCTTCGACTCATCCGACGCTTCAACAAAAAACTTTTTTTCTTCCTTTCTGATGTCAAGGATCGCAAGCTTCATCAACTCTTGGACACCAACGCCCCTCCGGAACCTTCTTCCCCTTCACTTTCCTCTGACCCCCATCCCTTCTTCCAATCTCGCATCCTGCCGTGTTTTCACTATCCCCTCTGACCTTCCCCTCTCTGACCCCGAATGATCAGTCCTCAGCAAAGGCCTGAGCTTCATCCCCTTACGCTCCCATCTCAATGAATTTTGAGCTCGCCACGATGCTGAGCTCTTTTCCCGTCGCCTTCGTCTGCATGCCCACTTCTTTGGCCAGGAGTCTTCCCCCCGCACAGTTGACCCTTTCTCCTGCTTTCAAAATTCTCGTTCTACCTGGACCCCTCCCTCTGGCCTCTTACCCTCTCTAGATCTTTTCATTGCTAACTGCCGGCGTGACATCGGCCATCTCAATTTCTCTGCTCCCCTCACTCACTCCAACCTACCTCCCTCTGAACTTGCAGCACTCCGTTCTCCCCGATCCAACCCCAACATTGTCATTAAACCTGCTGATAAGGGTGGTGCTGTTGTTGTTTGGTGAACCGACCTCTACCGTGCGGAAGCTGAACACCAACTCTCCAACACCTCCTCCTACCGCCGCCTGGACCATGACCCCACTAGCAAACATCAAGCCATTGTTTCCAAGACTGTTACTGACTTCATCTCCTCTGGAGATCTTCACTCCATGGCCGCCAACTTCATAGTCCCCCAACCCCGCACAGCCCGCTTCTACCTCCTTCCCATGATCCACAAACAGGACTGCCCTGGTAGACTCATCGTTTCAGCCTGTTCTTGCCCCACGGAACTTATCTCTTCCTAACTTGACTCTATTTTTTATCCCTTTGTCCAGTCTCTTCCCACCTACATTCCTGACTCTTCCGACGCCCTCCGTCACTTTAACAGTTTCCAGTTTCCTGGCCCCAGCCGTCTCCTTTTCACTATGGACGTCCAATCCCTCTACACCTCCATCCCCCACCAGGATGGCCTGAGGGCGCGCTGATTCTTCCATGAAAAGAGGCCCAACCAGTCCCCATCCGCCACCACCCTCCTCCGCCTGGCTGAACTCGTTCTCACATTGAACAACTTCTCCTCTGAGTCCTCTGGCGAGCAACTTTCGACAAACATCTCCATCTCTGGGGATAGGTTATTGACCAACATTCACTACAAGCCCACTGACTCCCACAGCTACCTGGACTACACTTCCTCCCACCCCGCCTCCTGCAAGGACTCTATTCCATTCTCCCAGTTTCTCTGTCTCCACCACATCTGCTCTGACGGTGCCACCTTCCACACCAGTGCTTCCAACATGTCTTCCTTTGCCCTCAACCGAGGATTCCCCTCTGCTGTGGTTGACACGGCACTTGATCGTGTCCGTTCCATTTCCCGCACTTCTGCTCTCACCCCTTCCCCTCCCTCCCAGAACCATGATAGGGTTCCCCTTGTCCTCACCTTTCACCCCACCAGCCTTCACATTCAACAGATCATCCTCCGCCATTTCCACCACCTCCAACGTGATCCCACCACCAAATGCATCTTCCCCTCACCTGCCCTTTCAGCATTCTGAAGGGACTGCTCCCTCCGCGACACCCTGGTCCACTCCTCAATCACCCCTAACAGCCCTTCCCCTTCGCCTGGCACCTTCCCGTGCAAGCGCAGGAGATGCAACACATGCCCTTTTACCTCCTCCTTTCCCACTGTCCAGGGCCCCAAACACCCCTTCCAGGTGAAACAGTGATTTACTTGTACTTCTTGCAATTTAGTATACTGTATTCGCTGCTCACGATGTGGTCTCCTCTACATTGGGGAGACCAAATGCAGATTAGGCGACCGCTTTGCGGAACACCGCCATTCAGTCCGTAAGAGTAACTCTGAGCTTCCGGTCGCCTGTCACTTTAATTCACCGCTTCACTCCCACTCTGATCTCTCTGTCCTCGGCCTATTGCATTGTTCCAATGTAGCTCACCGTAAGCTCGAGGAACAGCACGTCATCTTTCGATTAGGCACTTTACAGCCTTCTGGACACAACATTGAGTTCAACAATTTCAAACTATAGCCCCTGCCCCCATTTTTCATGCTGAATGATTTTGTCATTCCCATTTGCAACATTTTATCTTTCCTGCCTCTTACAAAAGCACAGTATGTTCCTTCAATTCCTTCCTCCCCTCCCCACCACCCCCACCCCCCCCCCCGTCTCTGCACCTGCTTAATATCTGTTACATCTCCAGCTTTTTCCAGTTCTGATGAAGGGTCCCAGGCCTGAAACGTTAACTCTGTTTCTCTCTCCACGGATACTGCCCGGCCTGCTGAGTTTTTCCAGCATTTTCTGTTGTTATTTCAGATTTCCAGCATCCGCAGTATTTTGCTATAGTATAAGAACATAAGAAATAGTAGCAGGAATAGGCCACTTGGCCCCTCGAGCCTACTCTGCCATTCAATAAGATCATGGCTGATCTAGGGCTCAAAGCCACTTCCCAGCCCATAACCCTTCACTCCCTTATCTTGCAAAAATTTGTCAATCTCCACCTTAAATGAATTTAATGACCCAGCCTCCACAGCTCTCTGGGGCAGAGAATTCCACAAATTTACGACCCTCTGAGAGAAGAAGTTCCTCCTCATCTCATTTCTAAAAGGGCGGCCCTTTATTCTGAGACTGTGCCCCTGAGTTCTAGATTTCCCCATGAGGGGAAACATCCTCTCTGCATCTACCATGTTGAGCCCCCTCAGTATCTTATATGTTTTGATAAGATCACCTCTTATTCTTCTAAATTCCAATGAGTATCGGCCCAGCTTGCTCAACCTTTCCTCATAAGTCAAACCCCCTCATCTCTGGAATTAACCTAGTGAATCGTCTCTGAACTGCCTCCAATGCAAGTATATCCTTCCTTAAATAAGGAGACCAAAACTGTACACAGTACCCAAGGTGTGGTCTTACCAATACCTTGTGCAGTTGTAGCAGGACTTCCCTGCTTTTATACTCCAACCCCCTTGAAATAAAGGCCAACATTCCATTTGCCTTTTTGATTACTTGCTTTACCTGCATGCTAACTTTTTGTGTTTCATGCACAAGGACCCCCAGGTCCCTTTGTACTGTAGTATTTTGTAATCTCTCTCAATTTAAATAATAGTTTGCTTTTTTATTTTTCCTGCCAAAGTGGATAACCTCGCACTTTCCCACATTATAATCCATCTGCCAAATGTTTGCCCACTCACCTAGCCTGTCTACATCCCTTTGCAGATTCTTTGAGACCTCTGCACAACTTGCTTTCCCACCCATCTTTGTATCATCCGCAAACTTGGCTACATTACACTCGATCCCTTCATCCAAGTCATTAATATAGATTGTAAATAGTTGGGGCACCCCATTAGTTACCGTTTGCCAACCAGAAAATGACCCATTTATTCTGACTCACTGCTTTCTGTTAGTTAGCCAATTCCCTATCCATGTTAAGCTCTTATCTTATGCAGTAACCTTTTATGTGGCACCTTATCGAATGCCTTCTGGAAATCCAAATACACCACATCCACTGGCTCACCCTTGTCCACCCTGCTTGTTACATCCTCAAAGAGCTCCAGCAAATTTGTTAAACATGATTCCCCTTTCCTAAAACCATGCTGACTCTGTTTGACTGCAGTATGTTTTTCTAAATGCCCTGCTACTGCTTCCTTAATGAAGGACTCCAGCATTTTCCCAACAACAGATGTTAGGCTAACTGGTCTATAGTTTCCTGCTTTCTATCTCCCTCCTTTCTTAAATAGGGGTGTTACATTAACGGTTTTCCAATCTGCTGGGACCTCTCCAGAGTCCAGGGAATTTTGGTATATTGCAACCAGTGCATCCACTATCTCTGCAGCCACTTCTTTTAAGATGCAGGCCATCTGGTCCAGGGGACTTGTCGTCTTTTGGTCCCATTATTTTACCGAGTACTATTTTCTTAGTGATAGTGATTGTCTTTAGTTCCCCACTCCCTGTTGCCCCTTGATTATCCATTATTGGGATGTTGTTAGTGTCTTCTGCAGTGAAGACAGATGCAAAACATTTGTTCAGAGTCTCTGCCAGTTCCCCGTTCCCGATTATTAATTCCCCAGTCTCATCCTCTAAAGGACCAACATTTACTTTAGCTACCCTCTTCCTTTTTATATACCTGTAGAAGCTCTTACTATCTGTTTTAATGTTTCTTGACAGCTTACACTCATAATTCATCTTCTCTCTCTTTATTATTTTTTTAGTCATCCTTTGCTGGTTTTTAAAAATTTCCCAATCCTCTGGTCTCCCACCAATCTTAGCAACATTGTATGCCTTCATTTTCAATTTGATACCATCCTTTACTTCCTTAGTTAGCCATGGTGCTCCCTTCTCTTAAAATCTTTCTTTCTCACTGGAATATATTTTTGTTGAGAGGCTTAGTTTACTCAATCTCTTCTCATACAACAGTCCCGCCATCCCAGGAATCGATCTCGTGAACCTTCGTTGCACTCCCTCTATGGCAAGTATATCCTTCCTTAGATAAGGAGACCGGGTCGCATCTGTAGTTACATGGTTACCCAGTGCTTCGATAACCCAAACCCACTGGCACTGCCCATTAGAGAGCCTAATTCCATTTCTTTTAGATAGATTCGGGTGCAGAAGGTTCTTCAACCCATTTGATCTCATCAAGAATGCCCTTTTTCCATTATGGCATTTCTACCTCTTAAATGAGCCTGGTGTCCTGTCCTCAACCATTCTTCCTGACAACCCCTTAGGAACAACATAGAGCAGAGGAACATGAGTAGCTCATTCAGTCCCTTGAGCCTGTTCCACCATTCAGTGAGATCATGGCTGATCGGTATAGAATCATAGAATCATAAACTGGTTACAGCATGGAAGGAGGCCATTTGGCCTGTCGAGCCCATACAGGCTCTCTGCAAGAGCACTTCAGCTAGTCCCACTCCCCCGCCCTTTCCCTGTAGCCCTGCAAATTTAATTCCTTCAGATACTTATCCAACACCGTTTTGAAAGCTGTGATTGAGTCTGCCTCCACCACCCTCTCAGGCATTGAATTCCAGATCTTAGCCACTCGCTGCGTAAAAAAGTTTTTTCTTACATCGCCTTTGGTTCTTTTGCCAATCACCTTAAATCTGTGTCTTCTGGTTCTCGACCCTTCTGCCAATGGGAACGGTTTCTTTCCAACTACTCTGTCCAGACCCCTCATGATTTTGAACACCTCTATCAAATCTCCTCTCAATCTTCACTGCTCCAAGGAGAACAACCCCAGCTTCTCCAGTCTATCAACATAACTGAAGTCGCTCATTCCTGGAATCATTCTCATAAATTTTTTCTGCACCCTCTCTAAGACCTTCACATCTCTCCTAAAGTGCGGTGTCCAAAATTGAACACAATACTCCAGTTGGGACCGAACCAGTATTTTATACAAGTTCATCATAATTTCCATATTTTTGTACTATATGGCCACGAATTTAATTCTGGAGGTGGGATGGGGGCGGATCAGCTGGTTTCCGGGTTCCGGGCCCACCCCCAGCTGCCTCCGCTCTGCAGACGTGATTTTCCCTTGATTGGTCTTGTTAAGCCCGCCCTGCGGGCTTCCCGACCAATTAACAGGAACCGGGTCTGATAACGTCATTTGATGATGCATCATCTGCTGGTTTCCTTAAAGGGACCATGCACACTTTTATTTTGACAGTTGCTCTGTCAGTATTTGACAGCATTGAGGTGCTGCAAACACTGACAATTGCTGCACAAAGGTGAACACTTGCACCCAGGCTCTCCAATGACTCCCTCCATATGCTTATATGCAGGGAGGTTCTCTTCCCTTCCAAGGGCGGAAGAGACCTCCCCAGGACAGCAACTTACCTTGAACCTCCACCCAATCCTCTCTATCTACATTACCACTTCCCCATCTCATGAGCCACCCCTCACACTCACCCTCATCCTACTGCAAGCATATTAACTAACAACACACAAGGGTAGGCACTTGAGAGATTTAGCCAATGTCCATGTGAATTTTCTGGTAATGTGTTGTCATAGAGTGTAATATCTTTTTCCAAAAATGCCCCTTATTGGACAGATCTGAGCACACATTGAGAAGTGTCTTATTAATTTCCAGTGATTGTTCATTCATAACTGCCCCCCCCCACGCCCCCCCCCCCACCCACCCCACCCTGCTATAGTGATTTGTGCATGAAATGGTTTGGATATTAAAGGGATGCTTAACGGTGCTGGTGTGGGATGGTGTCAACCTGGCTCATCATGTGGCAGCCAGGGTTTACATCATCAAGTGAAGAAAATCTGGCCATGGTGATGCCATCGCTGGCCTCCCGGCCAGCAATTTTGTCAGGGGCTAATGCCCTGTGTCCAGTGCAGCATCAGGTGGGTGAGGAGGAGGTTGTCGCTCCTGATGCTGGTGCTGCTGTTGTGGCTGGTTGTGGTTCTACCACGGCTGCTCTTCCTCTGAATCTGATGACCAGAATGAGAGGATGTAAATGGTTCCCATCCCGTTGCTATAGATTTCAGTTGCAGCAAGAAGCTTGCAAGCGCAAACTCAAAGTGGCCTGAAATTATTCCAATCAGGTAACACTGCAGATGGGTGTCAGCTTGAACAGACACAAGGTCAGTAGATTTGCCAAATCTTATCCCAAACCTCCAACAACAAAGTTGTGGCATTTGAATGTCAGCCATGTTGCAGCAGTGCTTTTAAAGTGCTGCACCAATGACTGCAAATCATGTCCTTGAGAAACTCGTCTCCTTGGAGCTGGCGTGTTTCTGACAAGACGGGAAACAGGAGCCAGAAGCACGACAATGGGAAACCACTATAAAAATAGGATTAGCAAGGCTGTTAACAGGCTGTTAACTGCCTTAACTACCTGTCCCACTGGTTCCCGTCAGGTCAGTTTGGGAGCGGCTGACCCGACACTCACGCAAATCACGTGGGGGCGGGACGGAGGCGGGTTGGCAGTCTGAAGACATTTTTCCCAATTTTCGCTGCCCACCCGCCTCCAAACCTGCCTCCTCAGGGCTATTAAAATCGAGCCCTATACCTCTACTTATGAAGGCCAGGATCCCATAAGCCTTTTTAACTCTTTCTCAGCCTGCCCTGCCACCTTCAACAATTTGTGCACACATAAACCCAGGTCTCTCTGTTCATGCACCCCCTTCAGGATTGTACCATTTAGTTTATATGTCCTCTCCTCATTCTTCCTACCAAAATGTATCTTAACTACACCCACCCGCCTTGGCTGGCTCCATATTCTTTTATACCCTAGTCTAGCAAAAATCTATCGATCTCAGATTTAAGATTATTAATTGAGCTAGCATCTGGGAGACAGTTCCACATTAATACCACCCTTTGTGTGTAGAAGTGATTCTGAACTTCTCTCCTGAATGACCTGGCTCTGATTTAAGGTTATGTCCCCTTGTCCTAGACTCCCCCACCAGCGGGAAAAAGTTTCTCTCTACCTACCCTATCAATTCCTTTCAAAATCCAAAAAACCTCAATCAAATCACCACTTAACCTTCTAGATTCCAGGGAATACAAACCTAGTTTATGTAATCTCTCCTCATGATAAGAACACAAGAAGTAGGAGCAGGAGTAGGCCATACGGCCCCTCGGGCCTGCTCCGCCATTCAATAGGATCATGGCTGATCCGAATCTAGACTCACGTCCACTTCCCTGCCCTCTCCCCGTAGCCCCTAATTCCCTTATCTGCTAGGAAACTGTCTATCTCCATTTTAAATTTATTTAATGTCGCAGCTTCCACAGCTCTCTGGGGTAGCAAATTCCATAGATTTACTATCCTCTGAGTGAAGAAGTTTCTCCTCATCTCAGTTTTGAAAGGGCAGCCCCTTATTCTAAGATTATGCCCCCTAGTTCTAGTCTCACCCATCAGTGGAAACATCCTCACCGCATCCACCCGATCAAGCTCCCTCACAATCTTATATGTTTCGATAAGATCGCCTCTCATTCTTCTGAACTCCAATGAGTAGAGGCCCAACCTACTCAACCTTTCCTGATACGTCAACCCCCTCATCTCCGGAACCAACAGAGTGAACCTTCTCTGAACCGCCTCGAGAGCAAGTATATCTTTTCTTAAATATGGAAACCAAAACTGCACGCAGTATTCCAGGTGTGGCCTCACCAATACCCTGTATAACTGCAGCAAGACTTCCCTGTTTTAATACTCCATCCCCCTTGCAATAAAAGCCAAGATTCCATTGGCCTTCCTGATCACCTGCTGCACCTGCATACTAACCTTCTGTGTTTCATGCACCAGGACCCCCAGATCCCTTTGTACTGTAGCACTTTGCAGTTTCTCTCTGATGTGCCATCAATAACTCAAAGACAAGAAGTTAAAGGATTCAACTGAAGGCTTTTAATCGCTAAGAACATTGCACGTCATTCCACATCGGATTCGTCTGGCAGAATGACTCATACAGCTCTTGAGACCTTTATATGACAAAAGACAGGGGCGGAGCCAATACACACAATAGGGGAAAAGGGGGGGCGGTACACACAATACAATGCAGGTAAAACACAGGGGCTGATGAAGGCATATATTTCATCACATTCACCCCTTCTACAGATTTAGTCTGTCCGGGGGTGTGATAGTCCTTCCTGAACGTCGCAACAGTACCTCGGGTTCCGACCGGGAGTCCGTGGTGCCCTCCTGGGCATACCCATGTGCTGGGGGTGTTGCAGGTACTTCTGGGGGTGGTGAGGATACCTCTGGGGATGGTGGAGGTTCTTCTGGGGGTGGTGAGGATGGGTCGTCGTCGCTTCCTGCCGAGGCGAGGTCCTTTATGGACACGGTGTCCTCACGCCCGTCGGCGTGCTTGACGTACGCGTACTGTGGGTTTGCGTGGAGTAGGTGTACTGCCTCCACGAGGGGATCCGTTTTGTGGCCCCTCACATGCTTCCGTAATAGGACTGTCCCTGGGGTGGAGAGCCACGAAGGTAGGGACACTCCCAAGGTTGATTTGCGGGGAAAAACAAACATCTTCTCGTGAGGAGTGGCGTTAGTAGCAGTACACAGTAGCGACCTTATCGAGTGGAGTACGTCTGGGAGGACCTCTTGCCAGCGGGAGGTAGGGAGGCCTTTAGACCTTAGTGTTAAGGTGACCGCCTTCCACACCGTCGCGTTCTCCCTCTCCACTTGCCCATTACCCCGGGGGTTATAACTAGTGGTCCGACTCGTGGCTATCCCCTTCGACAGCAGGTATTGGTGCAGTTCGTCGCTCATGAACGACGCCCCCCTGTCAGTGTGGATGTAGTTCGGCATGCCGAATGTGCAAAACAGGCTGCCGAGGCACTTGATGACCTTGGCACTGGTCATGTCTGGGCAGGGGTAGGCGAATGGGAAGCGGGAGTACTCGTCCACAATGTTGAGAAAGTACACATTGCGGTCGGTGGAGGGGAGTGGTCCCTTGAAATCTAAGCTCAGGCGCTCGAATGGCCATGTAGCTTTGATCAGGTGGGCTCGGTCGGGCCTGTAAAAACGGGGCTTGCATTCCGCACAGGTGCGGCAGTCCCTGGTCATAGACCGGACCTCCTCGATGGAATAGGGCAGGTTACGGGATTTTATAAAGTGAAATAGCCGGGTGACCCCCGGGTGGCAGAGGCTATTGTGGAGGCCCTGTAGCCTGTCCCCCTGGATGCTGGCACACATCCCTCGTGATAGGGCGTCGGGGGATTCGCTGAGGGCCCCCGGCCTATATATTATGTCGTACTCAAACGTGGAGAGTTCGATCCGCCACCTGAGAATTTTGTCGTTCTTGATCTTCCCCCTCTGTTTGTTGTTAAATATGAAGGCTACCGACCGCTGGTCGGTAAGCAGGGTGAAGCGTTTGCTGGCTAGGTAGTGCCTCCAGTGCCGCACTGCCTCCACTATGGCCTGGGCCTCCTTCTCTACCGAGGAGTGCCTGATCTCGGGCCCTTGGAGGGTTCTTGAGAAAAAAGCTACGGGCTGCCCATCCTGGTTGAGGGTGGCTGCTAAAGCGAAGTCGGACGCATCGCTTTCGACCTGGAAAGGGATGTTTTCGTCCACTGCCCGCAGCGCGGCCTTCTCAATGTCGTGTTTAATGCTGTTGAAGGCGGCGTGGGCCTCGGCCGTGAGCGGGAAGGACGTTGATTTCAGGAGGGAACGGGCCTTGTCGGAATAATTGGGGACCCATTGGGCGTAATAGGAGAAAAACCCCAGGCACCTTTTCAGGGTCTTGGGAGTGTTTGGTAGGGGTAGCTCCCGTAGGGGGCGCAATCGGTCGGGGTCCGGACTGATTTCCCCATTTTCCACCACGCAGCCCAGGATACAGAGGCGCATGGTGCTAAAGACACACTTATCCTCGTTGTAGGTGAGATTGAGTCTGAGGGCAGTTTTCAGAAATCTCGCGAGGTTCGAGTCGTGGTCTTGCTGGTCGTGGCCGCAGATGGTGACATTGTCTAGGTATGGATAGATGGCTGTTAACTGGTTCTCATCAACCATGCGGTCCATCTCCCGCTGGAAGACCGAGACCCCATTCGTTACCCCAAAGGGGACTCTGAGGAAGTGGTAGGGGCGTCCGTTCGCCTCGAAGGCGGTGTATGGACGGTCCTCCGGCCTAATGGGGAGCTGGTGGTATGCCGATTTTAGGTCGATGGTGGAAAACACCCGGTATTGCGCAATTTGGTTAACCATATCCGCTATGCGGGGCAGAGGGTAGGCGTCTAGCTGGGTGTATAGATTAACCGTCTGGCTATAATCTATCACCATCCGCTTCTTTTCGCTACCCTTAACCACTACTACCTGGGCATGCCACGGGCTGGTACTGCATTCGATGATACCCTCCCGCTTGAGTCTTTCTACTTCAGACGCAATGAACCGTCTGTCCTCCCAGCTGTACCGCCTACTCTTGGTCGCTATGGGTCGACAGTTGGGTGCGAGGTTGGCGAACAGAGAGGGCGGCTTGACCTTCAGGGTAGCCAGACCGCACACTGTGAGGGGCGGCTGGGACCCACCGTAGGTAAGCGTGATACTTTGGTGGTGGCATTGGAAGTCCAGACCCAAGATCACGCTCACACAGAGATCTGGCATTATCAACAGTTTAAAATTTCTTTAATCAGTGCCTTTTACCGACAACATAACCGCGCAGAAACCTGTAATTTTTGAGGTATGAGTCTTATCAGCCATGGCGATTTTGCCCTGTGTAGGGACTATCGTTAGTGAAAGTCGTTTTACCAGGCTAGGATGAATAAAGCTTTCGGTGCTCCCGCAGTCAATCAAGCACTTAACCTTGTTCCCGTTTATCTCTATGTCCATCATCGATCTAGAAAACGGATGCGGCCTGGATTGATCCACTGTGATTGAGGCCACCAGTGGGTCCTGGGGGTCCGTGTAGTCGGGACAAGATGGTGGACTCCATGAGGGTGGACAAGATGGCGTCCAAGATGGCCGCCCCCACAGCGCGCACGCGGCGGTGGCGGAGTTGGAGGCGGGGTTCCCTCTGCAGACTTTACTGAAATGTCCTTTCTTCCCGCATTTAAAACAGGTGGTGCCCTTCGCTGGGCACAGATGCCTGGAGTGTTTGTCCTAGCTGCAGAAGTAGCATTTCAGGCCCTGATGCATCGCGGCAGTAGTGGGGCTCCTGGGTGGAGGCTGGGGCTCCGACGGTACTGGGCTGGCCTGAGACCTGGGAGGTGAAGATGGCTTCCAAGATAGCGGCCCCCACGGCGCGCACGAGGTGGAGTGGGCCGCGTGGCCTGAGGAACAGGATTCAGAGTTCCTCTGGGCCATATCCAGCGATTGCGCTATATCTATAGCCTGTTTTAAGTCCAGTCCCTCCTTTTCAAACAGTTTCTGCCGAATGTAATTTGAACTGAGGCCCGCAATAAAGGAGTCTCGGATCAGCTCCTCTGTGTACACGGTGGCAGACACAGCCTTACAGTTACAGTCTCTGCCCAGTACTTTTAGGCTTAGCATGAAGTCCTCTAGTGACTCACCATGCCGCTGCGTGCGAGTAGTCAGAAGATGCCTGGCGTACACCTCGTTTATTGGCCGCACGTAGTGGGCCTTCAGAATGGTGCAGACATCCTCGTAGCTGGTGGCATCTCGGATGAGAGGGGAGACCCGATGACTCACCCGGTTTCGCAGGATTCCCAGTTTCACGTCTCCGGTGGCGGTCGCGGCTGCTATGGCGGTGGCTGAGGTTTCGATGAAAAATTCGAAGCATTGGAACCAGTGTCCGAACTGTGTGGCTGCGTCTGTGGCATGGGGGTCCAGATCCAAGCGCTCTGGTTTCAGGAGTCGATCCATCTTGGTGTTTTAGCGATTAAAATTGATGTGCCATCAATAACTCAAAGACAAGAAGTTAAAGGATTCAACTGAAGGCTTTTAATCACTAAGAACATTGCACGTCATTCCACATCGGATTCGTCTGGCAGAATGACTCATACAGCTCTTGAGACCTTTATATGACAAAAGACAGGGGCGGAGCCAATACACACAATAGGGGAAAAGGGGGGGCGGTACACACAATACAATGCAGGTAAAACACAGGGGCTGATGAAGGCATATATTTCATCACACTCTCCATTTAGATAATAACTTGCTCTTTGATTTTTTCTGCCAAAGTGCATAACCTCACACTTTCCAATATTTTATTCCATCTGCCAAATCTCTGCCCACTCACTAACCTGTCTATGTCCTTTTGCAGGTTTTTTATGTCCTCCTCACTCACTGCTTTCCCTCCCATCTTTGTAACCCTTGGAACCCGGTAACATTCTGGTGGATCTGCACCGCACTCCTTCTAAGGCCAATATATCCTTTCTAAGGTGCGGTGCCCAGAACTATAAACAATACTCCAGGTGTGGTCTAACCAGGGCTTTGTTTAGCTGTAGCAACACTTCCTCCCCTTTATATTCTAGCCCTCTAGTTATAAAGGCTAACATTCCATTCGTCTTTTTGATTATTTTTTGTACCCGACCACTACATTTTAATTATAAAAACAGAAATGCTGGAAACATTCAGCAGGTCAGGCAGCATCTGTGGAGAGAGAAACATAGAAACATAGAAGATAGGAGCAGGAGTAGGCCATTTGGCCCTTCGAGCCTGCTCCGCCATTCAACGAGATCATGGCTGATCATCCAAACCCTAGCACCCGGTCCCTACACCGACAGCCATCCCACCCAAGCCCTATCCCCGTAACCCCGTAACCCCACGTATTTAATCCCCCCTAACACTAAGGGCCAATTTTTATCATAGCCAATCAACCTAACCCGCACATCTTTGGACTGTTAACGTTTCAGGTCGATGACCCTTCGTCAGAACTGGCAGCAGTTAGAGATGTAACAAGTTTTAAGCAAGTGGCAGGGAAAAGGTGGGGAGGGGAGGAAAGAACAAAAGGGAAGGTCTGTGATAGGGTGGAAGGCAGGAGAGATTAAATGGCAAAAGGGATGATGGTTGTGATTTCACCAGTGTTTCTATGCCCTTTTTATAGTACAGCAACCAGAACTGTCCACAGTACTCTAAGTGCGGTCTGATCAGGGTCCTATACAAGTTTAACATAACTTCACTACTTTTGAATTCTATACTCCTAGAAATAAATCCCAATGCTTCATCAGCATTTTTCTTTGCTTTGCTGACCTGCGATGCTGCTTTTAATGATTTGTTCACCTGTATCCCTAGATCCCTTTGCTCTTCTACCCCATTCAGTTTCTTATTTTCTAAAGCATAGGTGATGTTTCTGTTTTTCCTATACATTTATCTATGTTAAAATTAATTTGCCACTTAACTGCCCAGTCTGAAAGTTTTCAAATATCTTCTTGTATTATTTTGCATTCTTCCTCAGTGTTAGTTATGCACCTCAGTTTGCAAATTTTTGATATTCAGTTACTTGTTGCTAAATCCAAATTGTTAATGTAAATTATGAATAACAGTGGCCCCAGCACTGATCCTTGTGGAGTACCACTTCCTACCTTCCTCCAATCTGAATAACTACCCTTTAGCCCTATATAGTAATCTGGGATGTAATGTTTAAGTTATCCACCAGATGGAGCCAAATATTAAGGGTTCACATTCACCAGTATTTAAGGTAATGGGTCATGTATTCAATGTCCTGGTACACCAGTTTATACGGTAATGTGGCATTACATTATGGGTATGACTCAGAGGTTCATCCTCCATCTTGGCTTGTGCAGTAAGAATTGTGTGCTTGCCTCCAGCTTGTAAGAGCTAGGTCTCTCTGCTACACCGTGTAAATAAACAGTTGGGTTTTGTTCCTAATATCTCGCTTCTCTCAGTTTCTGACCTTACCACTCGGATATCACACCCTACACTCTGCTTTCTATTTTTAGCAATTTGCTATCCATTCAGCTATTTGTCCCCTGACTCCACACACCCTAACCTTTGTCATGAGCCTACCATATGGTACCTTTTTGAAGGCCTTTTGAAAATCCAAGCATATGACATGTACTACATTACCCTTGTCTATTCTTTCCATTAGTTCTTCAAAGGACTCTATCAGGTTAGTTACACATGGCATAGCCTTTCGGAGTCCATGCTGACTATTTTTTATTCTATTTTCTGTCTCTAGATGTTCTTCTATCACTTATTTTAGTATAGATTCCAGTATCTTTCTTATCACTAATATTAAGCTGACTGGTCTATCATTCCCAGGTTTTGTTCTGTCTCCCTTTTTGTATATAACCTTTCTACTTTGCACCTCCTCCCCTTGGACAGCCTACTGCTCCATTGTGCCATTCAGCATTCTGTCTGTCCTTCCCACAGTTTTTCTCCATATTCTCATCATTATCGAGTATTTTGTACCTGTTAGACAGGAGCAGTGTCTGCTGAACCTTCTTCACTACCTCTCCTATGTCTCCCTTACCCGGCTGACTGACAGTCACACTCTCCCCTTCCTAAACTCCTACTTTCCTCTGGTGTGTGACTGTACTCTGGGGTAAATTTTCTAGTGATTCCTTTTCCTCCTCCCTCTTGTGTTGGAGTGTCTCTAGCTCGGACTCCAGCTCAACAACTCTGAGCCTCTGAGTGTCTCTAGACAGAGACATTTCTTGCAGATGTGGCATAGTCTGGGATAGTCTCGTTGTCTGCAAACTCCCACATACAGGTACTACAATCCCCACACACTGCCTGCACTACTGTGTCTTAATCAATTTATTTATTTATTTGTTAGTTAGCTGTAGTTTATTTCTTGAACTAATTGGTCACTTGAGATCTAGATTTATTAAATAGTTGGATTTAGCTTGATGTTACATAAACTAGTAATTAGTTACTGTGATTAATTACTTAGCTATTTATCAGCTATTAAAGTATTTAAGTGCAGTTAGAATTTAAGAACATAAGAACATAAGAAATAGGAGCAGGAGTAGGTTAATCGGCCCCTCGAGCCTGCTCCGCCATTTAATAAGATCATGGCTGATCTGATCCTAACCGTCAATCTACTATCACAGAACCATCTCCTGAATCTAACAGAATTAGACACACGAAATAGGAGCAGGAGCAGGCTACACGGCCCCTGGGCCCGCTCCGCTACCCACAGGGCCATGACCGATCCGAACCTAGACTCATGTCCAAATTCCTGCCCGCTCCCCGTAACCCTTAATTCCCTTTACTTCGAGGAAACTGTCTATTTCTGTTTTAAATTTATGTAATGATGTAGCTTCTACAGCTTTTTGGGGCAGCATATTCCATGGACCTACCACCCTCTGAGTGAAGTAGTTCCTCCTCATCTCAGTTTTGAAAGAGCAGCCCCTTATTCTAAGACTATGCCCCCTAGTTCTAGTTTCACCCATCATCGGGAACATCCTCCCCGCATCCACCCGATCCAACCCCTTCACAATCTTATATGTTTCAATAAGATCGCCTCTCATTCTTCTGAACTCCAATGAGTAGAGTCCCAATCTACTCAACCTCTCCTCATATGTCCATCCCCATATCCCCGGGATTAACCGAGTGAACCTTCTTTGTACTGACTCGAGAGCAAGTATGTCTTTTCTTAAGTATGGACACCAAAACTGTATGCAGTATTCCAGGTGCGGTCTCACCAATACCTTGTACAACTGAAGCAATACCTCCCTATTTTTATATTCTATCCCCCTAGCAATGAAAGCCAACATTCCATTGGCCTTCTTAATCACTTGCTGCACCTGCATACTAACCTTTTGAGTTTCGTGCACCAGGACCCCCAGATCCCTTTGTACTTCAGTACTTTCCAGTTTCTTGCCATTAAGATAATAACTTGCTCTACGATTTTTCCTGCCAAAGTGCATAACCTCACACTTTCCAGTATTGTATTCCATCTGCCAAATCTCTGCCCACTTACTTAGCCTGTCTATGCCCCCTTGCAGGTTTTTTATGTCCTCCTCACTCACTACTTTCCCTCCCATCTTAGTATCATCTGCAAACTTTGATATGTTACACTCGGTCCCCTCCTCCAAATCATTAATATAGATTGTAAAGAGTTGGGGACCCAGCACTGACCCCTGCGGAACACCACTAGTTACTGATTGCCAGTCTGAGAATGAACCATTTATCCCAACTCTCTGCCTTCTGTTAGATAGCCAATCCTCTATCCATGCCAGAATATTACCCCCAATCCCGTGATTTTTTATCTTAAGCAATAATCTTTTGTGTGGCACCTTGTCAAATGCCTTTTGGAAGTCTAAATACACTATGTCCACTGGTTCCCCTTTATCCACCCTATATGTTACTTCCTCAAAGAACTCCAGCAAATTTGTCAAACATGACTTCCCCTTCATAAAACCATGCTGACTTTGTCCTATTAAATTATGATTATCCAAATGTCCTGTTACTGTCTCCTTAATAATGGACTCCAATATTTTACCTACCACAGATGTTAGGCTAACCGGTCTATAGTTTCCAGCCTTCTGTCTACTGCCCTTTTTAAATAAGGGCGTTACATTAGCAGTTTTAGTAGTTTTCCAGTCTGCCGGGACCTTTGCTGAGTCCAGGGAGTTTTGGAAAATTATTACCAATGCATCCACAATCCCTACCGCCACTTCCCTCAAGACCCTAGGATGTAAGCCATCAGGTCCAGGTGATTTATCCGCCTTGAGTCCCATTATTTTACCGAGTACCACTTCCTTAGTGATTTTGATCGTGTTTAGCTCCTCCCCCCCCTATAGCCCCCTGTTTGTCCAGTGTTGGGATATTCTTAGTGTTTTCTACTGTAAAGACTGATACAAAATATTCATTCAGTGTTTTTGCCATCTCCATATTTCCCACCATTAATTTCCCGGTCTCATCCTCTAAGGGACCAACATTTACTTTAGCCACCCTTTTTCTTTTTATATAACTATAAAAACTCTTACTATCTGTTTTTATATTTTTTGCTAATTTACTTTCATAATCTATCTTCCCTTTCTTAATCAATCTTTTTGTTATTTTTTGCTGTCTTTTAAAGTTTTCCCAATCCTCTATCCTCCCACTAGATTTGGCTACCTTATATGCCCTTGTTTTTAGTCGAATACTATCCTTAATTTCTTTACTTAATCACTTGGCTCGTTTTTCTTTGACTTACACTTACTCGCACTAATATTAAATCCTTACTAACTCAAACTGAACACCAGCCACTAAAGATACTAAACACACAAAACGATATCTGGGTGGGTGGACCTGTACATGAAGCTGAGAGAGTTGAATCTGTAGATGAAGCTGAGAGAGCTGAAAATGACGCTATAGATGATGAGAGCTGATGGCCGGAAATTTATTCTGGCGACTTGCTGGTGGTGGGGGTGGGGGAGGTGGGAGAGCTCAGGAAACCCAGAACCCCACATGCTGTGAATTTAACGTCACGGACAGGCTCCCCACCCGGAAGTCAGCCTAATTGACAGGCTGGCTTCCAGTCAGGTGGGGAACTTTGGAGAAATTGCCGCAACCCCAGGTAGGTGTGAAACCCGATCCCGGTGGGGGAGGTTCGATCCCGAACGGAAGTCCAATACCAGGGAGGAGAGGGTGTTTGTATGGGGGGTGGCAATGGTGGGGGAGCTTGGAGGGCCGTGGGGGGGAAGCTCTCCTGTACCTCCCAGCCCACAGGGAGTGCTCCCCAAGGCAGTCCTCGCCTCGCTGCAACTGGCTGGATTCCCGAGGCCCGGGAACCCCAGCCGGCCACAGTTAAACCTACAAAGCAGGTTAAATCCGAGGCTTGCAGCCTCACTGTCATATTTAAAATGCCAACCCGCCTCCTGGAAGCGGGGTTGGCTGTCCGTCCCCCATCCCACCTTCGTTAAAACCGGAGGTGGGCTGGTTGGAGATGGATTGGGGTCGGGATTCAGATTTTTAACTTTAACCTCCCACCCAACCGAACCCCACCTGTTTTTTGGGGTTAGATGAACCTGTGAAGGAAAGGATTAACTTTGCCCCTTTGGACATTACATTTGGACATTGTAAGTTTAAACTGCAAAGGCAGCAATGTGCAGAAACTTCGAATATGCCTTTTGGCTTGGAAAAACAGTGCTGAGACAGTCAGAAATCCTTGAGAATGACAACTAAAATACAGCACCTGGTTTCACAGGGACAAGAGGCTACAGAAGATTTCACACACTGGCTGCACCTGGGTTCACACAGTTTTGTGTGGCCCAGCCAACCACCCATCATTAATGCAACAGTGGGTGAGTGGCCAAAAAGGTCCTTCTCTTGACTTTAACTTACACCCCAACTGGCAAAAACCATATAAAAATGGGACATCATGGCAAATGCTTTACTATAGTTGCAGGAGCCTTGAGAAGCTTCACCTAGAGGAAGGACATCCAAGATGAAGAACCTTCAAGAGCTACGAGGGTTCGGATCACTCTTCTGCCTTGGTGCCGAGATCCTTGGTTTAATTGGTTGTATGCATTTATTGATGCCGTCCTTAAACTTGTGTAAACAGTTTAAATGCGATGTGCAATATTAAATCATTAAAGGTAACTTTGATTAATTAATATACAAAGTAGTATGACTTTCTTTGACTGACTACCGTCCAGCTTCATGAATCACTGGAACATCTGTATCCCTACAGATGAGAGCTGATGAATCTATAGATGAGGAGGAGACAGCTTTGCCTGAAAAAAATGTCTTTCCAATATGCACCATCCAAGATGGAGTTCAACAGTCCAGTAGTCAACTGCAAATAGCTATGCAATGGAACATCTTGACAGTAAGCAGGGAAGAAGAAGAATGGGGCTGAATGAAGCTGGATGCTCGGGATGAGTTGCTGTTGAAAGTTTACTTGGCATTGAAATATGTTTAATGGTAACATTTTTTTTCCGAAGTATTCAATGAGTAAGTCTAATAGAACTGTCTGCTTTCCTGCAACCTACGCACATGGACACCATCCCAGTTACTGTTTGTTCAGTACTTGTTTGGCATTCAGATACATCCCATCTGTAATAGAATTGGACAAGACACAAGAGCAGTGGTCCACTGAGGACTCCCACAGTATTTCTGCACTAGACGAGAAATTGTAACTCTTGTTACTTTATGCTCAATGTTTACTGAGGGAGGTTTAGAGTACAATTATACTGCCCTTCATGTGTCATTGAGAAGCAGGAGTAAAGAAAGAAAGGATTGCACTTAGCACCTTTCATGGCCTCAGGACATCCCAAAGCGATCACAGCCAATGAGGTACTTTTGAAGTGTAGTCACTGTTGTATTGTAGGAAACACGACAGCCAATTTGCACACAGCAAGCTCCCACAAACAGCAATGAGACAAATGACCAAATAATCTGTTGTAGTGATGTTGATTGAGGGATAACTATTGGTCAGGACACCGGGGAGAACTCCCCTGCTTTTCTTTAAATAATGCCACCTGAGCAGGCAGTCAGGGCTTCAACACATCCGAAAGATGGCACCTCGGACAGTGTAGCACTCCTTCAGTGGGCACTGGAGTGTCAGCCCAGATTTTGTATTCAAATCACTGGTGGGGGCGGCGGGCTTCAATCTACAACATTCTGACTCCGAGGCAAGAGTGCCACCAACTGAGCCACAGCTGACACAGACATGGAAGACGGTACAACATTGCTATTCCAAAACCAGCCAGGCACAGGAAAAGCACTTTTAGATTTGCGCTGATGTTTTAAAATCTCATGAGGAAATACTACTGATTAGTTGTACAAGTTTAATATAACTTCTTTTGAAATATGTCTCTATACTGGATCAGCCTTACTGATTATAACATTTTATTCAGTGAATGGTTTAGAATTACACCTTGGCTAGTTTTCAGTTACAACTGACCTGATAGAGGTATTTAAGATAAATAAAGGGTTCGAACGGTTAGACGTAGAGAAGTTGTTTCCACAAGTGGGGGAGACCAGAACTCGGGGCCATGAATATAAGATAGTCACTAATAAATCCAGTGGGAATTCAGGTGAAATTTCGTTGATTAGAATGTGGAACTCACTACCAGATGGAGTGGTTGAGGCGAATAGTATAGATGCATTTAAGGGGAAGCAAGATAAGTACATGAGGGAGAAAGGAATAGAAGGATATGTTGATAGGGTTAGATGAAGTAGAGTGGGAGGAGGCTCGTGTGGAACATAAACACTGGCACAGACCAGTTGGGCCGAATGGCCTGTTTCTGTGCTGTAATTTCTACATAATTCACTGTAAACAGAGTTAACGGGGTCAATATTTACCCCTCCCATGACAGGCGGGAGAGGATCAGGAGGGCGTTAATACTTAAAAGTCCTGAAATGCAACCCCAACCCACCACATATGTGCTTGCTGCCATTTTTACGGCAATGGGTTGTGTAGCCTGCCTGTGTCCCATTTTGGAGAGGCGAGACACCTCATTATAATATTTAAATCAGGCTCCCACAGTGCAATTGGGAGGCTGATTTAAATTTAACGGTTGCGGGCCATGTTTCGCAGGGCTCAGGAAACCCGGCAGCAAAATGGAGACGGGAGCTGCTGGCTGCAGAAGGGAAGTGCTTTTTAGAGCACTGCTTGTGGGCCAGGAGCAGCAGGAATGCTTCCCCCCCTCAGCCCCTCAAGCAAACCTCCTGTCAATTGCAGCCTCTCCCCGCTTCCTAGAGTGGCCAACCCTCCTCCCATCCAACCCGTGATCTTTCCCTCCCTCCAGATTACTGGTCCGACACCACCTCCCCCCCAACCTGTCAATCTGGCCGGCTGCCTGGCGGGAAACGGAATTTTAAAAACCATAATGACATTCTGCCATTAAATTTGGCAGGACCTCCACGTCCCCGGGATTTCTGGGCTCCCCGCCCTCCTGCCGCTATTGTGCTGCCTTCCCACCTCCCCATAAATATCGGAGCCAACATTTCCGGTCAGTGACCTTTCCTTAGATTTCCAACATTCGCAATATTTTACTTTTCTAGTTTCAGTGCAACGTGTTTCTGTAGAATGAAGGGTTGGGAAGAATTTGTGTGAGGGAGGGTTGATTTATGAAAGAAAGATAGGCCTGTTGGATTTAATGGCCTTTCCCCACTCCTAAAAATGCCCTAACTGAAGGCTGACATTACATTATTGCAAGTGCGCTGGATTTCTGTTTTCATGTAATAATGGGAGGAATTGCAATAACAAAATTGGTAAAAGTCGCAGAATCCAATGTAATAGAATCATAGAATTACACAGCACAGAAGGAGGCCATTCGGCCCATCATGCCTATGCCGGCTCTTTGAAAGAGCTCTCCAATTAGTCCCACTCTTCTGCTCTTTCCCCATAGCCCTTCAAAATTTTCCTTTTCAATTATATATCCAATTCCCTTTTGAAAGTTTCTACTAAGTCTGCTTTCTGGCAGTGTGTTCCAGATGATAATTCGCTGTGTAAAAATGGGTTTTTTTTGCCAATTATCTTAAATCTATGTTCCCTGGTTACCGACCCTCCTGTGGAAACTTGTTTCTCCATGGAAGTGCATGCAGTGATGTAAGGGTGGTGATGGAACCCGTTTAAATATGCACACACACATATAGTACACTGTGAGCTAAAACTGCCAACATTGATGGGTGTGTCCTTGAAGCGGGTGGGGGGAATCAAGGGGGTTCTCGACATTGAATTCTTGCAGATTAAATATAAAACTTTCATGTTCATTTAATGAACATATAGACATGTATGCTTCAAATGTGTGTGTGCAAAAATGCAATCTTGTCACCTGGCACGTATAAGTTGAGATTAATTGTTTTATTAGAGTAAGGCTGTTGGCAGCTGGATAGATCGCAGCACAGCTGTATGGAGACCACATACTTTTATCCCGTTCCTAGGTCTTGGCTGGCTGCTTAGGGCCAGCCTACTTCACAGTTGATCTCTGTCTGAAGCAGAGACGAAGGCTTCAACTCCTCTCCTCAGCCTCGCTGTCTCTCTCACTGCCCTTTTTCCTGTCCTGATTCTCCCTCAGTCTCCGTGTGCTCAGCACACAAGCCCGCTACAGCGGTGGAAGCCATGGCTTTGAAAATATTATTCATCCTTTTTGAACTTTGCTGCACATGGAACTTCCTATTGGCACAAAAGGACATAGTCTATCATTCAGGTGGGTGCTTGCAATCTTCCTCACAGAGACATTTCCAACCGTTTGCAGAAGAATTCTTTAGAAATGACAGACTGGGTTTGTTTTGTTAAAGTTCATTACAGGCTGACCCGTTAAGTCAACGTTAACCGAATACTTTGCATACGCTCTTTTTTAAAGTGTGCAATTTTAACTTGTAGCCTGGATTTAAAGTGTACAAAATAAAAATTAAGACGTGATGTTGAAATCTTGTGCCTGTTGTGGGTGATTCCCTTTTTGCTTTGCCATATGCCTCTGGTTTGTTTATGGGCTCCTCTCCAGTGTAAAACAGTCAGATTTGCAAGATATGCAAAACAAATGTGGAAATGGTTGCTTGCCTCTCAAGACGGTGATTTTTCAATTGTAAATTTTAACAAGGAAATTTTGCTGAACCTTTAAGAGGGTGACAGCTTTAAGCCTAGTGTTGATACGTTCAAGTGTCAGACATTCTAATCATGCTCTTGTTTCCACAGATTGCCCTGCCGATTTATTCTTTGTGCTGGACACATCTGAGAGTGTCGCTTTAAGAGTGCAGCCCTATGGATCCCTTGTAGATCTTGTGAAGAAGTTTACCACAAATTTCGTCGACAAGTTGCATAACTGGTAATCATTGCATTCTTTGCTATTATATCCTTTCACTCTACATATCTGCAACTAAACGGCAAAACTGGAAAGAAGTGGCTACTTGTAATTCCCTTTGTGCCTGAAGGTGGCGCTGCAGGTTGTGTGAAAATGGCTACCTCCCCTAAAACTGGTTCATTCCCCAAAATCTTCCATTTTAAAAAATTTCTATGTATATACATATAGATATCGTTTGTGATCTCGCCCCTTTGCATTGCTTCCTTCCTAATGTCGAAAGTGACAGCAATAATGGCTCTATTACCAGTTGTTGGGAGAGGTGGGGAGGGGATTTGAACCTGCTACCAGTGGCCAAGTGGCCATTTTAATTGCGATGCTATCTGTTCAGCGGGGCTGGGATTTGGTGTGACCAATCGAACAGATTTCTGCCTTTAACACGTGCAGCACAATCTGCGGCCCGGGTCCCACAGTTTGGCATCATGGCGGTGAATACGTTGGCTTGCCTGCCGATCAAAGTGATAACAACAATTTGCATTCTTTAACATAGTAAAGCGTCCCAAGACGCTTCACAGGAGTATTATCAGACAAAATTTGACACCGAGCCACATAAGGAGATATTGGGACAGACTTGGTCAAGGAGTTAGGTTTTAAGGAGCATCTTAAAGGAGGGAAGAGTGGTGGAGAGTTTTAGGGAGGGAATTGCTGAGCTTAGGGCCTAGGCAACTGAAGGTGTGGCTGTCAATGGTGGGGCAATGAAAATCAGGGATGCACAAAGGGATAGCAAATCACGCACCATGCTAGTTCTCCTGTAGCTTTGTCAATTTGAAAAGAAAATTGTTGCTACAGTAAACTGTCTTGTGGAACGTTTCAATGCTTATCAAAATAACGGGCATAATAATAGAATAAAGGAATGACATTTCTATTGCGCCTTTCATGACCAAGGACATCCCAAAGTGCTTTACAGCCAATGAAGTACTTTAAAAAAAAAATAATGTAATCACTGTTATTACCATAGAATGATACAGCACAGACGGACTTTTGTCCCATCGTGCCTGTGCCGGCCCTGTGAAAGGGCTATCCAATTAGCCCCACTCCCCTGCTCCTTCCCCACTGCCCTGCAATTTATTTTCCTTTTCAAGTATTTATCCAATTCTCTTTTGAAAGTTACTATTGAATCTGATTCCACCACCCTTTCAAGCAGTGCATTCCAGATCATCATAACTTGCTGAGTAAAAAAAATATTCCTCATCGCCCCTCTGGCTCTTTTACCCATTACCTTAAATCTGTGTCCTCTGGTTACTGATCTGCCTGCCAGTGGAAACAGTTTCTCCCTACCTACTCTATCAAAATCCCTCATAATTTTGAACACCTCTCTTGAATCTCCCCTTAACCATCTCTGCTCTAAGGAGAATATTCCCAGCTTCTCTCATCTCTCCACGTAACTGAAGTCCCTCATCCCTAATGTAGGAAACGAGGGAGATGGCACGTATCATTTAATGTGTGACCCAAATAAAGTGCCCAAGAGCCTAACAACAAGATGTTCGTTTTAGGATCGGGCCTACTCAAGATGGCAGACCACGGTGCCCTTCTAGATGATAAAGCTCTTAAAAGTGGATTACCAACATATTTGGCTCCCGGTGGCTGGTTCATCACTGCAGCTGCTGCCCCCTCCCCACCCCATGCACGATGTGCCATCGCTATAACAGCTCCGGGATGATCTGTGCACCACAATGTGACTTCACCATAGGCCTGGCCCTGCTTGCAATAAATTGAAGGCATTAATTCTCTCACTGCTTACTGTGCTTCTCCAGGTTTAGTCAAAGATGCATGAATTACGCATATTAAATAGTCCACAGAAGCAGCTGGCACATAACAAGTGATATTTGAAGAGCTTGCATTTAATTAGCACCTTTTGCAACCTCAGGACATCCCAAAGTACTTTGACATCAAGGGGCAGACAGGGCCTCAGTTCAAACATCTCATCCAAAAGATGACACACTCCAACACTCCCTGAGTACTGCACTGGTGTGTTAGCCTGGATTATGTGCTTAAGTCACTGGAGCGGGACTTGGACCCACAACCTTCTAACTCAGTGGCAAGAGTGATTCCAACTGAGCCATGGCTGACACCTTGTTTCCTTAGAAATGATGCAGGGTAATTGTTACCCGTTCTGTGAAGGGGGTTTTGTTTCACGAGCACAGAACTAGTTGTAGGTGCACAAGACACCTCAAGGTCAATTCCTATTTGAAGTATGTTAAAATATTACACTAGCCTCTAAATTTACAATGGCCCAGTAATTCGGGTCCCAATGCGTGAGTAAGCACTGTGTACTCACGCGTGGGCCCGTTGGAAGTGCCGGTTTTCAGCATGCACAGCGCATGCGCGGAAAACCGGCATTTCCTTTCCTCTGAACCAAGGGGTTCAGAGGTGGAACGCGTGCACGCAGGAGTCTGCGCGTGCGCGTTGAAATTCCTTTTCTTTTAACAGGGTTGCCCGTGCGAAAAGGCCTCCAGTTTTTACGCGAGAAAAAAGCAGACGTAAGTACTTAGTTTTAAAAGGTAAGTGGTCTATCAATTAAAGTTAGTATTTTTTTTCCACAGGTTTATTATTTTTAAAGACTTTACATAAGGTAAGTGTATTTTTAGACCCGATTTGTTAAAAAATTATTTTTTTCAAAAATTTGAATAATTGTTTAAATTAGTTTTTTACAGTTATTAATAGTTCATTTAATTCGTGGGATTTTTTTTAACTTTTATTTGAAGTTTAAGTACTGTTTTGGGCACCCGGAGTTTTCATGAGTTTGACAGTTCTTACTATCAAACTCATGAATGAACTTTTGCAACCTCCGATTGGTTGCCCAGTGCTCACGTGATCCCAGCCGGCTCATCGAACTAACTACGCTGCTGGATCACGCAAGCACAGTGCGCCGGGAGCTGAACCGGGCCACTGACAGGAAATCCATGCAGGGCCAAGCTTCAACTGTCGGTGCGCTATGTAAGTGTAGGTCGAGGGCTTGCACCCACGGGAAGCCCCCAACACCAATTTCTGGGCCAATGTTTTAAGCCTGGCGGAGAACCAGTTTTATTTTAATGAAATTTCACTCAAGCTTATCTCACGGTAGAAAATGAAATGCCGCTCCACCTGGTTTCATGAATCATCTTCTTGTGGGAGTCTCTGGTCAATTCAATTCAATTCAATTCAATTCAATTCAATTTTATTTGTCATATATGCAACAAACGTGTGTACTGCACAATGAAATGTTGATTTTTACGAGTCCTCTCAACATTGGAATAAATATGGCATAGCAATGATAAAAATACTAATAGAAATACAGTAATAATAAATAAAAACAACAATAATAAATAATAATAAATTATTCATTCATGAGTCTTATGGCCTGGGGGTAGAAGTTGTTTCGAAACCTGCTGGCACGAGACCGTATGCTTCGGTATCTCTTACCGGACGGGAGCAGGGCGAAGAGGTTGTGGCTGGGGTGGCTCGCGTCTTTGATGATTCTCAGGGCCTTCCCCCGGCACCTCTCGGGGTAGATATCCTGGACAGCAGGTAGTTTAATTCCTATAGTATGTTGTGCAGCTTTCACCACCATCTGCAGAGCCTTGCGGTCTATGGCGGTGCAGTTGACATACCGTCTGTTATCCAATGTGCTGAGTATCCAGTGTGACTCTGTTCTCGGAGCTTCTGGTACCTTAGCATCAGGTACAGTGACAGATCATTGTGTTTGTGCTTGTACAATGGTCAAGGATGAATAATTTAGGGCTTAAAGTCAAACACTTGGACGCTGAAATCCAAGCTCATTAATACTTTTTGGTGAGTGGACCTCCAGTCAAGCTGATTAGCTGTCAGCAGTGGCTCAGCGGGTAGCTCTCTTTACCTCAGAGTCAGCAGGTTGTGGGGTCAAGCTCCATTCCAGAGAATTGAGCACAAAATCTAGACTGACACTCCCAGTGCAGTACTGAGGTGCTGTCTTTTGTATGAGACGTTAAACTGAGGCCCCATCTGCCCTCTGAGGTGGATGTAAAAGATCCCATGGTACTATTTTGAAGGAGAGCAGGGGAGCTCTCCCCGGTGTTAGAACATAAGAACATAAGAAATAGGAGCAGGAGTAGGCCAATCGGCCCCTCGAGCCTGCTCCACCATTCAATAAGATCATGGCTGATCTGATCCTAACCTCAAATCTTCTATCACTCTGCATCCACCCGAACCCATGTGATCTCCCGGGAGAGGCGAAAAACCAGATAAAGACCCAATGGCCAATTTGGGAGAAAAAAATCTGGGAAATTCCTCTCCGACCCATCTAGGCGATCGAAATTCTTCCAGGAGATCACTCTGTCCCTATATTTTCTACAGTACTTACCTTCTGTAAAGGCGATCTCCACCCCAGCCAGGAACAGGAATAAAACCATCTCCTGAAATCTAACAGAATTAGAACACAGTAGGAGCAGAACAAGGCTACACGGCCCCTGGGCCCGCTCCACTACCCACAGGGCCATGACCATTCCGAACCCAGACTCATGTCCAATTTCCTGCCCGCTCCCCGTAACCCTTTATTCCCTTTACTTCTAGGAAACTATCTATTTCTGTTTTAAATTTATTTAATGATGTAGCTTCCACAGCTTTCTGGGGCAGCAAATTCCACAAACCTACCACCCTCTGAGTGAAGAAGTTTCTCCTCATCTCAGTTTTGAATGAGCAGCCCCTTATTTTAAGATTATGCCCCCTAGTTCTAGTTTCACCCATCATTGGGAACATCCTCACCGCATCCACCCGATCAAGCCCCTTCACAATCTTATATGTTTCAATAAGATCGCCTCTCATTCTTCTGAACTCCAATGAGTAGAGTCCCAATCTACTCAACCTCTCCTCATATGACCACCCCCTCATCCCCGGGATTAACCGAGTGAACCTTCTTTGTACTGACTCGAGAGCAAGTATGTCTTTTCTTAAGTATGGACACCAAAACTGTATGCAGTATTCCAGGTGCGGCCTCACCAATACCTTGTACAACTGCAGCAATACCTCCCTGTTTTTATATTCCAACCCCCTAGCAATAAAAGCCAACATTCCATTGGCCTTCTTGATCACTTGCTGCACCTGCATACTAACTTTTTGAGTTTCGTGCACCAGGACCCCCAGATCCCTTTGTACTTCAGTACTTTCCAGTTTCTTGCCATTAAGATAATAACTTGCTCTATGATTTTTCCTGCCAAAGTGCATAACCTCACACTTTCCAGCATTGTATTCCATCTGCCAAATCTCTGCCCACTTACTTAGCCTGTCTATGTCCCTTTGCAGGTTTTTTATGTCCTCCTCACTCACTACTTTCCGTCCCATCTTTGTATCATCTGCAAACTTTGATATGTTACACTCGGTCCCCTCCTCCAAATCGTTAATGTAGATTGTAAAGAGTTGGGGACCCAGCACTGACCCCTGCGGAACACCACTAGTTACTGGTTGCCAATCTGAGAACGAACCATTTATCCCAACTCTCTGCTTTCTGTTAGAGAGCCAATCCTCCACCCATGCCAGAATATTACCCCCAATCCCGTGATTTTTTATCTTGAGCAATAATCTTTTGTGTGGCACCTTGTCAAATGCCTTTTGGAAGTCTAAATACACTACGTCCACTGGTTCCCCTTTATCCACCCTGTATGTTACTTCCTCAAAAAACTCAAGCAAATTTGTTAAACATGACTTCCCCTTCATGAAACCATGCTGAGTTTGCCCTATTAAATTATGTTTATCCAAATGTCCCGTTACTGTCTCCTTAATAATGGACTCTAACATTTTACCAACCACAGATGTTAGGCTAACAGGTCTATAGTTTCCAGCCTTCTGCCTACTACCCTTTTTAAATAATGGTGTTACATTAGCAGTTTTCCAATCTGCCGGGACCTTTGCTGAGTCCAGTGAGTTTTGGAAAATTATTACCAATGCATCCACAATCCCTACCGCTACTTCCCTCAAGACCCTGGGATGCAAGCCATCAGGTCCAGGGGATTTATCCGCCTTGAGTCCCATTATTTTACCAAATACCACTTCCTTAGTGATTTTAATTGTATTTAGTTCCTCCCCCCCTAGAGCCCCCTGTTTGTCCAGTGTTGGGATATTCTTAGTGTCCTCTACTGTAAAGACTGATACAAAATAATTGTTCAGTGTTTTTGCCATCTCCATGTTTCCCACCATTAATTTCCCGGTCTCATCCTCTAAGGGACCAACATTTACTTTAGCCACCCTTTTTCTTTTTATATAACTATAGAAACTTTTACTGTCTGTTTTTATATTTTTTGCTAATTTACTTTCATAATCTATCTTCCCTTTCTTAATCAATCTTTTTGTTATTCTTTGCTGTATTTGTCCCTCAACCAACATCACTAAACACAGATGATCTGGTCATTATCACATTGTTTGTGGGACCCTGCACTCCCAGCAGGGAGACTCACCCACTTGGAAAACTTATCAGAACTTCATGCAGGCTTTAACCATTTAAAATGAATGGCCCATCTCTAATAACGTGGTTGCAGTGAAAGTTGCTGGAGGGACATTAGATATTAGGCTGAAGCTGAGCTTTACTTTTACGATAGCAAAATACTGTGGATGTTGGAAATCCAAAATAACAACAGAAAATGCTGGAAAAACTCAGCAGGCCAGGCAACATCCGTGGAGAGAGAAATAGAGTCAACGTTTCGGGTCGAAACCCTTCTACAGAACTGAGAGAAAAGGCAGGAAATGAAACAAAAGGCAGTTTGGGGGCTGGGACATGGGGGAGGGGATGAAAGAAGAGACGTAAGAGATATTCAAGGTGAGACGAGATAGTAATAGGATAGGTAAAGAAACAGACAGTGGCTCTAAATGAGGTGTGAAATGCGCCGACAGAGTGAAAGACAGCTGTCATGTGGGAGAGAGAGAAAGAGAAAGAGAGAGAGAAAAAAGGAAAAGGCACAAACCAAAAGTGTGGATAAAAAATATAAAAATATAATAGGGGCCGAGGTTATGATCAGATCAGCTTGGTGTCTGATGCACCCGGAGTCTCCAAACTACTGGGAGACCTATATTGATTTTCTGTTTGCCCCCATAAGATCCTGTAGGGACCCAGCCAGACCAGAAATTAACTATAACTTAGCTAAGGTTCAGGTTGGTACGAGCCAAGAGTTAGGAACCCGTAGGTGTGCACAGGCGTGCTGCTGGAATTTAACCAGCTGTTGTTTAACTAGCACAGAACTTCCAGCTGTTGGTCCACTGAGGACTACCACTGGGACATTAGGCAGGGTTAGCTGGAGCTCCTTGCCCAGTGGTAGGTCTGCCACTCCGGGGCCCACGCAGACACAAGACTGGCTGTTCATTCGTCAATGTATGAGGTGTGGTCCGATTCTTATTCCCATTATTAAATGATGATCCTTTTCAGAAAGTGAGATTGTACGATGATTTAATCACTGCCATCTTGGACTGCTCACTTACTTTAATCTGTGTCAGCCATGGCTCAGTGGGTAGCACTCTCCCCTCTGAGATCAGCAGGCTTTGTGGGTTCAAGTCCCACTCCAGAGACTTGAGCACAAAATCCAGGCTGACACTCCAGTGCTCGTACTCAGGGCGCAATGCGATCTTTTGGATGAGACGTCTGCCCTCTCAGGTGGACATAAATAACCCCACGCCAGTATTCAAAGAAGAACAGGAGAGATCAGTATGTTGAGGAACCAACTGGGAAACAGGCTATTTTAGATCTAGTATTGTGCAATGAGAAAGGGTTAATTAATAACCTTGTAGTAAAAGGGCCTTTAGGGAAGAGTGACTATAATATGATAGAATTTTATATTGAGTTTGAAAGTGATTTAGTTAAATCCAATAATGGGGTCTTAAATCTAAACAAAGCAAATTACGTGGGTATGAGGGGCGAGTTGACTAAGGTAGATTGGGAAACTATATTGAAAGGTATGATGGTAGACAAGCAATGGCTAGCATTTAAAGAATTAATACATAATTTACAACAAATATACATTCCTTTAAGGCACAAAAACCCCACAGGGAAAGTGGTCCAACCGCGACTGACGAGTAGTTAAACATAGTATTGGATCAAAGGAAGAGGCGTATAATGTTGTCAGAAAGAGCACTAAGCCTAAGGGTTGGGAGGATTTTAGAATTCAGTAAAGGAGGACCAAGAAATTAATAAAGAAAGGGAAAATAGAATGAGAGTAAACTAGCGAGAGACATTAAAACAGACTGTAAAAGCTTCTATAGGAATGTAAAAAGAAAAAGATTAGCGAAAGTAAATGTGGGTCCCTTACAGGCTAAGACAGGAGAAATTATAATGGGAAATTAGGAAATGGCAGCAAAATTAAACAAATACTTTCCGTCTGTCTTCACGGGAGAAGACACAATAAACCTCTCGGAAATAGTGGAGAACCAAGGGTCTATCGAGAATGGGGAACTGAAAGAAATTAGTATTAGTAAAAAAATAGTTCTGGGGAAATTAATGGGACTGAAAGCTGATAAACCCTCCGGACCTGATGGCCTACATCCTAGCATTTTGAAAGAGGTGGTTATAGAGGTAGTGGATGCATTGGTTATCATCTTCCAAAATTCCATTGAATCTAGAACGGTTCCCACGGATTAGAAGATAGCAAATGTAACCCCACTATTTAAGAAAGGAGGGAGAGAGAAAATGGGGAACTACAGACCAGTTAGCCTGACATCAGTAGTAGGGAAAATGCTAGAATCTATTATTAAGGACGTGGTAACAGGGCACTTAGAAAATAATAATAGGATTGGGCAGAGTGAACACGGATTTATGAAAGGGAACTCGTGTTTGACGAATCTGTTAGAGTTTTTTGAGGTTGCAACAAGCAGAATAGATAAGGGGGAACCAGTGGATGTGGTGTATTTGGATTTTCAGAAGGCATTCAATAAGGTGCCACACAAGAGGTTATTAAACAAAATTAGGGCTCATGGGATTGGGGGTAATATACTAGCATTGATTGAGGATTGGTTAATGGACAGAAAACAGAGAGTAGGAATAAACGGGTCATTTTCGGGTTGGCAGGCTGTAACTAGTGGGGTACCGCAAGGATCAGTGCTTGGGCCTCAGCGATTCACAATCTACATCAATGATTTTGATGAGGGGACCAAATGTAATATATCCAAGTTTGCTGATGATACAAAGCTAGGTGGGAATGTAAGTTGTGAGGAGGATGCAAGAAGGCTTCAAGGGGATATAGACAGGCTAAGTGAGTGGGCAAGAACATGGCAAATGGAATATAATGTGGAGAAATGTGAAGTTATCCACTTTGGTAGGAAAAATAGAAAAGCAGAGTATTTTTTAAATGGTGAGAGGTTGGGAAATGTTGCTGTTCAGAGGGACCTGGGTGTCCTTGTACACGAATCACTGATTCAAGACCGAGATCACTAGATTTTTGGATATTAAGGGAATCAAGGGATATGGGGATAGTGCAGGAAAATGGAGTTGAGGTAGAAGATCAGCCATGATCTTATTGAATGGCGGAGCAGGCTCGAGGGGCCGAATGGCCTGCTCCTACTCCTATTTCTTATATTCTTATGTTCCTGGTGTCCTGGTGAATGTATATCTCTCAACCGACACCTATTACAGATGATCTCATTGCTGTTTGTGGGCCCTTGCTGGTCGCAAATTGCCTGCCACGCTTACTACATTTTTGAAATGAAATGTCACTCAATATTACTTCATGGTAGAAAATGAAATACCGCTCCACCTAGTTTGTGAATCATCTTCTCATGGTGTGTGTATGGGCGTTTCTGGTATGCTATCCAATTTGTTGAGTATCAAGCGTGACTCTCTTCTAGGAGGCGTTATATAACTGCAAGTCTTTCTCTTTACTAATGATATATAGATATTGCAATGGCCTTGTAGCATTGCTCCATTATGGTGTAGGTACAGGTCTGAGAGCAGCAGTGTGATAAAGCTGTTGTGGGACCTTGCCAGTGCAAGACTGAGAGTAACAGACCAACCCAACTGACCTAATATGCTAATGTTAAGCACGGGGCTCATTTTCCATAGTAGCTGATCTGTCTTTGTGGTGCAGGAGTGGGAATCACATCTTGATGTCTAAGTGGAATTTGGAATAGGATATTTGGAATTGATATAAGGAACCCTGAGGCCATTATTTTTGGGTGGCTAAATAGATAAATGCTTTCCATGGGCAAATCTACAGTGCAAGCTTTGTTCCACGGTGTTCCAGGCTTGGATCGCCCAGCCCATTGAGGGTGGTACTCCTTGGAGGGGACATTTTAGAAAGGTCATAAACACATACTGCGTACATTCACCAGGATGATGATAGGAATAGCAAACTACTTTTATGAGGAGAGACTTGAGATACTAGCACTAAAATATTTCCTCTGGTAGCGGAGTCCAAAACAAGAGAGCATTACCTTAAAATTGGAGCTAGGCTGTTCAGGGGTGATGTCAAGAAACACTTCTTCACACAAAGGGTAGTGGAAATCTGGAACTCTCTCCCCCAAAAAGCTGTTGAGGCTGGGGGTCAACTGAAAATTTCAAAACTGGGATTGATAGATTTTTGTTAGGCAAGGGTATTATGGGATATGGAACCAAGGCGGGTAAATGGAGTTGAGAAATAAATCCACCATGATCTAATTGAATAGCGGATCAGGCTCAAGGGGTTGAATGG
Source organism: Somniosus microcephalus (assembly GCF_052327205.1). Lineage (NCBI taxonomy): Eukaryota > Metazoa > Chordata > Chondrichthyes > Squaliformes > Somniosidae > Somniosus > Somniosus microcephalus. The sequence continues at coordinate 169,505,562 of NC_140990.1, read as the reverse complement.
CCTACTCCTGTTCCTATGTCCCACTGGAGCAGAGAAGGCTAAGAGGAGATTTAATAACAATTTTAAATGACGAAAGGTTTTGGTAGAGCAAATAGGGAAAGCTACTTCTTGTAGTTGTGGCGTCAGTGACAAGGGGTTAGCAGTTTAAAATATGACACAAAGAGCGCGAGGAGAGAGGTTAGGAAAAGTTTCTTTGCACAGTGGGCTGTTAGAACGTGGAATGATTTTCCCAAGGGACAGGCTGAAGCACAGACTGTTGTGTATGTAATATGTGTGCTACTTTGAACCTATGGACAGGACTGCACTACTTGTTGGGCGTAGTGATACGCAGTACCACTCCTGGCCATAGGGGTATAAATAGTACTGTGGGTGCTGATCTCCCCTCAGTTCCCGCCTGTGGGCATGAAGTAAAGACCTACGTATAGTCCCTACCTCCAACCAGTAAAGACCTGTTTTATTGTTACTGATTAAGTCTGAGTATTAATTACTTGAACAACTCACAGATTTAACACTGGCGACGAGTCTGATTCGGACCCTGCGGCAGTCACTCCACGGCAGCTTCGTCCACAGCCAGGACGTTGCAGAGAGGTTTCCACCCTCTCCACCCCACTGGAAGACATCCTGACCTCGGAGCCTCCATCGGCGACCGTCAGCTTCTTCTCCAGCTTGGTGGTGGGTAAGCCGTTGTCTGAGCCGGGCAGCGACGCGACAGGCAGTCGACCGCGTTGGCCGCACGAACGGGGCTGGGGGAGCTGGAGGAATAGGGCGCGAGAGCCGCTTCGAGCGGGAGGCGTTTCAACGGAGCGATCGCATCTCCTGATAAGAGCCGAGAGCCGCTTCGCGATCCAGCGATCGCATCCGCTGATAAGGGCCGCACTCGGGCGATCGCGGCGAAGATAAGGGCCGCACTCGGGGGCTGAAGGGAGACGGCGTCGGGGGACGGGTGAAGACCGCCAAGCACGGGAAAACCGCCATTTTGTGGGCGGAGGACAACGGCAAGAGCGGGAAGCCGCCATCTTTGATAACAAGTAAAGAAAATAAAATCTGAGAAATTGCAAATCTACAATGCCTAAACACGGGAATATTAGCACCTTTGATAGTGACCTCGCAGATTGGGCCATATATGTTGAAAGAGTAAAAAATTATTGTAAGGCCAATAAAATTCGTGACCAAGATAAAGCTCTAACATTATTAAATTTAATGGGTGCGAAGACATACGGGCAATTGAAACACCTGTTATCACCAGATGAACCGGCGGATAAGACGTTCGATGAGATTGTTACTGTCCTGAAAGATCATCTAAACCCCACGCCGCTGATGCTAGCGGAACGATTTAAATTTTACGACAGAAGGCAGCTACAGCATGAAAGCAATGCTGATTATTTGCTGGAATTGCGTAAATTAGCGAAATATTGCCAGTTTGGAACGGGACTGACAGAGGCACTTCGAGACAAATTTGTGTGTGGTTTATTTAAACAGGATACACAAAAGCGACTGCTCGAGGAGAATGAGCTGACGCTTGAGAAGGCGGTCACTATGGCAGCAGCACACGAAGCCGCAGCGAGAGGCACGGCAGTAATGCAGCTACGGTCACCGGAGCTCAGTGCACACAAATTGGGTGTGAGTCTGGCAAATGTTATCGTTGTGGAAAGACAACGCATGATCAGAACCAGTGTTGGTTTAAAAACCAAGAATGTAGAACTTGTGGTAGGCTTGGACATATAGCTAGAGTATGCAGGTCAGGGAAGAAGACCAGCAACAAGAAGTCACTGCAAGGAAAATACGCAAAGGTACACAAGGTGACTGAACAGGAGTCCGATTCAGACGCTAGCAGTAATGAACTGGCTAGCTTAAGCTGTAATGAACTGGCTAGCTTAAGAGTACTCAACGCTGGTAAGGGTGCAGACCTCCAGACAATTTGGGTCACTCTTCAGATAGAAGGAGTCCAAGTAAAACTGGAATTGGACACTGGATCGGCATTGACGGTCATAAATAAGAAAGATTACGGAAAGTTATTCCAACATATTCCCCTACAGGATACGGGGATTATATTGAAAACATACACGGGGCAAAGAGTGTACCCCATCGGGAAAATAGAGGTTGCAGTGGTCCACAAGGGCGAAGACAGTCAAATAATGGACTTATATGTGATATCTGAAGGAGGTTCTCCACTACTAGGACGGGAGTGGATTAGGAAAATGAATATGGACTGGCATTTCCTACAAACAATAACGAGTGAGAACTCGGTGAAGATAGTCGGCCCAGACTCTGGAACGGATGATGGTAAGCCCAACTCAGGTGCAAAAGACAAAGTTTCAGCACAGAATTCCACTGAGCAACAACAACATAGTTTAACTGTGGATTCTGCGTCTGGCAAGTCTACTGATGTGCCCATTTCTGAGGGACACCGGGCTCGAACTCAACTCCATTTCAAACTACAACAGCAATTAGAACAAATGCTTCGCCGTTGTGAGCAAGAGTTGAATGCAACGAAAGAGTTCTTTGATATAGAGTTGGAGAATCTGGAAAGACAACAGAAGCAGTTGATGGAGAAAATGGAACAGGAGCACACAAAACGTCTGATGTCAGAGGAGTTAACGGTCAGCCAACTCCTGCATATGCTGAAGGACAGGACTCTGAAATGGGAAAAACTTGAACACGAACTTCAATATTCAAACGAAAGGGGTTCGGAGCTCTCAAAGGTTATTGGAAGAGCTGAGGTGGCAACACAGACTGAGATGACTGCAACAGAGCAGCCCTTGGATGCCAAAAGTACGCTGACTCACGTCAACATAGAACAACAGACCGCTGAAACAGCTGCTCCGGTAGAGGGATTGAATAGTCCGATCAATCAATCTCCAAAAGAAGTTGAAGTAGTAAAATCTCAAATGAGGTCATTAGTAAACGACTTGCTGAAAGCCCAGAAAAAGCTGGATGAAGAGGTACGCATGAAGAAGTCTCTTCAGGAAAGATGTCTGGACTTGGAACAAAAGCTGGCTAACGCCCAGCTGGGTATGGAGGAAATAGAAGACCCTCTCGCTGGCCTAGATCAGGACGACACCGAATATTACTATGTCCTGTCCTGCCCAACTTGTAACTTCGACTCCCACCATACAGAAATCATGGAGGAGCACCGAAAGTCTACGGAACATCGGGAGAAGGTGGCTCTACTACGGAAAAAGGAGGAAGAGAAGGAGGAACTGCGCATGCAGCTGGCAGCTGACAGTGGAGCCCAGAGAGTCTCCAAGAAGCAGAAAAGGAAAAGTCGAAACAGAAGATGACCCATCTGAACCATTATTACCTCTACCAGATCACACACGTGGTCCCTCCGAACGGAGCCAATTCAGTTCGGAAGTTCAAACTGTTAAATCCATGGAAGGACTATTGAATGAGTCACTCCAGCAACGTGAACCGACTACACCACAGAGATTGAATCTGTGAACTGTTTTCCGCAGAGACTGAATCTGTGATCTGTTTTGACATGAAGTTATCTATGTATCTATGTTATTCTGTTATGTAAACCTGAAGTTATATATGTATATATGTTATTACGTTATGTTAAATGGGGAGATGACTGTAAAGCTAGGAAGGGAGGAATGTTGTGTATGTAATATGTGTGCTACTTTGAACCTATGGACAGGACTGCACTACTTGTTGGGCGTAGTGATACGCAGTACCACTCCTGGCCATAGGGGTATAAATAGTACTGTGGGTACTGATCTCCCCTCAGTTCCCGCCTGTGGGCATGAAGTAAAGACCTACGTATAGTCCCTACCTCCAACCAGTAAAGACCTGTTTTATTGTTACTGATTAAGTCTGAGTATTAATTACTTGAACAACTCACAGATTTAACACAGACCATGGCATCTTTTCAGGGAAAATAGGATAGAACTGTGAAGCAAAGGTAGGCCTACAGGGAGTGAGCAGGGCAGTGGGATCAATTTTGGATTGCTCTAGCAAATACCTTTCTATATGGTTAGGATTTTCTTATAGAGACATTTTCTAGGAATAAGCAAGGATCAAGTTCCTTTAACTGCACCCCCCGCCCCCTCCACCCCACAGTGCAATTTTCTTCACCACCTCATCGATACAGTTGAAGCTTTTAACTCACCAGTGGCCTTAGATTGCTATGGTAGCTGCACTGATTAATACATTTGCATAATGTCCCTCCGTGCACTCATATTACAGCAATTCTTAATCCAGTTTAATCCTATTGGTTTACCTGAGGAAGTGAAACCCGAGGCTGGGCGGGGCTCTCTCTCCTGCAGTGCAACTGTAGATTGTCAGAAGTGTTATTAATAATCTCTCACATGTCCCATCATCTATTTCTGACTCCTTGCCAGGGTGCAATGGCATTAAGACAATTCGATATCGCCCATCTTACACTATCGGCAAAAGTCAAAGTTACCCCCGCTGCGCTGACTTTGTGCGAGAGTGTAAAACGGATGATCGCGAATTGCCAGCCTGTTTTACATCGCTCTCTCTCGCGATTTTTATTTTCATTGACTGCACTCAGGTTCAAAAAGGACCCCCAAGGAGCTTTTCGAAAGGGGAAGACAAGCGGATAATGGGGCCAGAGAAATGTGTCAATCAAGCGGATGTAAATAACACCAGGTGTCTGTCTACTGCAGGTACTACCGATGTGACCAGACATTGGAATGGAATGCTGGAGCGCTGCACTACAGCGACGTCGTGAGGAAGATCCACCCTCTCAGTTTTATGGACCAGAAGGGAAAGATAACTATGATTCAGGATGTCAATCAAGTGGATTACATTGGCAAAGGCACCTACACAGACTGTGCCATACGGGAGGGAGCTGAGGAACTTCTGCTGGGGTAAGAGTACTTTTAAGAATTGTACCATCAGGGAACTAAGACAGGGAAATATATAAATAATTTGCTGTGTCTATGCAAGCTCTACGTGGGTTCAAGAGTAAGTGACAGAACAAGGGTCTCACATCAATGTTGACCCTATAATGATGCCAGTAGCAAGGTTACATCAGAACTGTACAGCCCTTAGTTCGAGGGGTACTTGTACCAGCGCTGTACGCATGCTATTGCCAAAGGAGCATGCAGTTGCTATGCCAGGGAGACGTGCCATTACCACTATGATGAGTTACATTGAGACTATGTCCACATTGATTCTCATTATCAGATCAGCGCAGTCATCAGTGCCAGATGTCTTGGTGGTAGATCTACACTGACACTGCTATAACAGGTGTATCATAAGGAAAGAGGCTTTGACTTCCCAAGCCTAGTCCTTCCAATGGACATGTGCAATATGCACTGTCAGGGCCTCCCCATAAACATATTTAATCTTCGATGGATAATTGCCGATTAATAAGAGGATAATTGGACAAGATGTCCAGAATGTCAATATAGCTCTGATGAGTTCTGTTCTATATATATGGGCAATCCCTGTATAACTATCTGTACCTCTATAAACTTCAATCCATTTCCTACCAAATATCTCCCAACTGTTTTTTAAAGGAGTTCATTAACATAGCAACCATTGCATTGTATGAAAGTTTATTAAATGGATCAATGGGTTGGTCCTACTGTCACCTGGCACTTTCTAAGTTAAATAATATACTTATATTTATGTTATTCTAGATTGTTAAAGACCTGGATCATGCCCCATCTTGATTTTATTTTCTCAAAATGAATACAGGTTCAATTTTCTCAGTACGGTCTCATACTTTTGCACTTTGAATCCCAGAATTAACCTTGCCACCCTTCCCTAAACCATCTTCAATGCAACATTGCCCTTTTGCAGCTAAATTGCCCAAAATAAGATAGAACATTCCAAATGTGATCTTACCAATGAGTTAGGACTTGACTAAATAGCCTATGCTAACTTGTAATCAAATCCCTTTTGAATGCAACCCAATGTTGGATTGAGCCCGGGCACTTTAAGTCAATGGTTCATCCATGCCCTTTATTCCTTCAACACCTTTGTAAGTGGTCATCCATTGTACACAGGTTTCTTGTATAATGTATATTGCTTTGCATTGTAAAGAAAAGCAGAGAAAGATGGCTGCTTGTAGCCCTTCTTTTTCAGACTTCTGCAGGGGCTAGGCTGAATCTCCTGTTGTTGCTGAGTGATTACACCACCTCATCAACATGCTTACGGATGCACTTTTCCTATTTGTAAAACAAAGATTATTGATGGTATGGGGAAACCTACATTTTTCCAGCTGATCTTGGGTTGCCTGTGGCATCTGGTGCATCCTGGGATAACCCAGGCTATTTTGGTCAGAGGTTCAGTTCAATTGCTATCTCACAACCATGAGGAGGTAGACCTGGCACTGGACCTTGATTACCTGCCATAATGGTGGGGACGTCCCTCCCCCTTCCAGTGGACTATCAATAGTTCCCCCAATCTCCTTTCAGTAGGTGCTTAAAATAAACATTGTGAATGTCTCTACGGTATTTTGTTTCAAATTGAATGCTCCTTCCTTTGTTTAGTAAGTTCTGGCAGATAATGAGCATGCAGACCAACGGGAGCACAGATGATTCAGGGTCCTCTGTATTTTTGCGCTTGCAAGGGAGAAAATACTGTAAAATGTCTCTCATTTTAGTGGCTCTCATCACCGGGAGAACAAGTACATGATTGTAGTAACAGATGGACATCCAATCGAAGGATACAAGGAGCCATGTGGAGGGTTGGACAATGCAGCGTCCGATGCAAAGAACCAGGGGATAAAGATATTTTCTGTGGCCATCACTCCAGATCACCTAGTACGTCTCTAATCACTCATGATACAATCTTTCGTTCTCTCCTATACTGCTGCCCCAAGACTTACACTTTTATTTAAATATTTCTTGTAGTTTTACATAGTATTTACAGCACAGAAACAGGCCATTCGGCCCAACTGTTCTATGCTGGTGTTTATGCTCCACACGAGCCTCCTCCCACTTACTTCATCTCACCCTATCAACATATCCTTCTATTCCTTTCTCCCTCAAGTATTTGTCTACCCTTAAATGCATCTCTGCTATTTGCCTCAACTACTCCCTGTGGTAGCGAGTTCCACATTCTAACCACTCGCTGGGTAAAGAAGTTTCTCCTAAATTCCTTATTGGATTTATCACTGACTATCTTATATTTGGGACCCTTAGTTTTGGACTCCCCACAAGTGGAAACATCTTCTCTATGTCTACCCTATCAAACCCCTTCATAGTTTTAAACACCTCTGTCAGGTCACCCCTCAGTCTTCTCTTTTCTAGAGACAAGAGCCCCAGCCTGATCAGTCTTTCCTGATAGATATAACCTCTCAGTTCTGGTATCATTCTTGTAAATCTTAAATGCTCTTAAATGTACTCACTTGGTAATGGCGGTTAATATGAAGCATAAATTGTAATAAAGCAGGAAGTGAACACAAAAAGATCAAAGCAGATGCAAATTGTGAAGTGAAGCACACGTGGGGAAAAGGAAGCGTTGGCGGGACCAGCTGTGGCCTGTGGGGATACAACTCCCGATGGCTGGTCATGAGGACAGAGAGAAGACAATCCACCACTGCCGGCAGCAGGGAGGGGCCCAACATAAACAATGGGGCATGGGCTTGAGATATCAAGGGCCAAAACCCATAGCGCAACACACCACCAAGATTGAAAAGAGCAAACGGGTTGAGGTCATCGTGTCGCCTAAAACTTCTTAAAAGCCTTTAGATTGTAGAAGGAAGGAAAGACTGAGGGAGATAAGGAGTTCCGCTGCTCAGAGCTCCTGGGAAGGATTGTGTTCGAGGAGGAGGTGGCGCAATGAATCCTACTTTTAACAAAGCATGGTGGGGAGTGGAGGAAGAATGTGTGGATAGTATAATTGGAAAAGGAACAAGAGAGAAAATCTAAATTCAAGCGGGTTTTCAGTGCCACGGTGTAATGATGCACTGGGCCAGGTGCATTTTCTCCATTTCAGCTCTCAAGTAGAGCACTGCAGAATAGGAAGGGGAGAGAACCGTGCCTTACCGCTCTCAGTGGGTGGTTAGAACGTAGTGTTAGAAGATACCTGGAGCAGGTCACCCATTTGCCCTCTATTGCTGGAGAATGGGGGGTTTAATGAAGGGAGGTAATGGGGAGATGGGAAGATAATTTGTACCAGTCTTTAGAAACCTTAAGAAAGGTCAGATGTAACCCAGTGGTCCTTTCTGGTCCAATACACACCTATGTTACTGTGTAAATGAGGCCCACAGTACAGGGTACCAACAAGGTTGAACAGATTGGAAGAAAAGATGAGGTAAATCAGGGCATTATGATTAGGCGACATCCAGTTTGAGTGTTCAAAAGACTGGAGATTGTCGGAGGGCGTAAGGCGGGTAAGGAGTTCCACAGCTTTGAGGGAATGAAAAGAATGAATTATAGTAATAGACTATGCTTCGAGTCTTGGTTTCCACATAGTGAGGGGAAAGCTGGTTTATCTTACAGCAAAGGAAACACAGTGGCTTCTTATTATGCAGTCTGGCTGTGCCTATAAGAGACTCTTGTTTGGCTACAAATTGGATTCAAATCCAGCGTAAATGCTATTTGGACCAGCCTTAGGCCCCATGTGTTCACTGTTCCTGCTGCAAATTCCAGACACAAACAGGAAGAGGATGCAAGGTTACAATGAAGAGTAATGAAAGATGAACTAATAGGAACCTGTGGCTCGCAAGATTAAAATGTTGGATTCTCTTCAACATTTTCAGTTTGAGATTGTAAATTTAATTTTGCTTTAGGAAGCGAGGCTGAATCTGATTGCTACTGATGCCAGATATCGACGTAACTACACAGCAACCATTCTCAGTGAGGTGGAGTTAAACAAAACAATCGACAGCATTCTCCAAACAATTGTGAGTATTCCATGTTGTACAATCTTGGGGAATGTATTTCACAATGACATTTCAGGTCTGACTTTATGAATAGGAGCTCCCAGCAGGGAGACCCAATTCCCCACTGGGACTCCTGGCAGTGCCCATTCATAAAACCAGCCCCTCTGTACCAATGTAGATAGAGGTCTCTCACCACACGGCTACAATGCTGGACTTCACCTTCAGAGAGTCCTGATGTGCCACAGCCCAGCTGTGTGGTGATCAAAGTCTCCACTCACTGACCATTGTGTGTCACGACTGAAATAAGCCCAAGCGGTCATGGTTCTGTATGAAATGAGTTCGGGCCAAACCAGATCCAGCTCCTAGGAGGCGTGATGGAACATAACCACCTTGAATTGGCAATCTCCCTCCAGGAGGCCGCAGTATGGCCCATGTGGTACTTGGATTAATGTTGCAATGCCTCTTTCAGGGGTCTCTCTTTCGAGAATAGGGGCCCTTGGAGTTGACAAGAGGGAGTGTTACTCTGAGCCCACCCGTGCTATATCTGGCCTAGGATTCTGACGCTGGGTGCCTCAGCACTGACATCCCTCACCATTATCAATGCAGAATTCACAGTAAGAAAAGAATCCTAGCAACTTTTGTTTTGTACAAGGCCTAACAACTGAAATACTCTGTTAATGCAATATCAGGAGAGGTTTACATGTAGAAATTGCACTGTTATTGTGACAAATATTAGGGTGACAGCTTCTTCAAAATTGTCTGTGCTTCAATCTGTTCCCAAATTAGAGTTGACAATATTTAAGTCTAATAGAAAATGTGTAATTTATGTTTAATATTTGATAATATCCCCAAGGGGGTTGTAGCCTCTACAGGGGGATGTATCCTTCAGTCTCTATAGGGTGAAAGTTACACTTAGCAATATCAGCAGATTAATTCTTAATGCGTTCAGATCACATTCCCCTGTCCACTGTTACCAGAGGTGTTAACCTGTTTATATTAACTCACCTGCATTAAAATAGATAGAGGAATGTTTTGCCAATGTGTTAAGCTTGCATACAATATTATCACTCGCAGCCGTTCCAGGCTTTGTGTTAACATTGTGAATGTAGCAGCAGGATTTCCTACATTCACTGTTTCCTATATCACTATTTACTATGTTCACTGTTTCTGACATTCACTGTCCCTTATTCTCACTATTCCTACATTCACTGTCCTGTTTTTGCCACTGAAGTGGATAACCTCGCATTTATCCACGTTATACTGCATTTGCCATGCATCTGCCCAATCACCCAACCTGTCCAAATCATACTGGAGTTTCTCTGCATCCTCCTCACAGCACACATGCCCGCCCAGCTTTGTGTCGTCTGCAAACTTGGAGATATTACATCTAGTTCCCTCATCTAGATCATTTATATATATTGTGAATAGCTGGGGTCCTAGCACCGATCCCTGCGGTACCCCACTAGTCACTGCCTGCCACTCGGAAAAAGACCCGTTTATTCCAACTCTTTGCTTCCTGTCTGCCAACCAGTTCTCTATCCAAGTCAGTACCTTACCCCCAATCCCATGTGCTTTAACTTTGCACGCTACTCTCTTATGCGGGACCTTATCAAAAGCCTTCTGAAAGTCCAAATACACCACATCCACTGGTTCTCCCTTATCTATTCTACCAGTTACATCCTCAAAAAATTCCAGTAGGTTAGTCGAGCATGATTTACCTTTTTGTTAATCCATGTTGACTTTGTCCAATCTTACATTCACTGACCCTTATTCTCACTATTCCTACATTCACTGACCCTTATTCTCACTATTCCTACATTCACTGTCCATTATGCTCACCATTCCTACACGCACTGATTCCTAACGCTTAATAATCTTAATGTTCGCTGTTCTCTATGCTCACCGTTTGCTATATTGACTGTTGCTCACTATTTCCAAAATAAAAGCATTTATGATTTCACCAGAAATAGTGATCGGAGATGGTCACTATGTCCACCATGTTACTGATACAGAGTGACGAGAGGAAGACTACTAAATAGTTGATTCCAATGGTCAGAATATATATAACAGATATTTGATACAATTGAATTTCTGACCTGAACTTAAATCTAATCCATTTGCCTTTCCCCAGTGTATTGTAACCTCTCATTACCTAAATATCCAATCGGTCTAATCTCTTCTCTCTCTCATTTACAGTATGATGAAGTGGAGCCAGTGGTATGTTGCATCGACTCAGTATTTGGTTTCAAATTATTTGCATGGATTTATTAGCATGTATTTTGTGTGTGTATTCATATTAATTCAATTTTTCTTTTGACCTGCAGTGTTGTTCCTTTGAGTGTCAGGTAGGTTCTCTTCAAGAGAAGCATCTTTGCAATACCAACAATTGTTTTCTACCTTGCTGCCTTAAGGGGACCTATTTACATGGAAACATTTTATTTCTGTTTCTTACAGCCACTGAGAGGATCGCCTGGGACCCCTGGTGATCCAGGAGAAAGGGTTAGTATCTCGGGTTTTATGATCTGTGTGGGGGGGGGGGGCGGTGGGGAGTGGGTGCGGGGTGGATGTAGCTGTAGCTAACAGTTACAGCATTGGTAGTGTGATGGCTGTCCCTCATTTCAAGAATGACTGGATCATCCCAAGTTTCCTCGGTCTTCCGAGATGTTCGCCAGTAACCAATGAGCCCAATGCAGGAATCACAGGCCTTCTCCCAGGATGGTCTGGGCGAGAGTCTGCTGGTAGCTGTCATGTGTCTTTTGCGGTTTAATCTCGCTGCTCAACTTACACAGGTAGTCGTATTTTTGAAGTAAAACGCGCCGCACACGCAGCGAGGCACATTTTAAAGGGGGTGCAGGAACAGAGAGATCTGGGTGTACGTACACAAGTCTTTGAAGGTGGCAGGAAAAGTCGATACAGCTGTTAAAAAAGCATACTGGATCCTAGGCTTTATAAATAGAGGCATAGAGTACAAAAGCTGTTGCATATGTCACCCTGATTGAAAATATCAGATATATGAACTTCAACTGAGAATATCGATGTTGTCATCAATCAAAGTCAAATCCAACAAAGTGCCAGAGTCATTCAGTAATGAAAGACCTCCCACCTTTTCAATTAACGGGAATGATTTCATGAATTTACATTGAAATTTAGTTCAGGTACTCAATTTTCTGTTAACTGAAAGAACTTCAGTTTAAAATAGCAATCTTCATTCTTCTTCTTAGGCAGTCCCTCGGAACCGAGGATGAATTGCTTCCACATTAAAAATGAGTTCGCAGGTGACTGATGAGTCCAATGCGGGACCTACAGTCTCTGTCACAGGTGGGGCAGATGGTGGTTGAAGGGACAGGTGGGTGGGGTGCTTGGGTTGACGTGCGCTCCTTGCGCTGCCTGCGCTTGGCTTCCGCTTGCTCCCAGCGAAGGGACTCGAGGTGTTTGCCGCCTTCCTGGATGCTTCTCCTCCACTTTGTATGGTCTTGGGCCAGGGATTCCCAGGTGTCAGTGGGGATGTTACACTTTTTCCAAGGAGGCTTTGAGGGTGTCCTTGAAGCGTTTCCTCTACCCACCTGGGGCTCTCCTGCCGTGCCGGAGCTCCAAGTAGAGCGCTTGTTTTGGGAGTCTCATATCGGGCATGCAGACAATGTGGCCCGTCCATTGGAGCTGATCGAGCATGGTCAAAGCTTCGATGCTGGGGATGTTGGCCTGAGCAAGAACACTGACGTTGGTGCGCCTATCCTGCCAATAGATTTGCAGGATCTTGCGGAGGCAGCGTTGGTGGTACCTCTCTGGTGCTTTGAGGTGCCTGCTGTATATGGTCCATGTCTCTGAGGCATACAGCAGGGCGGGTATCACTGCTGCTCTGTAGACCATGAGCTTAGTGCCGGGTTTGAGGTCCTGGTCTTCAAACACTCTCTTCCTCGGGCGACCAAAGGCTGCACTGGCACACTGAAGGCGGTGTTGGACTTCGTTGTCGACGTCTGCCCTTGTTGACAGTAGGCTCCCGAGGCATGGAAAGTGGTCCACATTGTCCAAGGCCTTGTCGTGGATTTTGATAATCAGGGGGCAGTAATGTGTGGCGGGGGCAGGTTGGTAGAGGACCTTTGTCTTACGGATGTTTAGTGTAAGGCCCATGCTCTCGTATGCTTCGGTGAAGGTGTTGACGATGGTTTGGCGTTCGACCTCCGAGTGAGCGCAGATGCAAGCGTCGTCTGCATACTGTAATTCGACGACAGAGGATGGGACGACCTTGGACCTAGACTGGAGGCGATGGAGGTTGAACAGTTTCCCGTTTGTTCTGTAAATTAGCTCCACTCCAGTGGGGAGCTTACTGAGGGTGAGATGGAGCATTGCAGCAAGGAAGATCGAGAAGAGCGTTGGTGCGATGACACAGCCTTGCTTGACCCTGGTTCTTACGTGAATTTGGTCTGTGGTGGAACCATTGGTCAGGATCACGGCCTGCATGTCGTCATGAAGCAGGCGGAGGATAGTGACAAACTTTTGAGGGCAGCTGAATTTGAGGAGGTCACTCCATAATCCCTCATGGTTGACAGTGTCGAAGGCCTTTGTGAGATCAAAGAAGGCCATGTACAGTGGTTGGTGCTGATCCCTGCATTTCTCTTGTAATTGACATGCGGGGAAGATCATGTCCATTGTGCCCCTTAGTGGGCGGAATCCACATAGCGACTCTGGGAGGAGCTCTTCGGCCACTGGGAGAAGGCAAATGAGGAGGATTCTTGCGATGACTTTCCCTGTGGCAGACAGCAGGGAAACTCCTCTGTAATTAACGCAATCGGACTTGTCACCTTTCTTGAAGATGGTCACAATTACGGCATCTCTGAGATCCCCTGGCATGCTCTCCTCCTTCCAGATAAGAGAAATGAGTTCATGAATTTGCACCAGTAGTGCTTCTCCGCCATGCTTTAGTGACTTGGCGGGGATTCCATCTGCTCCTGAGGCCTTGTTGTTCTTCAGTTGTTGGATGGCCTTTTCAACCTCATGCCGGGCTGGGGTTGTGCTGAGATGGTGGCAGGTAGCATGCTGTGGGATGGAGTTGAGGACACTCACGTCGAAGACAGAGTCGTGGTTAAGGAGACCTTCGAAGTGCTCCTTCCAGTGGGCACTGACTGCCTCTCTGTCCTTGATGAGCACCTCTCCGTTCTTGGCCCGCAGTGGGGTAGGGCCTTGGGTGCTTGGGCCATAGATGGTCTTGACTGCGCTAAAGAATCCACGCACGTCGTGGTTGTCGGCTAGCTGCTGGATCTCCTGCGCTTTCTCCACCCACCATCTGTTTTTTAGGTCGCGAGTTTTTTGTTGGACCTCAGCCTTCAGGCTTCTGTAGAGCTGCTTTCTTGCTCTCGAGTTCCGTTGCTGTTTCCAGATCAGGAATGCCTTGCGCTTGCGGCTTATTAGCTCCTGGATCTCCTGGTCATTCTGGTTGAACCATTCTTGGTGTTTCCTGGTCGAGTGACCGAGCGTCTCTTCACAGGTGCTGATTATGGAGGCCTTGAGTGCAGACCAGATGCTGTGGGCACTCTGTGTCTCTGCATCACTGGGAGTCGTCAGGTTGTTTGTGAGGTGCAGGCTGAATAGGGCTTTCTTAGCGGGGTCTTTACGTGCTCCAGCGTTAATTTTCCTGCGGCATTGTTTCTGTTGCCGCCGCTGTTTTGGGGCTATGGAGGTGACAGAGTGGATTAGGCGGTGGTCTCTCCAGCAGTCATCAGCTCCTGTCATGGCGCGGGTGATGCGGACGTCCTCGCGGTCCCTCGCTCGGACGATGACGTAGTCCAGCAGATGCCAGTGCTTGGAACGAGGGTGCTGCCATGAAGCCTTGCACTTGTCTCTCTGACGGAACAAGGTGTTGGTTATGACGAGGCCATGTTCTAAGCATTTTGATAGGAGGAGGGTACCGTTGGAGTTGGCTTTCCCTACCCCCTCTCTGCCGATCACACCTCCCCAGAGGTCTGTGTCCTTTCCAACTCTGGCGTTAAAGTCGCCAAGGAGGATCAGCTTGTTGCCCATTGGGACTCGAGACAGGGATTGTTCGAGGCTGGAGTAGAATTCCTCTTTGGTCTCGTCTGTGGCTTCCAGTGTTGGGGCGTACGCACTGATGACCGTAGCGCACTGGTTCCGGGCTAGGGTGAGTCAAAGAGTCATGAGGCGCTTATTTATACCGCTAGGACAGTCTCTGAGACGCCCAACTAGTTCATTTTTTATGGCGACGCCTACCCCATGGAGGCGGCGTTCTTCTGCAGGTTTGCCTTTCCAGAAGAAGGTGTAGCCACCACCTTGCCCCTTGAGCTGGCCTTCCCCTGCCCGCCGGATCTCACTTAGGGCGACGATGTCAATGTCGAAATGTCTGAGCTCCCAGTCAACGATAGCAGTACGGCGTTCCGGTCTGTCACTGTTTACGGAGGTCACTGACCATCATCAAAGACCATCATCAAAGACCCTACCCACCCCAGCCACAGTTTGTTCGCCCCCCTGCCATCTGGGAGACGCTACAGATGCATTCGCACCCGAACGACCAGATTTAGGAACAGCTTCTTTCCCAGGGCTGTCATCCTACTGAACTCTACAAATAAACTCTAAAGCCTGCACATCTGCCAACGCACTTTATTATGTTTATGTTTATGTGTTACAAGCCAAATGAATGTTGAATGTTAAATGTCTTAATCAAAATGTACACTCTCGGGAGCCGCAAACCTACATTTCGTTTTACTGCACTTGTGCACTAACAATGACAATAAAGTTGATTATATTATATTATGAGTGCCCTGACATTCCAGGTCCCGAACTTCATTTTGGAAGATGCCTGTGTGTGAATTCTTTTAACGTGGGGTGGCCGTTGCACACCAGCTACCACACGGGCTTGAAAGAGCAAGGTCTTGGTCCAATGGCAAGGGGATCCAAGACAATTGGAGACCAGGCTCTGCTACAACGGCCTAGCACACACACACACAAACATATTGCTACTGTCCTCCTCCCTCCTTCCTGCAGGTCCTCTCTGCTTGGGTTTCATAGGATGCATTGTGGTCCTCCCGACCTCGCTGTTGGCCCATGCCGCACCTTTCCTGGGCCCTGACCCCGCTGCTGATCCACGCTGCGCCACTCCTGGGCCTTGACCTCGCTGCTGGGCTCGTCCTCGTACCTGGGTCCCGGCCTCAGACATGAATGATGTTGTCTCTCACAGGATCAAATTAGCACTGATATTCTCACGATCCCTGGTCCCGAGCTCCACTCGCGATCCACTAGTCACTAGATCACTAGTCTAGTGGAGAAGGGTAGTCTTGAAGGCAGAGGGGTCTGGGAATTTGGGAGCTAAGTTTAAGTGAAGAGCCAGTGCTCACTGAGAACAAAGAACAGGCATGGTCGGGCGATGGGCAGTGGGCTCAGGTAACTTTAAACTTGCAGCTTGAATTTGCAGTTAGGGATAAAATGCACCCACTATTAGAGCCAGGGGAACTTAAACAGCAGAAGAGAGGAGACTGGGGGAAAAGAGAGCAAAGGATGGCAACGGATGGCCAAGGATGACAAAGGAGCTCCCTAGGGAGCTGCCAGCACACATTGTACAATATACGTAACACTTTCCATCTAAAAGCTAAAATGTGCTATATCTTATTTACCAACAGGGTTCAGATGGACGTCGAGGCCCTCATGGCCCTATAGGCCCACATGGACCGCCGGTAAGTACAGAACCAGATTCCATCTTCACACTTTCCTCCCCTGCACCATTCCTGTAAGCGCTGCATCAGAATGGGTCCAATACTGTGCAATGTTTCACGCTCCAAGCCTTTCCATTGTGGCCTTGCAGGAACCTCATTCTCATCCTGTCCAGTACTGATATCCACCCATCCTGTCCAGTACTGATATCTACCCATCCTGTCCAGTACTGATATCCACCCATCCTGCCCAGTACTGATACCCACCCATCCTGTCCAGTACTGATATCCACCCATCCTGTCCAGTACTGATACCCACCCATCCTGTCCAGTACTGATATCCACCCATCCTGTTCAGTACTGATATCCACTCATCCTGTCCAGTACTGATACCCACCCATCCTGTCCAGTATTGATATCCACCCATCCTGTCCAGTATTGATATCCACCCATCCTGTCCAGTACTGATATCCACCCATCCTGTCCAGTACTGATATCCACCCATCCTGTCCAGTACTGATACCCACCCATCCTGTCCAGTATTGATATCCACCCATCCTGTCCAGTACTGATATCCACCCATCCTGTCCAGTACTGATATCCAGCCATCCTGTCCAGTACTGATATCCACCCATCCTGTCCAGTACTGATACCCACCCATCCTGTCCAGTATTGATATCCACCCATCCTGTCCAGTACTGATATCCACCCATTCTGTCCAGTAATGATATCCACCCATCCTGTCCAGTATTGATATCCACTCATCCTGTCCAGAACTGATATCCACCCATCCTGTCCAGTACTGATACCCACCCATTCTGTCCAGTACTGATATCCACCCATCCTGTCCAGTACTGATATCCACCCATCCTGTCCAGTACTGATACCCACCCATCCTGTCCAGTACTGATATCCACCCATCCTGTCCAGTACTGATATCCACCCATCCTGTCCAGTACTGATATCCACCCATCCTGTCCGGTACTGATATCCACCCATTCTGTCCGGTACTGATATCCACCCATCCTGTCCAGTACTGATATCCACCCATCCTGTCCAGTGCTGATACCCACCCATCCTGTCCAGTACTGATACCCACCCATCCTGTCCAGTACTGATACCCACCCATCCTGTCCAGTACTGATATCCACCCATCCTGTCCAGTACTGATATCCACCCATCCTGTCCAGTACTGATCCACCCATCCTGTCCAGTATTGATATCCACCCATCCTGCCCAGTATTGATATCCACCCATCCTGTCCAGTACTGATATCCACCCATCCTGTCCAGTACTGATATCCACCCATCCTGTCCAGTATTGATATCCACCCATCCTGCCCAGTATTGATATCCACCCATCCTGCCCAGTATTGATATCCACCCATCCTGTCCAGTACTGATATCCACCCATCCTGTCCAGTACTGATATCCACCCATCCTGTCCAGTACTGATATCCACCCATCCTGTCCAGTACTGATATCCACCCATCCTGTCCAGTACTGATATCCACCCATCCTGTCCAGTACTGATACCCACCCATCCTGTCCAGTACTGATATCCACCCATCCTGTCCAGTACTGATATCCACCCATCCTGTCCAGTACTGATATCCACCCATCCTGTCCAGTATTTATATCCACCCATCCTGTCCAGTATTGATATCCACCCATCCTGCCCAGTACTGATATCCACCCATCCTGTCCAGTATTGATATCCACCCATCCTGTCCAGTACTGATACCCACCCATCCTGTCCAGTACTGATATCCACCCATCCTGTCCAGTATTGATATCCACCCATCCTGCCCAGTATTGATATCCACCCATCCTGTCCAGTACTGATATCCACCCATCCTGTCCAGTACTGATATCCACCCATCCTGTCCAGTACTGATATCCACCCATCCTGTCCAGTACTGATATCCACCCATCCTGTCCAGTACTGATATCCACCCATCCTGTCCAGTACTGATATCCACCCATCCTGTCCAGTATTGATATCCACCCATCCTGTCCAGTACTGATATCCACCCATCCTGCCCAGTACTGATATCCACCCATCCTGTCCAGTACTGATACCCACCCATTCTGTCCAGTATTGATATCCACCCATCCTGTACAGTATTGATATCCACCCATCCTGTACAGTACTGATATCCACCCATCCTGTACAGTACTGATGTCTACCATTCTCCCTCTACAATACGCACTCTTGTGTCATTCCTGTTTGTGCTATTTTCACACAGATGTTAGCACATTTTAAAATTTGTCAGTCCCAGTTCCTCTAAGTCAAAAACACTTCACTCTACTCTCACTATTGGGTCCTCTGGGTCATTTGGATATTCTTGTGCTCAGCGCACCCAGAAATGTGTGGTTCAAGCCCTATTCCAGGACGTGAGCACAATTATCTAGGCCGACCCTTCAGGGCTGGCACTGAGGGGCTCGTCTGAGGTACCATCCATTGGCTGAGATGTTAAACTGTGCGCTAAAATGGGTTGGTCGTCAAGAAGGACTAAACCAAATGGGCTGAAAGGCCTTCTTGATCCTTGCCAGTCTTCTGGTATTGGGGTAACTTCTGTGCTCCCGACACAGATCTGTAAAAACCGTGGAGGCTGCAAATCGAGAGTGCTGACCTTTGTGCCTGAATATGTGTTCCTGCTGTTCAAACTGGGAATGCAAAACCGCTAACATTTACCTCATAGTGTAATCGGTTTACAGCAAGCAGGTCCTGATGTAAACTCAACAAAGAGCCCTGAACAGTGTGAGCGAGCATTGTGCAGCTATACGCTCAAATGTAGTGTAAGCACGGCTGCCAAAGGGCAGCTTTAACCCATGCACACACATGAATATATTCATGCTCACATCGATAGGGAGCAGGGATCTACAGCTGACATTGTGGCCATTACAGGACAGTGAATATAGGAACGTCGGAACACGAGGAAGTCATTCTACCCCTCAAACCTGTTCTGCCATTTGATTAGATCATGGCTGATCAATACCAAACACAAACCGTTTCAACAAGATCTCACAATCTACCCTACTTAGTCAGATCACATTCTTTTTTTCTTTTCCTTTTTGTTTTTCAATTTCACGTTTTCATTTCCCTTTCTCTTTTGTAATAGCTTCCAATTTCACCCCCCACCCGCCATTGTTTTGCCTGTTCCGATTCCTGCCCCCTCAGTGTTGGTACAGCCCGAGAACTAGAGGCGATCGTATCAGCGGACCGACTCTTGGGCCACTCCCCTTATTTTAGTGGAAATGGTTGATCTGCTTAGTTTAAATGGATTAACCCCTGCATTAAAACAGCACAGGCGAATATCAAATGATAACTGTAAGAATAACTTCCAGCAATAGCAAATAGAAACAATAGACTGCGCTCCCTTACTTTTCAGTTCAACCTAGTATTTGTTTGAATTTATTCTCTTACCATTGACCAACTTTTCTTCTCTATTCCAGGGTAACGCTGGCGATGTTGGACCAGCTGGTCATCCGGGTATGAAGGTATTTATCTGCATTGCAGTAACCACGAGGATTTAATGTCTTGTTTCACAGTATGACGTCTGAATCTTCCTTTAACTAACAGTATCTTTGTTTTTTGACAACAGGGTGACAAAGGAGAGCGTGGTGGTAAGGTAAGGTTCTCAATTAATTTTATCAGTAAATTCAGATCTGATTCCTATTATCCATTGTGATTTCAGTGATAGAGGCCCCTTATTATTACAGATATTGTAGAATATGTAATATATACATATCAATCCCAGCTTCTATTCTTATTATATATAATATTGTATATATAATATAGAATCCTAGCTGGGATTGTTCACCTTAGAACAGAGATGGTTAAGGGGAGATTTAGTGGAGGTGTTTAAAATTATCAAGGGTTTTGGTGTAGTAAATAAGGAGAAACTGTTTCCAATGGCAGAAGTGTCGGTAACCAGAGGACACAGATTTAAGATAATTGGCAAAAAAGCCAGAGGGGAGATGAGATTTTTTTTACGCAGCGAGTTGTTATGATCTGGAATATATTGCCTGAAAGGGTGGTGGAAGCAGATTCAATAATAACTTTCAAAAGAGAACTGGATCAATACTTGAAAAGGAAACATTTGCAGGTTAATGGGGAAAGGGTAGGGGAGTGGGAGTAATTGGATAGCTGTTTCAAAGAGCCGGCACAGGCACGATGGGCTGAATGGCCTCCTTCTGTGCTGTGTGATTCTATATTCTACATAACCCAAATCAGATCATTTCTTCCCCACGCGAGGACCAAGGCTTCAAGTCTCAGTGCCCTTAGTATTCTGCTTTACCAGCCTGTGCAACCTGGGCCCGAAGGTCAGCTGCAAAAATCCAAGCCCCTGTAGGCCTTCAAGCTTACCTGTTGCTCACTGGACAAGCTTTACCAGCTCTTTTGCAAGGAAACCTAACTAAACAGTGATGGGCCCCGGTGCGGTTAACAGAAGCCTCATCCAGACCATAATCATTTGGAGTGAAATGGAGGTGTTAGACATCAAATCGGTCACTGACCCTTGCCCGTTGATGCTGCTCTGAGGCCCGAGCCATTTTGAGACCCGGGCCTGATTTACATGCAGCCTGCGCGCTGCGGATAGGGAGGGTGGGAAATCAGCTGGTTTCAACATGGGCCTGGCCAGCAGTCGGAGCTGGCTGGGCAACTCAATGCCAGGACCGCCCACTTGGACTTAAAAATTGCCATCGGGGTCCTAATGTACGTCACCTTTACAAGTGCCGTCTCACCAGAAGAAGTCAGGCACTATGCCCACCCTTCTTAGGGCCCTGTCGAAGATGACAGCGGTTGCAGCGCCAATGTAAAGGGGGGAGGTGAGTGGACCAATGCCGTTTGCAAACCCCACCCACCCCACCTACTCCACGCAGAGGCACTGAAACATTCTAAACATTCCTCCTTCTGGGGTTATCTGGTTGGCTTGCAATTCATTGTAGCGGGAAAAAGGGAGGGAAGGTCTGGAGGCGTGGTGGACTCAGTATTGGCAGCGGACGGAGGAACCCAGATTTACCAGGGAAACAGGCATTTATTATCACCAGGGGAGGGAATCCAGTATCACCGGGGGAGGGGGATCCAGTATCAGCAGGGGAGGGGAATCCATTATCACCAGGGGAGGGGAATCCAGTATCACCAGGGGAGGGAATCCAGCATCACCAGGGGAGGGGGATTCTGTATCACTGGGGGAGGGGAATCCAGTATCACCAGGGGAGGGGGAATCCAGTATCACCAGGGGAGGGGGATCCTGTATCACCGGGGGAGGGGAATCCAGTATCACCAGGGGAGGGGGATCCTGTATCACCAGGGGAGGGGGATCCTGTATCACCGGGGGAGGGGAATCCAGTATCACCAGGGGAGGGAATCCAGCATCACCAGGGGAGGGAATGCAGTATCACCAGGGGAGGGGGATCCTGTATCACGGGGGGAGGGGATCCAGTATCACAGGGGGAGGGAATCCAGCATCACCAGGGGAGGGGATCCAGTATCACCAGGGGAGGGAATCCAGTATCACTGGGGGAGGGAATCCAGTATCACTGGGGGGAGGGAATCCAGTATCACTAGGGGAAGGAATCCAGAATCACTAGGGGAGGGAATCCAGTATCACAAGGGGAGGGAATCCAGTATCACTGGGGGAGGGGAATCCAGTATCACCGGGAGTGGGAATCCAGTATCACCGGGGAGGGAATCCAATATCACCAGGCGTGGGAATCCAGTATCACCAGGGAAGGGAATCCACTATCACAGGGGGAGGGGGATCCAGTATCACCGGGGGGAGGGAATCCAGTATCACTAGGGGAAGGAATCCAGAATCACTAGGGGAGGGAATCCAGTATACCAGGGGAGGGAATCCAGTATCACTGGGGGAGGGAATCCAGTATCACTGGGGGAGGGAATACAGTATCACCGGGGGGGAGGGAATCCCGTATCACTAGGAGAGGGAATCCAGTATCACCAGGGGAGGGGAATCCAGTATCAGCAGGCGTGGGAATCCAGTATCACCAGGGAAGAGAATCCAGTATCACCGGGGGAGGGGAATCCAGTATCACCGGGGGAGGGAATCCAGTATCACCAGGGGAGGGGGTTCCAGTATCACAGGGGGAGGGGGATCCAGTATCACCAGGGGAGGGAATCCGGTATCACCAGGGGAGGGAATCCAGTATCACTGGGGGAGGGAATCCAATATCACCGGGGAGAGGGAATCTATTATCACTGGGAGAGGGAATCCAGAACCACTGGGGGAGAGGGATCCAGTATCACCGGGGGAGAGGGATCCAGTATCACCAGGGGAGGGAATCCAGTATCACCGGGGGAGGGAATCCAATAACCCCAGAGGAGGGAATCCAGTATCACTGGGGGAGGGAATCCAGTATCACTGGGGGAGGGAAGCCAGTATCACCAGGGGAGGGAATCCAGAATCACTGGGGGAGGGGAATCCAGTATGACCAGGCGTGGGAATGCAGTATCACCAGGGAAGGAAATCCAGTATCACCGGGGGAGGGGAATCCAGTATGACCAGGGGAGGGAAGCCAGTATCACCAGGGGAGGGGGATCCTGTATCACTGGGGGAGGGCATCCAGTATCACAGGGGGAGGGGGATCCAGTATCACCAGGGGAGGGAATCCAGTATCACTGGGGGAGGGAATCCAGTATCACCGGGGGGGAGGGAATCCAGTATCACCAGGGGAGGGGATCCAGTATCACCATGGGTGGGAATCCAGTATCACCAGGGGAGGGAATCCAATATCACCAGGTGTGGGAATCCAGTATCACCAGGGAAGGGTATCCAGTATCACCGGGGGAGGGGAATCCAGTATCACCAGGGGAGGGAATCCAGTATCACCAGGGGAGGGGAATCCTGTATCACTGGGGGAGGGCATCCAGTATCACAGGGGGAGGGGGATCCAGTATCACCAGGGGAGGGAATCCAGTATCACTGGGGGAGGGAATCCAGTATCACCGGGGAGGGTGATCCAGTATCACTGGGGGAGGGAATCCAATATCACCGGGGAGAGGGAATCTAGTATCACTGGGGGAGGGAATCCAGAACCACTGGGGGAGAGGGATCCAGTATCACCGGGGGAGAGGGATCCAGTATCACCAGGGGAGGGAATCCAGTATCACCGGGGGAGAGAATCCAATAACCCCAGAGGAGGGAATCCAGTATCACTGGGGGAGGGAATCCAGTATCACTGGGGGAGGGAATCCAGTATCACCGGGGGAGGGAATCCAAAATCACTGGGGGAGGGAATCCAGTATCACTAGGTGAGGGAATCCAGTATCACTGGGGGTGGGAATCCAGTATCACCAGGGGAGGGAATCCAGTATCACTGGGGGAGGGAATCCAGTATCACCAGGGGAGGGAATCCAGTATCACTGGGGGAGCGAATCCAATATCACCAGAGGATCGAATCCAGTATCACTGGGGGAGGGAATCCAATATCACCAGAGATGGGAATCCAGTATCACTGGGGGAGGAAATCCAGTATCAGTGAGGGAGGGGGATCCAGTATCACTGGGGGAGAGGGACCCAGTATCACCGGGGGATGGGGATCCACTACCACCAGGGGAGGGGACCAGTATCACCGGGGGATGGGGATATAGTATCACCAGGGGGGAGAGAGATCTAGTATCACCGGGGGAGAAGGATCCAGTATCACCAGGGATGGGGAATCCAGTATCACCAGAGGAGGGCATCCAGTATCACCAGGGGAGGGAATCGAGTATCACCAGGGGAGGGGATCCAGTATCACCGACGGAGGGAATCCAGTATCACCAGGGGAAGAGATCCAGTATCACTTGGGGAAGGGAATCCAGTATCACCAGGGGAGGGGAATCGAATATCACCAGGGGAGGGGAATCCAGTATCACCAGGGGAGGGGAATCCAGTATCACCAGGGGAGGGGGATCCAGTATCACCAGGAGAGGGGATTCAGTATCACCAGGGGAGGGGAATCCAATATCACCAGGAGAGGGGATTCAGTGTCACCAGGGGAGGTGAATCCAGTATCACCAGGAGAGGGGATTCAGTGTCACCAGGGGAGGGGAATCCAGTATCACCAGGGGAGGGAATGAAGTATCACCAGGAGAGGGGGATCCAGTATGACCAGGAGAGGGGAACCCAGTATCACCAGAGGAGGGAATCAAGTATCACCAGGAGAGGGGAACCCAGTATCACCAGAGGAGGGAATCAATTATCACCGGGAGAGGGGGATCCAGTATCATCAGGAGAGGGGAACACAGTATCACCAGAGGAGGGAATCCAGTATCACCAGGAGACGGGGGACCCAGTATCACTGGGGGAAGGAATCCAGTATCACCAGAGGGGGAGATCCAGTGTCACCAGAGGTGGGGATCCAGTATCACCAGGGGAGGGGAATCCAGTATCACCAGAGGAGGGAATCCAGTATCACCAGGGGAGGGGAATCCAGTAGCACCAGAGGAGGGAATCCAGTACCACCAGGAGAGGGGGGCCCAGTATCACCGGGGAAGGGAATCCAGTGTCACCAGAGGGGGGGGATCCACTATCACCAGGGGTGGGGATCCAGTATCACCAGGGGAGGGGAATCCAGGATCACCAGAGGAGGGAATCCAGTATCACCAAGAGAGGGAGGCCCAGTATCACTGGGGGAGGGAATCCAGTACTACTGGGGGTGGGAATCCAGTTACACCGGGGGAGGGAATCCAGCATCACCAGGGAGGGGATTTAGTATCACCAGGGGAGGGGGATCCTGTATCACTGGGGGAGGGGATGGAGTATCACAGGAGGAGGGGGATCCAGTATCACCAGGGGAGGGAATCCAGTATCACCAGGGGAGGGAATCCAGTATCACCGGGGAGAGGGAATCCAGTATCACTTGGGGAGGGAATCCAGTATCACTGGGGAAGGGAATCCAGTATCACCGGAGGTGGGAATCCAGTATCACTGGGGGTGGGAATCCAGTATCACCGGGGGAGGGAATCCAGTATCACCGGGGGTGGGAATCCAGTATCACTGGGGGAGGGAATCCAGTATCACTGGAGGAGGGAATCCAGTATCACCAGGGGGAGGGACTCCAGAATCACTGGGGGAGGGAAGCCAGTATCACTGGGGGAGGGGAGCCAGTATCACCAGGGGAGGGAATCCAGAATCACTGGGGGAGGGAATCCAGTATCACTAGGTGAGGGAATCCAGTATCACAGGGGGAGGGAATCCAGTATCACCGGGGGAGGGAATCCAGTATCACCGGGGGGGAGGGAATCCCATATCACTAGGAGAGGGAATCCAGTATCACCGGGGAGGGGAATCCAGTATCACCAGGGGTGGGAATCCAGTATCACCAGGGGAGGGAATCCAATATCACCAGGTGTGGGAATCCAGTATCACCAGGGAAGGGAATCCAGTATCACCGGGGGAGGGGAACCCAGTATCACCAGGGGAGGGAATCCAGTATCACCAGGGGAGGGGGATCCTGTATCACTGGGGGAGGGCATCCAGTATCACAGGGGGAGGGGGATCCAGTATCACCAGGGGAGGGAATCCAGTATCACTGGGGGAGGGAATCCAGTATCACCGGGGGAGGGTGATCCAGTATCACCAGGGGAGTAATCCAGTATCACCAGGGGAGGGAATCCAGTATCACTGGGGGAGGGAATCCAATATCACCGGGGAGAGGGAATCTAGTATCACTGGGGGAGGGAATCCAGAACCACTGGGGGAGAGGGATCCAGTATCACCAGGGGAGAGGGATCCAGTATCACCAGGGGAGGGAATCCAGTATCACCGGGGGAGGGAATCCAATAACCCCAGAGGAGGGAATCCAGTATCACTGGGGGAGGGAATCCAGTATCACTGGGGGTGGGAATCCAGTATCACCAGGGGAGGGAATCCAGTATCACTGGGGGAGGGAATCCAGTATCACTGGGGGAGGGAATCCAATATCACCAGAGGATGGAATCCAGTATCACTGGGGGAGGGAATCCAATATCACCAGAGATGGGAATCCAGTATCACTGGGGGAGGAAATCCAGTATCACTGAGGGAGGGGGATCCAGTATCACTGGGGGAGGGGGACCCAGTATCATCGGGGGATGGGGATCCATTACCACCAGGGGAGGGGACCAGTATCACCGGGGGATGGGGATACAGTATCACCAGGGGGGAGAGGGATCTAGTATCACCGGGGGAGAGGGATCCAGTATCACCAGGGATGGGGAATCCAGTATCACCAGGGGAGGGCATCCAGTATCACCGACGGAGGGAATCCAGTATCACCAGGGGAAGAGATCCAGTATCACTTGGGGAAGGGAATCCAGTATCACCAGGGGAGGGGAATCGAGTATCACCCGGGGAGGGGAATCCAGTATCACCAGGGGAGGGGAATCCAGTATCACCAGGGGAGGGGGATTCAGTATCACCAGGAGAGGGGATTCAGTATCACCAGGGGAGGGGAGTCCAGTATCACCAGGAGACGGGGACCCAGTATCACTGGGGGAGGGAATCCAGTATCACCAGAGGGGGAGATCCAGTGTCACCAGAGGTGGGGATCCAGTATCACCAGGGGAGGGGAATCCAGTATCACCAGAGGAGGGAATCCAGTATCACCAGAGGGGGTTATCCAGTATTACCAGGGGTGGGGATCCAATATCACCAAGGGAGGGGAATCCAGTAGCACCAGAGGAGGGAATCCAGTACCACCAGGAGAGGGGGGCCCAGTATCACCGGGGAAGGGAATCCAGTGTCACCAGAGGGGGGGATCCAGTATCACCAGGGGAGGGGAATCCAGGATCACCAGAGGAGGGAATCCAGTATCACCAAGAGAGGGAGGCCCAGTATCACTGGGGGAGGGAATCCAGTACTACCGGGGGTGGGAATCCAGTTGCACCGGGGGAGGGAATCCAGCATCACCAGGGGAGGGGATTTAGTATCACCAGGGGAGGGGGATCCTGTATCACTGGGGGAGGGGATGGAGTATCACAGGGGGAGGGGGATCCAGTATCACCAGGGGAGGGAATCCAGTATCACCAGGGGTGGGAATCCAGTATCACCGGGGAGAGGGAATCCAGTATCACTTGGGGAGGGAATCCAGTATCACCGGGGGAGGGAATTCAGTACCACCAGGGGAGCGAATCCAGTATCACTGGGGAAGGGAATCCAGTATCACCGGAGGTGGGAATCCAGTATCACTGGGGGAGGGAATCCAGTATCACTGGGGGAGGGAATCCAGTATCACCGGGGGTGGGAATCCTGTATCACATTGGGAGGGAATCCAGTATCACTGGGGGAGGGAATCCAGTATCACCGGGGGAGGGAATCCAGTATCAATGGTGATGGGAATCCAGTATCACCGGGGTGGGAATCCTGTATCACCGGGGGAGGGAATCCAGTATCACCAGGGGAGGGAATCCAGTATCACTGGGGAGGGAATCCAGTATCACTGGGGGAGGGAATCCAGTATCACTGGAGGAGGGAATCCAGTATCACCAGGGGGAGGGAATCCAGTATCACTAGGGGAGGGACTCCAGAATCACTGGGGGAGAGGGATCTAGTATCACCAGGGGAGGGAATCCAGTATCACTGTGGGAGAGAATCCAGTATCACCAAGGGAGGGTTATCCAGTATCACCGGGGGAGGGGATCCAGTATCACCAGGGGAGGGGATCCAGTATCACCAGGGGAGGGGATCCAATATCATGGGGGGATGGGAATCCAGTATCACTGAGGGAGAGGGATCCAGTATCACCAGGGGCAGGAATCCAGTATCACCGAGGGTGGGGGATCCAGTATCACTGGGGGAGGAGGATCCCGTATCACTGGGGGATGGGGATCCAGTACCACCAGGGGAGCGGATCAAGTCTCACCGGGGGGAGGGGATACAGTAACAGCAGGGGGGAGAGAGATCTAGTATCACCAGGGAGGGGGGTCCAGTATCACCAGGGGAGGGGAATCCAGTTCCACCAGTGGAGGGCATCCAGTATCACCAGGGGAGGGAATCCAGTATCACCAGGGATAGGGATCCAGTATCACCGAGGGAGGGAATCCAGTATCACCAGGGGGAGGGAATCCAGTATCACTAGGGGAAGGGAATCCAATATCACCAGGGGAGGGGAATCGAGTATCACCAGGGGAGTGAGATCCAGTATCACCAGGGGAGGGGAATCCAATATCACCAGGGGAGGGGAATCGAGTATCACCAGGGGAGGGGAACCAGTATCACCAGGGGAGGGGGAACCAGTATCACCAGGGGAGGGGAATCCAGTATCACCAGGGGAGGGGGAATCCAGTATCACCAGAGGAGGGAACCCAGTATCACCAGAGGGGGGGATCCAGTCTCACCAGGGGTGGGGATCCAGTATCACCAGAGGAGGGAATCCAGTATCACCAGGGGAGGGGAATCCAGCATCACCAGGGGAGGGGAATCCAGTATCACCAGTGGAGGGGAATCCAGTATCACCAGGAGAGGGGAATCCAGCATCACCAGGGGAGGGGAATCCAGTATCACCAGGAGAGGGGAATCCAGCATCACCAGGGGAGGGGAATCGAGTATCACCAGGGGAGGGGAATCCAGTATCACCAGAGGAGGGAATCCAGTATCACCAAGGGAGGGGAATCCAGTATCACCAGGGGAGGGAGATCCAGTATCACCAGGGGAGGGGAATCGAGTATCACCAGGGGAGGGGAATCCAGTATCACCAGAGGAGGGAATCCAGTATCACCAAGGGAGGGGAATCCAGTATCACCAGGGGAGGGAGATCCAGTATCACCAGAGGAGGGAATCCAGTATCGCCAGGTGAGGGAATCCTGTATCACCAGGTGAGGGGATCCAGTATCACCAGGTGAGGGGATCCAGTATCACCAGGTGAGGGGAATCGAGTATCACCAGGGGAGGGGAATCCAGTATCACCAGGGGAGGGGAATCCAGTATCGCCAGAGGAGGGAATCCAGTATCACCAGGGGAGGGGAATCCAGTATCACCAGGGGAGGGGAATCGAGTATCACCAGGGGAGGGGAATCCAGTATCACCAGGGGAGGGGGATCCAGTATCACCAGAGGAGGGAATCCAGTATCACCAGGGGAGGGGAATCCAGTATCACCAGGGGAGGGGAATCGAGTATCACCAGGGGAGGGGAATCCAGTATCACCAGGGGAGGGGGATCCAGTATCACCAGAGGAGGGAATCCAGTATCACCAGGGGAGGGGAATCCAGTATCACCAGGGGAGGGGAATACAGTATCACCAGGAGAGGGGGATCCAGTATCACCAGGAGAGGGGAATCCAGTATCACCAGAGGAGGGATTCCAGTATCACCAGGAGAGGGGAATCCAGTATCACCAGGGGAGGGGAATCCAATATCACCAGAGGGGGGGGGATCTAGTATCACCAGGGGTGGGAATCCAGTATCACCAGGGGAGGGGAATCCAGGATCACCAGAGGAGGGAATCCAGTATCACCAGGAGAGGGGGACCCAGTATCACTGGGGGAGGCAATCCAGTATCACCAGGGGAGTGGAATCCAGTATCACCAGGGGAGGGAATCCAGTATCACCAGCAGAGGGGATCCAGTATCACCAGATTCCAGTGGGTGAGAGAACTTTGCTTCTTTACATGTCTACTGTATAATGAAGTGTTAACGCAATCTAGTTCAGGATATCAAATAAGCTGACAAGACAGGATGTACTTGCTAATCGGTGTCTTTTCTTTTCCAGGGTGACAGAGGATACAAAGGAGGCAAGGTTAGAACAGCTTTGAATCATTTCAGGATTTGAAAGAGTTTGTTGTCCTAATGGCATGCATTAAAAATTCTCACTTGTGTTCTTCCCTGTACTAATTCGTTCTGTTCTGCCTGATGATTTTAGGGTACAAAGGGATTCCCTGGAAGAGATGGGAAAGATGGTCACAAGGTAAGAGAGACGGAGTACAGTGGGACCCAATATTGCTTTAAAGACCTCTCGCTCAGAGAAAGCAACTGTCCTTCAATCAGGCACAGTCAGCATTAAATGATCGGCGGTCGAATAAAGTCCACCCCGAAGGAGCTGTTATAGACTGGGTTTACGTTGGATGCATTAATAATAAGCAGTCCTGATTATATAATAGATTACAAGCAAAATAGATAGAGATTTGTATTTTTCTTGCGCACTTTTATGAGATAATTGAGGTTTTTATTTCCCTGACATGTAATGCATTTCAGCATAAAGGTAGTTGTGCCCGCCTGCTCACACTATCTTGAACAGCAATCGCCATTCAAATAGGATAAGGCAAGTGTCCCTGCACTACACAGACACGTTCCAATGCATGTTGTATAGCTGTCTGTTAGATCATTTACCTTTGCTGTTAAGAATGCTTTAGGATTGTTACATCCCTCCTGGTGGTTGCACTGTTAATCCGCATGCTCTACCTAAATATAATCACCAGAGAGAACAGGTCCAAAACATATGTACGGAGCGGGCGGGAAAGCCATGGGATCGGGTGGAATGTCGGTTTTACATCCCGCCCAATATTACTGTCCATTGACATCAGTTTCTGTTTCCCGCTGGGTGAGTTTGGTTAAAATGACCCCCGGTGAGTAAACCATCTAACCCCCAGCTTTTGTGCAGTTTAACATGTCTCTGTGTAGGATACTCATACCCAGGGATTAGATAGTGAGGAAAAGAAAATACTGCAGATACTGGAAATCTGAAATAAAAACAGAAAATGCTGGAGATACTCAGCAGGTCAGGCAGCATCTGTGAAGAGAGAAACAGAGTTAACGTTTCAGGTCAATGACCTTTCTGGTGAAAGGTTGCAGCTTAGAAGGAAAAAAGAAAGACTTGCATTTATATAGCGCCTTTCACGACCACCAGATGTCCCAAAATGCTTTACAGCCAATGAAGCACTTTTTGAAGTGTAGTCACTGTTGTAATGTAGGAAATGCGGCAGCTAATTTGTGCACAGCAAGCTCCCACAAACAGCAATGTGATAACGATCAGGTAATCTGTATTTTTAGTGATGTTGGTTGAGGGATAAATATTGGCAGGGCACTGGGGAGAACTCCCCTGCTCTTCTTCAAAATAGTGTCATAGGATCTTTTACATCCACCTGAGAGAGCAGACGGGGCTTTGGTTTAACGTCTCATCTGAAAGATGGCATCTCCGACAGTGCAGCACTCCCTCAGCACTGCACTGGAGTGTCAGCCTAGATTTTTTTTTGCGCTCAAGTCTCTGGAGTGAGACTTGAACCCACAACCTTCTGACTCAAAGGCAAGAGGCAAGAGTGCTGCCCACTGAGCCACGGCTGACAAAGTTCAAAGGACTTTCATTGTATCAAAAAATTATAACCCATTTTACTGGCTAATATCTTAAGGCCAGTAATTTGATCTGTGAATGCAGGAGAGCCTATTTCCAAAATGTTACTAGTGCACTCTGAATTTTACAATCTGATCACATTACCAAGTGTAATGTATCCACATTTGCTGATGATACAAAGCTAGGTGGGACAGTAAGCTGTGAGCACACAAAGAGCCTGCAAAGGGATATAGATAGACTAAGTGAGTGGGCAGTAAGGTGGCTGATGGAGTATAATGTAGGGAAATGTGAGGTTATTCACTTTGGTAGGAAGAATAGAAAAACAGAGTATTTTTTAAATGGTGAGAAACTTTCAAATGTTGGTGTTCAGAGAGATTTGGGTGTCCTCATGCAAGAAACACAGAAAGCTAGCATGCAGGTTCAGGAAGCAATAAGGAAGGCAAATGGCATGTTGGCCTTTATTGCAAGGGTGTGGAGTATAAGAGTAAGGAAGTCTTGCTACAATTGTACAGGGTCTTGGTGAGACCACACCTGGAGTACTGTGCACAGTTTTGGTCTCCTTATCGAAGGAAGGATATACTTGCCTTGGAGGCGGTGCAACAAAGGTTCACTAGATTGATTCCTGGGATGAGAGGGCTGTCCTACGATGAGAGATTGTGTAGAATGGGCCTGTACTCTCTGGAGTTTAGAAGAATGAGAGGTGATCTCATTGAAACATACAAGATTCTGAAGGGGATTGACAGGGGAGATGCTGAGAGGTTAGAGTGGCTGGAGTATCTAGAACTAGGGGGCATAGTCTCAGGATAAGGGGTCGGCCATTTAAGACTGAGATGAGGAAGAATTTCTTCACTCAGAGGGCTGTGAATGCTGAGTCTTTGAGTATATTCAAGGCTGAGATCGATAGATTTTTGGACTCTAGGGGAATCAAGGTTTATGGAGCTCAGATGGGAAAGTGGAGCTGAGGTCGATGATCAGCCATGATCTTATTGAATGGCGGAGCAGGCTCGAGAGGCCGTATGGCCAACTCCTGCTCTTACTTCTTATGTTCTTACATTCTTAAAACAGTTTTTTAAGAAATCCATAAAAAAGCTGCTTTTTTTCTCATAGGAGTTTTTTCTAATTCTTAACCATCAAGATTAAAGAATCGTCTAGCTGATAGACATAGCATTGATTTGATTGCATCGAATTGGCTTCTCAGTTTAATAATATGAAGGCACACATCAACCTTGCTAATGCCCGTTCGATAGCGTAGACACAAAGAAGATGTTTCCACTTGTAGCGAGACCAAAACTAGGGGACATAAATATAAGATAGTCACCAATAAATCCATTAAAGAATTCAGGAGAAGGCTCTTTAGCCAGAGGGTGGTTAGAATGTGGAACCAGCAGAACAAATGAACTGGCCGTTTGTCTCACTGCTGTTTTGGGAACTTGCTCTGTGCTGTGTAATCAGTGAAGTTCGATAGTGCAGTGGTTCTGTTACTGGGCTAGAAATCCAGAGGCCTGGACTGATAGTCCAGTAGAACGAAAGCTCCAATCCCAGCGTGGCAGTTTGAGAATTTGAATTCAGCATTAAAAATCTGGACGTAATAAGCTGGCATCGGTAAAATTCACCAGGAAATGGTCTGATTGTTGTTAAAACCCAACTGGTTCACTAACGTCCTTTAGGAAAGGAAGCCCGCCGTCCCTAACTATCCTGCAAAGTGGTCGAGCAAGCTACTCAGTTCCACCACCACCTGCTCGGGGCAACGAGGGATGGGTAAGAAAAAACTGGCCTTGCCAGGGACGCCCGCACTGTGAGAATGAAGATTAATAAAGATATACCAGAATGCTTTGTACATGCAAGTCCTTTCTTTAGTGTTACACGGATTAGCTGACATTTTAAAACATGGCCTACAGTGCACCTACAGAAGAAATAATCGTATATTAGACAGGGATGGATTTTTTAAAATATTATTACGACACAGAGTTGAATTTTTTAATGCTTCCTCTCTCATCAGGGTGAGGCTGGGTATGCTGGTCTGCCAGGCTGCATTGGGTCTGCGGGACCTCCTGTAAGTACGGTGCTCTACTTTGCTCTTTTTCTTATGAAGACATTTCAAATATTTGGTCTCGGTTGTTGATCCATGACACAATGTTGCTGACTTTTTTTCTTTCCGGTCTGAGTATTAGCTTGTGAATTTGAAAGCAGCATCTCCACTGGAGGTGAAATACAAGTCTGTGTGAGTAAGGGCCTGAACTGCATGGTGTGTGGCTTGGGCCTGTATTTGACATACGGGCACTGAACAAACACACGGCCCTGAAAGAGAAAACGATTACGCTCTGCAGAGTTTGCAGAAAAACAATTGGCCTGGACTAATAATCCAGGGAGCGGGAATCCACATCTCACTACAGCAGTTTGAGAATGTGATTTCAGTTCAAAATAAAAAGCTGGTATCAACGGTTGACTCTTAACTGCTGTTTGAAGTGGTCTAGCGCACCACTCAGTTTTATCAAACCGCTGTAAAGGTTGGGAGCTTCTTTAAACTGGTTTAAAGTAATTTTCCTGGTCTTGCAGCCTTTGCCTGCACTCAGATCAATTCCAATAAAACCAATTTTAAAACAGTGGTACCGAATCGCTACCCCACCTTTAGTTCTGAGTGGAGGAACTTATAATTAATGATATTAAAACAGAACAAGTGGTTTGGGTGAGAGAAAAATCACGTTTTTTTACCTAAATAAACTACAATCAAAAGAATAAACTATACCACACGAACACAGTAATTACATTAAAACTATATAACAGGGGGGTTGTAGACGGCGAAAACGAGGGATAAAATGACTACAATGTTATTTAAACAATCTTAGCAATTACCCTCAAATCACCACCCCAAACTCCTGCTAGGTTGCCTTGTTGAGAAGTCAGAACACCCTGCTCACCTGTGGTCCAGTGAAGTAAGAGGCCAGATAGCTTCTCAGCAGCTATCTTTATACCTGGTCAGGTCCTGCTGTTCTGCCCTGCAAGGGCTGTGTGCAAAATTCCCCGCCCAAAGAGTCCAATACACAAGAGAAAGCTGTGATTGGCTAACTCAAAGTGGTTAGACTGGGTTAATGTGTCTTCCGGAGCTCCCTGGGCTGAAACAAAAGAGAATGCAACAGCCCTATTGTCCAGAATGCTAAGTGATTTAGACCCATTCAATTGTTAAACGTTTCCCATTCAAGGTACAAAAGTCTCTTCTGCAGTTTAGATGTATCCACTCGATATACAAACAAATGCTAATAGCATTCGATTGCTTTGTAAACAAAGCATTGTCCTTTGTCTTCGGCCATGTGGTGACAGCCATTTTTATCCCTGGAAATTTAAAAGCACAATGCCCAGGGATTCTTTAATCAAAAAAATTGATCTTCAGAACTGTAAATTATTGCGAATTCTTACACCGCTACCAGTGGTTCAAGAAGAAGGCCCACCACCACCTTCTCCGGAGCGACTAGGGATGGGCAATAAATGCCGGCCCTGCCAGTGATGCCCACATCCCGAGAAGTAATATGAAAAAAAATACAGGTCTTTACAAATGTGGGGAGTTTGGAGAAACAGCTCAGCTAATGTGGGTGAACGTGCTGGCTAGGGTTCAAAGGCAAAGCTCGGTTATTGACTGCAGAGACTGGAACTCCTTTTCAGAATTGTGTTTTAAAAATCTCCCACTGTTATATAATTTATCCCCAAACCTTAAACCATGTGAAATTGTAAAGCAACTTTAGTAAAGTATCTGATCCTAATTCTCCCCTTTGTCTGGGCACATTGTCCTTGTTGCACAATGCAGACACTTTAAGGTTTCAGCCTGTCTTCTTCCTCCATCACTCAATGGGGAAAGAGTCCCATATTGATGTTTACACTGTCACCATTGATGATGGACATTTCCACCCCCAAAGAGAAGGTAACTCAATCATTCCACACACCTCCACGTGGATGCTGTAGTTTGCCGGAGGAGTTGTAAAGGTTTAGCCTCATCATTTGCCATACTTCTCCATATCCTCCAACGTTCTCAGACCTTGCTAGATGGACTTAAGCTTCTGGAGATTCCTCCATCCATCGAATGCAGACTGTTAACCAGAGCTTGCTGGATCTGCACCAACTGTCTACAGAGAGGACCGATCCTCCTCTGTGTGATGGACTGGGAAGCCACCACTTGGATGGGTCAGTCAAGACCATCTTGAAGCTCAAGCTTCACACCATCAACTCGAAACATCTGGGAGCCCTTGGGTATGCGGTGGGGAGGGGCTTAGATGTATGGCAAGCACCACTACCAATTGATATTCGGATTGCCAACCCTCTGTCCTGGTGTCTTCAGGAATGAACGTTTAATCTCCAGGACACTGCTGTGAGCAAACTAGAGGGAAAATTCACAGGGTCGTTAAAAATTTGTGTGGATTATTTTTCATTTTCTTTGAGCACTTTTGTTTGTTAATTATAAAAATATTGGAGCTGAGGAAAAAAGACTGGCTGACAGTCAAGAATCATCAAATTGGGTATCAAAAAATCTGTTCGCTTTCTAATTGGCTGGGAAGATGGTGCACCGTGAGGATGGACGTGTCATGTGACCAATGGTGGGAGAGTGGGGGCGGGGCATTTGGAGGTGGAAGTCACGTGATGAGACCTCCAGGTAAATGTCCAGCCAGAGTGGGCAATCCTACTTGATATCTGGCTGGATTACTTCAGTGGCATTGTTACAACGCTTCCTGCGTCCTGTATCAGATGCCCTCGGGTAGAAGTGCCTGTTTCCAGTTAGAATAAATAAATGGAGATTAAAATATGGTTCTGCATTTTTCGTCATTTAATAGCAAGAGAGGGATTGACTTCAAATCTTTTGAAATCTTTTCCTTCCTAGGGTCCAGCAGGAGCACAAGGCCTCAAAGGAGATCCAGGTCCATTTGGAAATAAAGGACAAAAGGTATGACTTTATAAAGAGGGTTACAGGGACATTTTTGTAAAGGAAGGATTCTCCACCAATCATACCTCAAATAACGTCACAGCTGCATAACCCCTGACCTCATCTGGTTGTGAACCTGTTTAATATTGAGTCATTTGTTGGTTTAATGCCTCATACAAAGAAATGAAATGGAGGATTGTGAGTCAGAGTGACCTCTGGGTATCCATGAGGCGCTGTGGGCCATCAGCAGCAGCAGAATTGTATTCCACCACAATCTGCAACCTCATGGCTTGGCATATCCCTCACTCTACCATCATCATCAAACCAGGGGGCCAACCCTGGTTCAATGGGGAGTGCAGAAGAGCATGCCAGGTGCAGCAGCGGGTGTACCTAAAAATGAGGTGCCAACCTGGGGAAGCTGCAACACAGGACTACTTGCATGCTAAACAGCAAAAGCAGCATGCTATAGACAGGGCTAAGCGATCCCACAATCAATGGATCAGATCAAAGCTCTGCAGTCCTGTCACATCCAGTCGTGAATGGTGGTGGACAATTAAACAACTAACGGGAGGAGGCTCCATGAATATCCCCATCCTCAATGATGCCAGAGCCCAGCACATGAGTGCAAAAGACAAGGCTGAAGTGTTTGCAACCATCTTCAGCCAGAAGTACCGAGTGGATGACCCATATCGGCCTCCTCCTGAGGTCCCCACCATCACAGAAGCCAGTCTTCAGCCAATTCGATTCACTCCACGTGATATCAAGAAACGGCTGAGCGCATTGGATACAGCAAAGGCTATGGGCCCTGACAACATCCCGGCTGTCATGCTGAACACTTGTGCTCCAGAACTAGCCATGCCTCTAGCCAAACTGTTCCAGTGCAGCTACAACTCTGGCATCTATCCGACAATGTGGAAAACTGCCCAGGCATGTCCTGTCAACAAAAAGCAGGACAAATCCAATCCGCCCAATTACCGCCCCATCAGTCTACTCTCAATCATCAGCAAAGTGATGGAAGGTGTCGTCGACAGTGCTATCAAGCGGCACTTACTCACCAATAACCTGCTCACCGATGCTCAGTTTGGGTTCCGCTCGGCTCCAGACCTCATCACAGCCTTGGTCCAAACATGGACAAAAGAGCTGAATTCCTGAGGTGAGGTGAGAGTGACTGCCCTTGACATCAATGCAGCATTTGGCCGAGTGTGGCATACAGGAGCCCTTGTAAAACTGAAGTCAATGGGAATTGGGGGGGAAACTCTCCACTGGCTGGAGTCATACCTAGCACAAAGGAAGATGGTTGTGGTTGTTGGAGGTCAATCATCACAGCCCCAGGATATCGCTGCAGGAGTTCCTCAGGGCAGTGTCCTAGGCCCAACCATCTTCAGCTGCTTCATCAATGACCTTCCCTCCATTATAAGGTCAGAAGTGGGGATGTTCGCTGATGATTGCGCTGTGTTCAGTCCGATTCACAACTCCTCAGATAATGAAGCAGTCAATGCCCGCATGCAGCAAGACCTGGACGACATTCAGGCTTGGGCTGATAAGTGGCAAGTAACATTTGTGCCACACAAGTGCCAGACAATGAATATCTCCAACAAGCGAGAGTCTAAGCACCTTCCCTTGACATTCAATGACATTACCATCGCTTAATTCCCCACCATCAACATCCTGAGGTTTACCATTGACCAGAAACTTAACTGCACCAGCCACATAAATACTGTGGCAACAAGAGCAGGTCAGAGGCTGGGCATTCTCCAGCGAGTGTCTCACCTACTGATTCCACAAAGCCTTTCCACCATCTACAAGGCATAAGTCAGGAGTGTGATGGAATACTCTCCACTTGACTGGATGAGTGCAGCTGCAACAACACTCAAGAAGCTCGACACCATCCAGGACAAAGCAGCCCGCTTGACTGGCACCCCATCCTCCACCTTAAACATTCACTCCCTCCACCACCAGCGCACCGTGGTTGCAGTGTGTACCATCTACAAGATGCACTGCAGCAACTCGCCAAGGCTTCTTCAGCAGCACCTCCCAAACCTGCGACCTCTTCCACCTTGAAGGACAAGGGCAGCAGGCGTGTGGGAACACCACCACCTCCAAGTTCTCCTCCAAGTCACACACCATTCTGACTTGGAAGTATATCGCCGATCCTTTATCGTCGCTGTGTCAAAATCCTGAAACTCCATACCTAACAGCACTGTGGGAGAACCTTCACCACACGGACTGCAGCGGTTCAAGAAGGTGGCTCACCGCTACCTTCTCAAGGGCAATTAGGGATGGGCAATAAATGCTGACCTTGCCAGCAATGCCTACATCCCATAAACTAATAAAAGTATACTTTCACTCT
This sequence comes from Somniosus microcephalus, assembly GCF_052327205.1. Classification (NCBI taxonomy): domain Eukaryota; kingdom Metazoa; phylum Chordata; class Chondrichthyes; order Squaliformes; family Somniosidae; genus Somniosus; species Somniosus microcephalus. The sequence goes on along the minus strand of NC_140990.1, from coordinate 169,466,577 downwards.
TTCACCGATTTGGGCAGCTTGATGAGAGGAAGTTGGCAGCATGAACCCAGCCTCAGTGTGCTTCTGGCACGTGATGGAGCAGTGATGAGAGATCCTCTCGGGGAGGCTGGCTCGCACCCTGGCCTGACACTGGCCCGGTCCGGGGACCGGGTTTATAAACTCACAACAGAGATTTTGGAAAATGTTTCGTGAAACCCAAACATTAGGAAAATGCACCGGCAGAAGAGCAAACCATTGCAAACACGTTGAAGCGATTCACAGCTGTGGGCAGCCCACAATATATGCCCATAACTTGTTGCTTGCATCTGCTATGTCTTAGGCAACCCACCATTCGTCAGGGTACAGGTATTGAACCTGGGGCCTGGGCAGTATTGGCATCACGCACCAACCGAGTGAGCTAACCGGTCACCCCAAAGCTGCCCACTTGTCCCTGTGCTAACCAGTCACCCCTGAACTAACCGACAGTCCCTGAACTAGCCGACAGTCCCTGAACTAGCCGACAGTCCCTGAACTAACCGACCGCCCCTGAGCTAACCGACCGCCCCTGAGCTAACCGATGTTTGTGATTTCTCCTCATCTCAGTCCTAAATGGCCAACGCCTTATTGTGAGACTGTGACACCTAGTTCTAGACTCTCCAGCCAGGGTAAACATCCTCCCAGTATCCACCTTGTCAAGCCCCTTGACTGTCAAGTTTCATTTGCTGAATCCACCTAGTAATGCACAGTAAACACTTGCTAATTCTTAACCTAGTCTCGACAGCTTCCCCCAAAACCAGCGCAGCACTGAGCTTATCTGTATTTCCATTGAGTGTGGAGAACTATTGTAATAAATACGTATTGAAATTTGGTATTTTTAGAACATTCATACTGAGCAGAATTTAATAGGGGATGCGATTTGTTGCTGATTTTGGATGGAGCACACGCCAATGTCACATATTTGAGTGCGTAAGATATATGCAAGGAGACTTTAAGGAGTCATTGTGTAAACTCTTGTTAGAAGGGGATTCCTAATTCATGAGCCAGGCCTGGGCTGCTCCAGCGGGACACTAAAATGGCCTCATTTTCTTTTATATTTTTCTAAATCTTAAAAAGGCCTCTGGGTCTTGAAAAAGATCGGGCAAAATGAAAGTTTTGCTAAGAGATTAGCACAACGTGAGTCAATAGCCCACAGGCTATGGTTATGCAGGAATGAAACAGGCCTCATTAAAAGCAGTTAAAGAAATCCTATCTCCTTGTAGCGGGAGCTCAGAACCAGTTGAGGGGCCCTGCACATTTCTGTTGTTCGTCCCTCAACCAGCTGCCATTTTGAGGAATATATTGGTTTTGCTTTTTTTATAAAATGGCCGACCTTGGCATGAGACCTGATCAAGTGACAGGCCAGGGGTCACCACAGAATAATGAATAGGTGGCCCCCAAAGATACACCGGTTCAACATTACAACGCAATAGTGCTCACTGACATCAAAAATGCACAAATTACCGGGGTCTGTTTTCCGGCCCCCCCCCTAAAAAAAACCCAAAAGCTATAAAGTCAACCTGGCTTGCCAACTCGGCAAATTGTAGAATTTGTAACGTGACACGGGCTTGTTGTATACAAATATTACAGCGTTGCTGACACAGCCCTGATTAATGTAACCTATGATCCCAATCCCACCCCATATCTTGAAATTAAAATTGACTACCAGCTCCTCCATCCAGCTGAGAGAGGCTGAGTGGAACTGACATCTTTGAAGGATAGAAAAATGAAAATATTGTAAGAACAAGGGTGCAATGGTAGTGCTGGCGCAAAATTTATAAATGCAGCAGAAATCCCGAGTCAGACATTATATTGCAGCAAGGCCTTGGAGGAGATAACCTTGCATTCACTTTGCTTTGGTGTCAGTTTGGGCCTTCGCATCCGGTTTGCACCGTACCACTTTATTACCTACAAACCTACGAACAAAAGACCCTCTAGTCCATCCAGCCTTATCCCACGTAACTGGGATGCCTTGTGTATCACAACATATACACTCTCCACCCCACTCAAAACCACGTGATCTCACGAGGGCGGTGAGAAACCAGATAATAATCCAAATTGAGGGAAAAATTATCTGGAAATCTCCTCTCCAACCCTCTTAGGTGATCAAGCCTAGTCCAGGAGACGACTGGCCCTGATTAACGTTGCCAGGTACATACCTCCTGTACAAGATGATCTCCGTCCCAGCCAGTAACAGGTCCAGCTCTTGCTAGAAGGAATGCAACGAATCGGCATCCACCGCACGAGCTGGCAGCCTGTCGTGTGAAGGAAATCTACGTTGCACCAATGCTAAACTTGCAGCAATATACGTCAAAATACATGGCAACATTTTGTTTTATGGAATAACTGTCTGGTTGATTATATATCCACGGCATGTCAGCCAGTGGTTCAGTGGATAGCACCCTCGCCTCTGAGTCAGAAGCTTGTGGGTTCAAATTCCATTCCAAAGACTTGAGCACAAAAATCTATGTTGACACTCCAGTGCAGTGCTGAGGGAGTGCTGCACTGTCGGAGGTGCCGTCTTTTGGATAAGCCGTTAAACCGAGGCCCTGTCTGCTCTCGGGTGGACATAAAAGATCCCATGGCACCATTTTAAAGAAGAGCAGGGGAGTTCTCTCTGGTGTCCTGGCCAATATCTATCCCTCAATCAACATCACTAAAAACAGATGATGTGGTCAGTATCACATTGCTGTTTGTGGGAGCTTGCTGTGCACAAATTGGCTCCCGTGTTTCCTACATTACAACAGTGACTACACTTCAAAAGTACTTTATTGGCTGTAAAACGCTTTGGGGCATCCTGAGGCCGTGAAAGATGCTATATAAATGCAAGTCTTTCCTTTTTTTCAGGGTGAATCTGGCTTAGATGGAGAGGCAGGACGACATGGACCTGTGGGGAGACCAGGAGATAAGGTCTGTTACTACTGTTAATTAGAGAGGCTGACCTTTCACCTCAGAGAACTGAGTTCATTCAAATCCACCCCAGATTTCTGGGATCAAAGTCATTTGTGTGTGTTGTTTCTATGATATGAGTTTATGCAGTGTCAATCCAGGGCCAGTTTTTTCTCTCTCTTCGGTCATTTTGAATATGGGCCCGCAGCAGAAAAGTGCCGCTAACCTGCGGTTAATCAGTACTAAATTGGCAGTCTCACTCAGAGAGAGCAGAAGATGGCTGGTGTGGGACCTGTACATTGTTACTGGTGTGGGAAAAGGTGCTCCTCTAAGGTTGGGCCTGAGACATATTGGTGAGGCAGAGTAGAGGAAGCTTTATGCTGCAGTTGCCTCTGCTATGTACCAGTGGTGCTCAATGCTGACACTCATAATGATGTTCCTCCATAAACATACCTTGCCCAACCCACAATTCACTCAAAAAACAAGAAGATTCTTTTCCCCATTTGTTCAGTAATCAGTTTGCTATTAATAAGGTGGCATTAAGAGCCGAGGGGATAATCATCGCCCATCACATGTCATTGTGTTCAGTAGCCAGTACCGAGGGGATTAATGCCGAGGCTCTGTCCATCCAACAATTTGACTGTAGAGAGAGATGGTTAGATCAGCGCTCAGGCCAAAAGGGAATAAAAAGATTGATCTATTAACAAGGAGGGGAAAATAGCCCTGGTTCCTTTGACATTGTAATTCTGTTCTTGATGATTTATCTCCTTTGAAAACTCATTGCGATTTTGCTACTGGTCAATGGGGAATCTTCATCAGCACATTTACAAGTTGGTGAATAGAGCAGTTCTTGTGTTGAACTGTCACAAACACTGAAATATGGCATTTACATTTTGTGTGAACAGGGGAATCCTGGCCTCAGAGGAAGTAATGGAGATCCCGGAGAGCGAGGCGATGATGTAAGTAATTTTCTCCTCTTCCTGTTTCTTTCAGCCCCCCCGTAGCAATGGACAGGAGAATCCTGGCTTGGAGTGGCCTTGTATTAGGGCTTCATATTACTGCACAGTGTTACAGGACTAGAACTATATATCGTTTAATTTGTGATACATATAATTGTAATGATCATCATTGGTCAAGAATGGGCACTTGAGGGTTGCTAGCATCTGTGGAACCGTATCTATGGATACAGAAGCAAGAGTCAGTACCTTCAGGAGAGAGGGGGAAAATTGGAAATAAATCTTTCCTCATGGCAGTAGTCTTGTTGGCACAGTTTTGGCCCAACATGTAACTGGCATGGCTGGAATCAGGGGCAACAATGTAACTAACCCATGGGTGCCATCTTCAATGGGAGCAAGCCTTTGGCCTGAAGGTAGCATTCCCACCTGTGAGTCAGAAGGTGCAGGACTCGAACCCCTCTCTGGACAGTCCCGCTCTGGCTCCGGCTCTCAACTCTGGGTTGATATCAACCGGGATTATCGTGTTCAGTGAGCTCACCGTGTGGGTTATGGGAGCCGTATAGGACTAACCAACCTATTAGCTGGTATAAAGATGGTTACGGCCACGGAAGGAGTGTCCATGTCTCACTCTTAATCAGCCTGCGAATGCTTCCACTGCTTCGCACTGTGCTTCAAGGGAAGCGAGGGAAGATACGAAAACCGACAACAGCCATCTTCACTGGGTCATGTGAAATAATGAGTTCCCTTGCGTTCACTCACACACAAGTAGGTGAGTTTTTGTTTTTAAGTTCCAATCTTGTACGATTTGTAGTTGATAAATGTTTGGTTTTCTGCACAGGGACCTGCAGGAGGTGATGGACAAAATGGCGAGCCGGTAAGTGGAATGGTTTTTCAGTAGTTATTCGACCAAGGGGGTCAACTCAATCAATTCCTTGTATAAAAGCAAAATACTGCGGATGCTGGAAATCTGAAATAAAAACAGAAAATGCTGGAAACACTCAGCAGGTCAGGCAGCATCCGTGGAGAGAGAAACAGAGTTAACGTTTCAGGTCGATGACCTTTCGTCAGAACTGGAAAAAGTTAGAGATATAACCGATTTTAAGCAAGTACAAAGGCAGGGAAAGTGGGACAGGAGGAAAGAACAAAGGGGAAGGTCTGTGATAGGATGGAAGACAGGAGAGATTAAATGACAAAAGAATTGATTGTACAGGGCAAAAGGGGATGGTAATGGGACAAGTAAAGAAACAAAAGATGGGTCTAGAGGTGGTGTAAATGGGGATATCAGAATCATCAACAGCTGCCATCTGGAAAAAATAGGGGCCGAGATTATGGTCTGAAATTGTTGAACTCGATGTTGAGTCCAGATGTCTGTAAAGTGCCTAATTGAAAATGAGGTGCTGTTCCTCAAGCTTATGTTGAGCTTCATTGGAGAATTAAAGTGACAGGCGACCGGAAGCTCGGGGTCATGCTTGCGGACTGAACGGAGGTGTTCCGCAAAGCGGTCACCCAATCTGCGTTTGGTCTCCCCAATGTAGAGGAGACCGCATCGTGAGCAGTGAATACAGTATACTAAATTGCAAGAAGTACAAGTAAATCGCTGTTTCACCTGGAAGGAGTGTTTGGGGCCTTGGACGGTGGGGAGGAGGTAAAAGGGCAGGTGTTGCATCTTCTGCGCTTGCACGGGAAGGTGCTGTGGGAAGGGGAGCGGGTGTTGTGGGGTGATGGAGTGGACCAGGGTGTCACGGAGGGAGCGGTCCCTTCGGAATGCTGAAATTCCTAGTATATTTGAGTTATGCAACAGAAAGAACCGCACAAACTCTGTCATATATTTTACTTCTCATATGTGTGTGTGATTTATTCTTCTTTGCATGTTATGTCCCTCACATAATTTAATGCCGAATTTCTTGTGTTTGATGTGTGTGTGTACTGCTTTCATTAGTCAGCAGGGACTCTGGAAATCCCTTCATCGACAGTTACCCATTAAGAACTATCTAACTTGCTTCCTCTGAAGAGATCAATGAAAATGGGAAGGCAATGTATTTATTACACATAACCTAAGGAGTTTAATTTCCTCTGGGTGCAACTGTGTTAAAATAGTGCACAAGGGAATCCTTCAATGTACATTTGCTAAATTCCCCTGTGTGCTGTTTAACACAGCCTTCATACCAGCATCTAAAATGGATCAAAGCCCATGTTAAAAAAAAAGCACCCAGAGGAATTTAATATGAGTGCATTAGTTTATATAGGAAACAGTTCATTCGTAAAAAGTATCCTACAATGAAGTTGCTATCCCGTGATCTATCTGTTTAAACATAAACAGAATGGGCCAGAAATTCGGATGTGGGCCAAGGCCAGGGAATGGGCATTTCTCCCTCCCACTGGTTCTGTGGGGACTCTGCCCCATTTGCAGTGGCCAGATAAATTCTAGTGGAGGGGGTTATTCTTCCACCTGCCCCTCCTACACCAAGGGGGCGTCACTGAGTGACTTCTGATTCTACCCCACAAATTCCACCCAGTAAGCCCCTTTATAATCATCAGTGGAACTCATGCCAGCTGAGAGCTGTCCCGCCGAGGGCCCTGCACAGGCCCCAAGGGGAATGTGATCGATTCCTGAGCGGGGTCCCTGGGGATAGATTAAAGAATTAGGATGAGAACACCTCAAATCTTTCAATGCCCCCCGAGGATGATAAAGTCCAATCAAGACCTTCTAGCTGCCGATCTAAAGATCCCAATCTATGAAACCCAACATCCAGCTATAGGCCTCTTTTGCCAGCACTCGGCCTTTCTAAGGGGGTGGGCCTTTGGTGGGGTGTCCCTTGGCTGCATAAATAATCTGCGGCAGGTAATCCCAGTGATTCTGGGACTAGACTTTATGTGAGCTGCCCCTAATTAGTGCTGAGGTGGGGTGGTGGGGAGAGGACAAAATCTACGCTAATGTTCCTTGTATTGATGTATCACCATTACTAACACACCTGTACCACTCAAGATGGCCACTTAGCCATCCAGATGTTTACCTGAATAATATTCCAACTTACTTCTCCCATTCTCTAGGGTCCTCCCGGTGAATCAGGACTGCCTGGACCTCCAGGTTTAAGAGGAGTCAGGGGATCTAAGGTAACTAAGATTAAAAGGCATTGTAAAGAAGCGACTGTAAAGAATGTAGGAATATAGGAACAGGAGGAGGCCATTCAGCCCCTCGAGCCTGTTCCACCATTCAATTAGATCATTGCTAATCTGTATTTTAACTCCATTTATCCGCCTTGGTTCCATTTATCTGCCTTGGTTCCATTTATCCGCCCTTACTCAACAAAAATCTATTCAATCTCAGTTATGAAATTTTCAATTGACCCCCAGCTTCAACAGCTTTTGGATTTCCACTACCCTTTGTATGAAGAAGTGTTTCCTGACATCACCCCTGCATAGCCTAGCTCAAATTTTAAGGTTATGCCCCCTTGTTCTGGATTTCCCCCACCAGAGGAAATAGGTTCTCTCTATCTACCCTATTAAATCTTTTAATCATCATAAACACCTCAATTAGATCACCCCTTAATCTTCTATACTCAATGTTTCTACTAAAGTGGATAACTGATCAAATGGAGTTCACATTATGGAGGCTCTGGTAGTCTCGGTTACAAGGAAGAATTGGCTTGGTGTCTGAAGCCTTTCTCCGTCAATAGTTACGCAGTTACTGAAAGAATGGCTGGCGATTGATGCCACATTCCGCCCTTTGGTTGGAACTAGGCCTTTTCCATCCTGCCTCACCTTGTGTATCGTGTGTGAAGGCCAACACGAGAAGGGCTGAGAAATAGTGAAGAAAAGAGCAGATGAAATGCTCAGCATTGATGTAAATTGCAGTGATGTCACACATATTTCTTATTAATTTGCTCTACAGGGAGATATCGGGCCTGAGGGTCAACCAGGACATGAGGGTCCTCCTGGACTTAGTGGAGATCCGGTAAATATATTCTTAGCTGATATCTCTTACTGAAATAGAGGACTGTTTAGATGGAACCTCCGCTCATTGTTCAGTGGATCTTAGCCCATCGATTGCTACTCACTAATTAACATTACGGCTTATGTTTCTCTCATGGTGTAACTATGTGGCCAGAAAAATGATCCTGTTCATAGGTTCCCCTCAAACTGTGCTATTATTGTCCATAGGTGAATCGCTCTCATTCATACAATACTGGGCAGAAAATGAAGCTTGTTAAGGGCTTCTTAATGTCTGGAATACACTTTTTGGAGGGTTTTCTGCTGCGAAACAGTTGCCGATTTGCCTCAACATAGAAACAATTTGAAGAGGGCGATACTTCTACTTTGTCTGATGTGGAGCAGGAGCGGCAGGAGTGCTCCTCCCAGCTCCACAGTACACCTGAGGGCCACTGCTTCTGGAGGCCCAACAGGTGTCGACATCTTGTCCAAATTATTCAAATGAGGCCTGAGGCCCAGTTTCAGACCTCGGGCCTCCTGTTTGGGTTGCGGGGTGGGGGGGGGCGGTGAGGGGAAGGAAGACGTGTAATCCATGCGCATCCATAAAACAGGCCATAATCAATTTTTGCCCCAGGGTGTTTAACACAACTTATGGAACCCAGTAAGTGTAGAATGTTCTATATTTTAATATAGCTAATAAAGATCAGAAACTATGGTAACCAGACCATTCTGGAAATTTCAACAGCATAACACACATCAGATGTATGGAAATATCCAAGAGCGGATGTGTCCATATTTTTAACTGATGTTTGCCAAGCCTTGAAGCAGTGCGTTTAACAGAAGCTCAGGAAATTTGCTGTAAGAGTTAGCGATATATCTCAAAGTGATAGTGAATAGTAAGAAGTGGCAGTGCCATCTCCCCTGTATTTTATTATGGGAATTGCGGGCGCATTTACACTGTGGGACAGAGTTTTCCCAACCTCCCGCCATAACCCGGGCGGACACCCCACGGGAATGGTGTAAGCAGACTGAAAGATTTCTGCCAAGGTTACAGTAGCCAGCAGAGATTCCGGGCATGCAAGTTTATGTTAGTTCGAGTGGCTTCTGCTTCACACAACCCTGAACTGGCAGTGTAGATTCTGAGTTACAGTCTGACCTGACCTGATTCCAAAGTAAAGCACTCATCTCACACCACTTCAGCTTGACGCCGTGTGGAGTGTAAATCCAATGCGCTGCCAAACAGGTTGGACTCACTTTGCAAACCTATCTGACCTCAATTTCATCACTCAAGAGAGCGTTGATTCTCTTGTCCCCGATTTCTAAACTTTTAAATAGGGGGAGAAATTCGGTATCGCCCCGTTTGGGGTGCAATTATCGGCCGGGCGCAAAGTTTAGCGCCTGGCGCTAATTATCGCCTCCGACTGAAAACTTGGCTTCTATCGCCCCGGAGGTGATTGGAACACTAAATCAGGCGCTACACACCTCTCTTAAGGCGCTAACGCCGAGGAGCGAGGCGCTACCTCAGAGCGCTGGCAAAGTTCATGTGATGTCAGTCAGCAGTGGAACAGAGACACACTGGTTCCGGCCAGTTCTTAAAGGGGAGGGTCGATCTTGCTCTCCATCCACACCCTGCTCATTGCAGCCTTGAATCTCAGCCTGGAGAGACCTGTACATCAAATCTGTTGGAAAGAACAAAGGAGAGGTTCAGGGAAACAGCTCAGAGTGCAGCCCCCACAGTCTCTTCTAAATCGATGCAAGGAAGGTCAAATCAAAAAGAACCTGCAAAGTGCTGCTCAGTACCCAAAACTCCTTCACACAGCATTGAATCTCTCCAGAAGTCTCTCTCTCTCTCTCAGAATTCGTGGTGCAAAAATGTCGCCGACAAAAAAGGCAGGAAGCGGTCGCCTTTAAATAGTGCTCCCCCAGTCCCTTCCCGACTGCAAAACGCTCCCCTCAACCTGTCGTTGCTAGCGGCAGGCGGTAAGGCAGGGGGCACCACTCAATATCCGGTCCGGGGCTCTACTGGGGCATTGCACGCTCGACTGCCGTCACAATCTGTGGGCGCAGGAGATTGTGGCAGTAGTGTTTAGCGCCGCTGCAAAATGTCTGGTCAATTTCGCGAGCGGTGCAAACATCGCTGCGCCCGGGCGCTAGTTGCTTTGCACCCCATTAACACCCTCTTCGGGCGCTAATGGGAGATGCAAAGCAACCAAATTTTTTCCCCATATCTCTAACATTTAGGAGACAGCTCTGTCCCTGCAAGTAATTGGGTACACACACGTCTGTGTGGAGATAGCTGAGGGCAGTAGTTTGAGACACTACAATTAGCCTTAACATCAGAGCTAGAGAGGGAATAATCAGCCACGGTTTCAGCTCCTGGTCAACATAATTTGACCCGTGCTGGAAAATACCGCAATGTTTTTAAATGATTCTTTCTCGGGATGTGGGCGTTGCTGGCAATTTATTGCCTATCCCTAGTTGCCCTTGAGAAAGTGATGGTGGGCCACCTTCTTGAACCGCTGCAGTGGTGAAGTACAGTTCTAGGATTTTGACCCAGTGACAATGAAGGAAACGGTGATATGTGTCCAAGTCAGGATGGTGTGTGACTTGGAGGGGAATTTGGAGGTGGTGGTGTTCCCATGCACCTGCTGCCCTTGTCCTTCTAGGTGGAAGAGGTCGCGGGTTTGGGAGGTGCTGTCGAAGAAGCCTTGGCGAGTTGCTGCAGTGTATCTTGTAGATGGTACACACTGCAGTCACGGTGCGCTGGTGGGGAAGGGAGTGAATGTTTGAGGTGGTGGATAGGGTGCCAATCAAGTGAACTGCTTTGTTCTGGATGGTGTTGAGCTTCTTGACTGTTGCAGTTGCACCCATCCAGGCAAGTGGAGAGTATTCCATCAATTTGGTATTTTTGTTAACTCAATACAAGGGTGGAATGGTCAGCTATCCCCACGTGCACTCCTTCTCCTGCCTGCTGTGCTCTCCAGCGACTCCTAAACCCTTTGCTTTCTTTTGTTTCAGGGTGAGTCTGGCCGACCAGGATCTAGGGGATTTAAAGGTGATATGGGACGTCCAGGACAAGAGGTTTGTATCATTTTCTTTAACAATTTAATTCGATGGTCGATGTACATTGTCTGGCGCTTCACTGCTGACCTTTAAAGTCTGGGCCCAACCTCAGCAACCAGACCCACTCATACACTGTGGGGTGAATTGTGGGGCTGTGGATGTTAAGTGGAGATGCACAACCTGGGTGAGCAGCACTTGGACACAGTTTCACCTTACAGTCTGCCCCCCCCTCCAAACCAGGCCTGTTTTTGCTCACTTCCAAAACAAACAATGCGAAGCGGGTAGGAATGTCTCACAGATGATCGCGTTGCTCACCTCCCTTCATGGAGTTTGACAGACGCTCTTCCACAAACATCATGAAGTGAATTTTCAGGTCTCTGGTCTCCATGGCTATGGGGGCGGTAGCGCCCCACAAATGGTGGGCACCAATGTAACACCTGCCGGTTGATTGGTGGCCACGAGTCAGGCACCAGGCCCGTTTAAAATGCAATTCGGGACCCTATCACATACACAGGACCACGATTGCCATTTTAGGACTGGCCTGGACCGGACAGCGCACATTCCGACCAATATTGGCCGGCAGCCCAGCCGGAGAGGCTTCCAAACGAAAGTTGCTCTTTATTTTTGTGGGGTTGAGGGGAGCAGAAGTTCTCCTTCAGACTCCTGAAGACTAGCCTGGGCTACTAATGGTCTGGGTCCCCCCCCCGCACCGCCCAACTGCCTCCAGATGTTGGACCTCCCCCTCCCATAGACTTACCTTCATCCGTATCAGACACTGGCAGGCGGGAGTTGCCGGACTGTACGGGGGCGCCCACCATCCCTATAATGAATGCCCATTTTCCCGGATCATCATGGACAATGGCTCACTCGTTTATTCCCAGTTGAGCTCTTTAGCGCACCTTTGCCTCAATGGCACCAGTCTGCCTCTCCATCAAGGGGACAGAGAGGATGCTGGACCTGTGAGGATTAACCCTTAAAAACCGCCTGAACCTTAGTTTGTGCCAGGAACAACTTCTTATGGGTATAAACCGAAATGATCCCTGGTCGTGTCACCAATGCAGACAAGAGGAATATTTGCCAAGAGGCAATGCAAACCCAAGTCGAGCTGCCCGGCAAGTTGAGACACTTCACTTCTGCGAGAAATATTACTCAATAGACCCGCTGAGAAGTAGTGAATGTAATGTGCAGCAAGCAGGAATTGCAGTGACCGAGCCCTCGATAATTCAATTAATGGCACCTCTGATTCACCCTATATATTTTCTTCATGATAGTCGCTCAGTTCTGAGTGTGTAACTAATGGTTCTTCAAGGGCTAATTGATGTTTCATCCATCCTGCAGGGATCCAGGGGACCAAAAGGTCCAAAGGGATACCCCGGTGACCCAGGTCCTATGGGTGGAATGGTAAGAAAATGCACAATAACCAGAGATAGAAGCAGAAAATGTCATTCATACACAGAAGGCCTGACAGTATCTGAAAGAGAAAAGTCAAAATAACCTTTCAGGTGGAGGCCCTTTGACTGAACCAAAATTAACACCTCACTTCCTCCTGGATACCATGGAAATGGTTAAAGGACCAGGACCCTGAAATTACACTGTGCTTTTAGCGTGAAAATGTTTTTTCTTTACATCGATTCTTGGGATGTGAGCATAGTTGGCAAGGCCAGCATTTACTGCCCATCCCTAATTGCCCTTGAGAAGGTGGTGGTGAGCCGCCTTCTTGAACCACTGCAGTCCGTGTGGTGAAGGTACTCCCACAATGCTGTTAGGTAGAGATTCTCAGGATTTTGACCCAGCAACAATGAAGGAATGGCGATATATGTCCAAGTCGGATGCTGTGCGACTTGGAGGACAACTTGGAGGTGATAGTGTCCCCATGCACTTGTTCCCCATGTCCTTCTAGGTGGTAGAGGTCACGGGTTTGGGAAGTGCTGTTGAAGAAGCCTTGGCGAGTTGCTGCAGTGCATCTTGTAGACGGTACATACTGCAGCCACGGTATGCCGATGGTGGGGGTAGTGAATGTTTAAGGTGGTGGATGGGGTGCCAATCAAGCGGAGTGCTTTGTCCTGGATGGTATCGAGCTTTTTGAGTGTTGTTGCAGCTGCACTCATCCAGGCAAGTGGAGAGTATTCCATCACACTTCTTACTTGTTCACCCTTATGATTTGGATCGAAATTCCCTCTGTCACTGGGGTCCTGAGTTCTGCTTTACTTGCAGCCCTGAGTCCACCCTTCTTCCCACCTGCCTCATCAAATTGTTCTGTCTCAGGAAGGAGGGCCTGGTCCCACATCAGGAGTCTACAGAGATTTGGAAGCACATTTGGGTTGGGGGAGGAGGAGACAGCATCAAAGTTACTGAGAGAACGTCAAAGATATTTGAAGGAAGGGAAATCGGAGTTAGATGGAGTGGAGGATAAGAGCAATGGAAGATTTGGAAGGAGAAAATAATGAGTCAGTGTGCTCTTTATCATTTACCCCAAGAAGTGAAGTTGCACGTTTGGTAGTGTTCCCCAAGATAGATACATCGTAACTCCTGTAAAGGAGTCCGCACTTCAGTTGGGTTTACGATAAGTAAGGAATTTATCATTATTCACCATGAACTCAAGTAGGAATTCAGCTGCTTAATAATCTTTGAGAGCTGCCCCAAAAGGAATGTTAATGTCAGTGCTGAGCCCTGAATCAAGTTTTATGTCCGGATGGGGAATTTTATAGAGTAGGATTGGGTAGGAAGTGATTCTGTTCCCTGGAATTCCTCAGACAGAGGATTTTCAGCTGAAGGCTTGATGGGCTGAATGCCTCAGCTCGCTAGATGTTTGGACTCCCTCGCACAGCTTCCCTTACAGGATAAAACGCGAGTGAGCCACAGATTCTTGCACCAACCCTTCCCTCAGGAATTGCACAAGCAGGGAAATGAGTCAAGACATCCTTTATACACCCTTATAGAATTGGGAAGGTCAGCGAATAAACGCCAGGCTCCTCTGCAAGATAATGGAATTAAGGGGCATGTGGCCACATGAGTAGAAAAATAGTTGCACGGTAGCCCGGGGAGGGTTATGGTAACTGGACTAGCAATGCAAGGGTCATGAGTTCAAATCCTGACATGGCTGTTATGTCTGACATTGGTGCTAGGTACTCGATTGCCTTGGCCTGAGCACATGGAGTTTGAGAGTGCTGTTATCATTGTATTGTGTATAGGTATTTGATTGCTTGTGCCTGGAAGTGTGTGTGTGTGGCAGCCATTATAAAAGCAGCATGAACTGAACTCTGCTTACGGTCTCTGGATTATCCTTGCGAACTGAACTCTGCTTACGGTCTCTGGATTATCTTTGCAAACGCAACAATGGCTAGTTGTGAAATTGAATTCTGGTAATCTATGAGCTGACAAAGGAACCATGAACACTGTTGGATTGCTGTAAAAGCCTAACTGGTTCACGAATGGCCTGCAGGGAAGGGAACCTGGCCTACGTGCCAAGTCCAATTCCACACTTTGAGTGTCCTCGCCTGGCGTTGAAGGCGATGCAACCGGCTCCATTTGAAAGAGGTCCAAAGGCGATCGGCTCCTTTTAATATGGGAATTGGAAATGGGGTCCAGTGTCGTAAGTAGGACCCCAATTGACAAATTAGGTAGGAACTGGTGGGAGCCTGCATCAGTGCACACTCCGACCAGTCCCAGGTGCATTGGAACCAAAGAGGCCCATACAGAGCAAAGTCTGGAATTATTGCTGTGGGCCCTGGAGGAACAGACGTGTGCCTCTGGGACCCACACAAATTATGTGGGCCGCTGACGTCCCAGGACGCGCCTCCACCCCGCCCCCGACCCCCCAACCCCCCCCACCACCCTGCAACCTACCTTGCTCACGGACAACTCCAGATCGATTTCCAGTCTTCAATTTGCCGAGTTGTGTTGAGACGCCTCCAGCTCACCAGGCGAATTTAAATGAGTCTCATTGAAGTCAGTGGAGAGTAATATTGGGTGAGCTGTAAAACTGACGTTTCACCTGATCCCGTGGGTTTCCCGCCCAGCAGCTCAGGTTACAATTACTCCCCATAGGTTCAGCAGGATGTTGCCAGGGATGAGGGATTACATGAGAAGTTGGACCTTTTTGTACTTGGGCTGGGCGGTTATGGGCAGCTTCATCTAGATTATAAAGGGCTACGATGAGGCAAGTGGTCCTAGATTGTGGGTGAGGTGATATGAGAGGTGACCAATTTAATCACAAAAAAGCTAATGGAAGGTTAGAAAACATTTCTTTCAACAGAGAGTGCTTAGAATTTGGAATTCCCTGCCCCCAAAACATTGGTGAAGCACTTTTATAAGGGAATTAGATAATTTCTGGAAAAAGAGGAATATTTAAGGATATGGGGAGCAAGCAGAAGCACGGGATTAGTCTAAATGGCTCATGTGGAGAGAAACATCAGTGAAGACTTTAATGGGCTGAATGTTTTTGCATGTAACTCATTAACAACACTCTGCTCTATTTCACCACCAACTCTCTGGACCCCTCCACTGTCTCTGATTTGTCATACTGCTTATCCGACATCCAATATTGGATGAGCAGAAATTTCCTTCAACTAAATATTGGAAAGACTGAAGCCAATGTCTTTGGTCCCCGCCACAAACTCCGTTCCCTGACCACCGTTTCCGTCCCTGGCAGCTGTCTGAAGCTGAACCAGACCGTTCGCAACCTTGGTGTTGTATTTGACCCCCGAGATGAGCTTCTGACCACATATCCGCTCCATCACCAAGACTGCTTACTTCCACCTCCATAACACCGTCCCTGCCTCATCTGCTGCCGAAATGCTTATCCATACCTTTATTACTGCTAGACTTGACTATTCAAATGCTCTCCTGGCCGTTCTCCCATCTACCACCTTATGTAAACTTATGCTCATCCAAAACTCTGCTGCCCGTATCTTAACTTGCTTCTAGTCTCATTCATCCATCGCCCCTGTGCTTGCTGATCTACACTGGCTCCCAGTCCAACAACGCCTCAATTTAAAAATTCTTATCCTTGTTTTCAAATCCCTCCATGGCCTTGCCCCTCCCTATCTCTCTAACCTCCTCCAGCCCCACAAGCCTTCACGATTTCTGCGCTCCTCCAATTTCGGCCTCTTGCCTATTCCTGATTTTAATCGCTCTACCTCTGGCGACAGTGCTTTCAGCTGCCTTGGCCCTAAGCTCTGGAATTCCCTCCCTAAACCTCTCCGTCTCTCTACCTCTCTCTCCTCCTTTAAGATGCTCCTTAAAAACGACCTCTTTGACCATCTTTAGTCATCTGTCCAAATATCACCTTCTGTGGCTCGGTGCCAGAATGTTTTTATTGCTATCACTCTTGTTCAGCACCTTGGGATGTTTTGCAATGTTAAATGCACCCTATTGTTGTTGTTGTAACATTGCACAGTTCGACAGGTATAGACCAAATCAACAAGACTAGACTTGTTTGAAGTTTCACTTGAACTGTTTATTTTTTTTGGATAGTTTGCTCATCTTTTTCTAACTCTTCTTTTCTTATTGATGACAGGGAGAAGCTGGAAGTCCAGGGAATGGGTCTAGGGGACCACCAGGATTACCCGTAAGTGAGGAGTACTTGTTTCACTCGATGGCTTAATCATTATCTCCTGCTTCTCACCTCCTTCATTCTGTGTTTTATAAGGTTATCAAAAGTAAAGAAAGAGAGACTTGTGTTTACACAGTACCTTTCATGCTCCTTGCGACATCGCACGCACTTTACAGCCAATGAAGTATTTCGAACTGTAGTCACTGCTGTAATGTAGGAAACGCGGCAGGCAATGTGTGCACAGCAAGGTCCCACAAACAGCAATGTGATAATGACCAGATAATTAGTTTTAGCGATGTTGGTTGAGCGATAAATATTGGCTAGAGCACCGGGGAGAACTCTCCTGCTCTTCTTCAAAAAAGTGCCATGGGATTTTTTACGTCCACCTGAGCGAGCAGATGGGGCTCGGTTTAATGTCTTAAGCGAAAGGCGGCACTTTTGTCAGTGCAGCACTCCCTCAGTACTGCACTGGGAGTGTCAGCATAGGTTATGTGCTCAAGTCTCTGGTGTGTGACTTGAGCCCACCACCTTCTGACTCAGAGGAAAGAGTGCTACCACTGAACCTTTCACACATCATGTACCTATGTACACTAAAAGGGATGTTCTAATGGGTCAAGACACTACATCATGTACTAATGTCAGAAAGTTCCATCAATCAGTCTGGGCTGAGTTAATGAATCCAGTTGGCTCCATAGCACCGCCCCACCCCAGATGAAGAGGGGCCCCGCTCCTGATCGCTATCCGTGACTCTGCTGAGAAGTGTAGCTGCATGGCTATGGGGCAAGAATAGGCTGTGGTTTCCTTTCCAGTTGAATATCCTGCTCACTCATTAAGAATGGTTGCTTGCACAGCCAAACCCCAGCCTTTGGGAGAGACAGGTGGGACACAGTATATATGCCTAACACCTACTTAGAGTAGCCACAAAAATCTAGAGTTTAATCATGAAGTAATCTTGAAATTTAGACCCACGGCTGGTACACTCTGTAACATCCTATGAACTTGTTCTACAAAGTTAGGCTGAAATTTTCAAAATGGAACTCCAGCACTCCATGTCATGGATGAATACACCACTTCAGGTTTAAGACAGAACATATAATGGTCAAATACACTACGTGAAGTGTTAGATACACAATATGGAATGGATCAATAAACTACAGAACCTATCCTCCCCTAACAGAGGAGCTTACTTCCCCAATCCTTAGTCCAGGAGCACGAGAGCCTGTTGTAATATTCCAAATTATGGCCTGCCTGAGAGCAGACAACACGACACAAGCCAGGGATTGAAACTGGGACATCCCTGACCGGTATGGATGCAGCTACTCACTGGAGAAACTCACCGAGCCATCAGGGGAGTCGCAGCTTAAAGCCTTTGGCCTCGGATGTTGGGACAGCAGTCTGGCGATAGAGGGTAGAAAGTATGTGAGGGACACGAAACCCATTCGACTCAAGGTCTTCAGACTTAGAGCTGCCCTTTCCCCCGTCAACTGGAAGGACTCCTATTGTAGTAGATCGATCATATCATTATAATTGTCCAGGTGAAATGGGAATAGTTTAAATCTTCTCCACCTGGCTGCTAGACGAGGTAGTTTGAGTTGCATTGTCTCTTCTGCGCTGATGCATTCTAATATAAAGTGATAAATCTGATAAATTTTTTATTCCTCTTCCCACAGGGTATTCCAGGTATACAAGGAGCCTCTGGAGAAAATGTAAGTTGCTGTTCCTAACCGCTAGGCTACCATAGATCATGTTATATACTCTGCTCAAGTTTGGGTTAGGCAGTTTGCATGTTTCTTTCAGTTACCATCACCTATGTCAGTGAAGGCGTTTTGATTACTAGAAGAGTGGCTAACAGCAACTCAAGACCATCCCACCATCACCTGCAAGGACCTGCGAGAAGCCGACAGCATTGTAACCCACCACGGGTCTTTGAGTCTGCAATCAGGTCAAGTGCTTCTTGTCCTGCAAGTTAGTCGCAAGGAGTTGGCTTCTCGTGACTGCACGCCTCTATGATTCGGGTAATTCTCCATCTTGCTCAGTGAGCTGATTGGGACTGGCCCTTGACGACAAAGGCACTTTTTATCCCGGCTTTCGGCTATATGCTCCCGTTAGCCTGGGAGCTGGCAGTAAACCCACGGAATTTTGTTTGACCAGATATAAAGAGGAATAGTAATCTCTCCCAATCCCGCTGAGAGAGAGGCAGGAGGTTCCCTGGGCTGAGCATAAGAGAATGCAGGAATGAGTTCAAAGGGTGATCAGAAGAGCAAGGAGACACCGAGATAAAGCATGGCAGCAGAGCCTGTACGTAACAGTAAAACATTCTTTCACATGTTAAGAGAGCAGTCAGAAAAGAGGTGAGGACCATAAACAATGCAAACAGAATTAATACTGAGGGTGCGCACAAGATAGTTACTCGCCAGAACTTTCAACTTTCAGAGGGCATAAAATGGACGATATTGGAGCAACACCCATTATACACTGCCCCGCCGCCCAATTTTCCTTTCCGCTAAAGGGGGGTATAACGGGCGGTTGATCGGATATCGCCAGTTATAGCCCCCACCACGTCCCCTCCCTTCCCTGCTGAAGCTGAATGTGCCACCCTATATTCGGAATGATTACTTCCTTCAAGTGCTGAGAAGGGAAGAAATGAGTACTGTGTCTTCCCCAAACAGGGAGAGTCAAGGCTAAATTAATTACCTTGATAGCAATGGGATGGATGCTATAGACGGGCTAAGAGTGGAAGAAATATTTCGCCAAGGATAGATGGTATTTGTCCCAAAGAGCTGAAAGCGACTAGGGAGGAGATTTGGCAAGCACTCTGGGGGAGTTACTGGACACTGGGGAGATACCAGTAGAATGGCAAGAAGCTAACTTATGCCCATATTAAAAAGGGGGATAAAACAGACAGAGACAAGTACAGACCCATTAGTCTCACCTCCATTCCATGTCAAAGAATGGAACTGATTATCAGGAGTAAACTTGAATATCTGCACCAGAGTCCAATAAACAATCGGCAACTTGGATTCAGAATCGGAGGATCCCGTCTGATCAAGCTCCTCGACTTTGAGATAGTGACATCCCAAGTGGACTGTAGCAATCTCTCTGACAGGATGTACCAGGACTTCCAAAAGGCATTTGACAAAGTCTCTCGTGAAATGTTAGTAGTTAACCACGAAACTCTGGGGGATGCAGGATAAACCCTGGGCATGTATAGAAAACAATGGGATGGATTTTGAGTGTCCTTGCCTGGCATTAACGGGGCAGTAACGACCTCAAAGTGGGGTCGGTCTCCTTACCGGCTCGGTAACACCGGTGACACAGCGGCTCCAGTTTGAAAGGGTGTTCGAAACCTCGGCCTGTTTCAGGCGATCAGTCCTTTTTAATATGGGAATCGGGGTACTATGATGTAAATGGGACCCCGATTGCTATTCTAGGTTGGAACTGGTCAGAGCCTGTGTCGTGCACACTCTGACTGGTTCCCCGGGCGATGGAAGAGAAGAGGCCTGCCAACGATAAGTCTTGAATTATCTCTGTGGGCCTCGAAGGAGCACATCTCCATGACCCCACGAAAATAATGTGGGCCACTGCTGCCCGCCCCCAACCTCCATGATTGCGAGGCATCTCACATGTATGAGGAAGGGGGTCATCCCCTCTAAATGGAGCCCACAGGTCTGCAGAAGGTGCAGGCTGGCACAAGAGCTGACACTCCTGTTGTGAAAATGACGGCCGACAGCCAGGGCAGTGATATTTTACAGAAAGTGAAACATCATGTTTAGGATTTGCAAGCTATAAGTTGAACTTGACACTCCTGACCAACATGGAATGGATGCCTGTGTTTACAAGCTGTTTGAGAAGCTTTACCAGATCTCCAAAAGTGCGACGCATGATTTTTTAAAAAGGAACGCAGAAAGAAACTGTCTCTTCTTATTTCCTCAATGCACATGAGTTGTTCCTTATCTCCTTTTTGTGGCAGATTCTGACAGGAATTCAGAAGCTCTTCAGTGTGTATGAAGCCAGAGATGAAAATGACCCCTTTCATGTCTCATGTTTCTCTTTCTCTCTCTTAGGGAACAAGCGGCTTCCCAGGCCCAAAAGGTGATGATGGTGAACCTGGAGACCCTGGTGCTGATGTAAGTGACGACTCGTGAAGAGAAGCGGCAGGGAGGGGTGTTTGCCGATTTTTGGGTTGTTTCCCTACTCGGAGGGACAGGTTTTGAATGGAACTCTGATCCGAATATCATTTAGCCTATTGAGGTGAAGTAACATTGCTTTCCATCAAGGGGCCTAATCTCTATCAGCTGTGTCTGTGGCTTAGAAATTGGGGAGCGCCCATTCTTGAACTTCCTGCCCGTGATTCTGGGGTCTTAGGAGGCTGTGAAGTGCCTGAAAAACGGGCGCTACACGACCGGATTTCTAGGCATGTGTACAAATCATTGGGGTGTTATTTTTTAAATTGTGTGTATTTTTCATTTTCTCTTTAACAAGTGCATTTATTAGTTCTAAAAACATTGGAGATGGGAGACGGTTGGTGGCGAGAGGTCATGTGATAACCTCCACGAAAACATCCAATCAGAATTGGTAACCCTTTAAGGAGAGGGGGTAATTAAGCATATAATATCATAGCATCTTTGTCTAGATTTGCTGAGGCTAGGTTTTAATGGGATTTATATAAATGTGCTACACGTTTTGAAACAAAACTTCCCCACCCCCCCCCACTCAAAAAAAAGATTTGCTGAACACATGGATGCCAACCCTTTAATTGCATCATGTTTTTCTCAGTCAAGGGGTGGTATTTCACCAATCCAAATATGGCATCATTGAGCTGCCATAAGTGGATATGATAACTGCTCATTCTACCACAAGCCAATAAAGAGCCAAAGGCCCCAGGTTTGATCTCTGGTCATAGGAACAGGAGGAGACCATTCAGCCCCTAGATCCTGTTCCGCCATTCAATCAGATCATGGCTGAACCGTACCTCAACTCCATTTACCCGCCTTGGTTCCATATCCCTTACTAGTCTGTACTGGGTGAGATAGTCTCATGTCGGAACCGCAGAGGAACCAGTGCACCTGGCCTCAGTGGCCCGAGAGTCGAGAAACCAGCCAGAGTCCCTCCTACTGATGGAAGGGGAGAATTGTGCTTAGCTGTGATGCCGCCCCGGTGGAATGGCCCGCTGACAGTCATGAGGCTCACTTGTGGAGAACGGCTCACGAGAGGGTGGACTTCCTCCTCCTTCTGGCCCCTTCCCCCTGTTGGAATCAAACTCCAACAAGAGCTGGGGGGCAGGGATGGTGGTGGTGGGGAGAAAAAAGACTGCATTTTAGTTCCGAAACTGACTGAAACTTTAAGTATTTTCTCAGCTGATGTGAGGCCATATTTTGGAACGCACCCCCGGTAATTCAAGAGCTAAAAATGTTGCATCGAGATCTGGTGAACACATTAAAGCCCCTGATTTTCGTGACTCCATCCAACTCCCAGGCCTCTTTAGAACACACAGCAGGTAGACATCGACTCCCCAACAAACAACTTCCATTTACATAATGCCATTGATGTAAAAATATAATATCCCGAGGCACTTCACAGAGAGGTGTACGGAAAACAGATGGAGAGCCAGGGAAGGAGGGATGAGGCGGGGTGACCGGGGCTCTGATTTTTTACCAAATTCCTCTTCTCCTCTCCCGAAGGTTGTGTACATTTCCACAGGCACCAACAGCCTTCAGTTACAACAACAACAACCTGTATTTATATAGCACCTTTAACGTAGTAAAACTTCCCAAGGAGCTTCACAGGAGTGTTAACAAACAAAATTTGACACCGTGCCACATAAGGTGATATTAGGAGAAGTGACTTGGTCAAAGAGGTAGGTTTTAAGGAGCGTCTTAAAGGAGGAGAGAGAGTTGGAGAGATGGAGGGAATTCCAGAGCTTGGGGCCTAGACAGCTGAAGGCACGGCCGCCAATGGTGGGACGATTAAAATCGGGAATGCGCATGTGACCAGAATTGGAGGAGCGCAGAAATCTCGGAGGGTTGTGGGGCTGGAGGAGATTACAGAGATAGGGGGGGGCAAGGCCACGGAGGGATTGGAAAACATGGATGAAAATGTTATAAACGAGGCATTACTGGACTGGGAGCCAATGTAGGTCAGCACGCTTTGGGGTGATGGGAGAATGGGACTTGGTATGAGTTAGGACACGGGCAGCCAAGTTTTGGATAAGCTGAAGTTTATGGATGGTGCAAAATGGGAGGCCGGCCAGGAGAGTATTAGAATTGTCAAGTCTAGAGGTAACAGCGGTATGGGTGAGGGTTTCAGCAGCAGATGAGCTGAGGCATGGGCGGAGATGGGCAATGTTGCAGAGGTGGAAGCAGGCGGTCTTACCTCACCTCAACTGGTCTACCTATATATCGGCAACCTATCCAACTGCAGAGGGTATCGCAGTCCCAATCTGCTCCCCCGACATCCCCACAGGGCTCACTGGATAACGAGAGGAACCTTGACTGATTTCCCAGGTAACAGTTGGGGTGCTCACATCCCTCATGGCCTCGCCCCCAGCTATCTCTTTAACCTGCTCCAGCCCTAGCCTTCCAAGAGCTGTACATTCCTCCGATTGATGTATCCCCAACTTCCTTCGCCCCACCATTGTGGCCATGCCTTCAACTATCTAAACCCTAAGCTGCGGAATTCCTTCCCTAAACCTCTCCGCCTCTCCACCTTTAAGACTCTGCTGAAAACCTACCTCTTTGACTGAGCTTTTGGTCACCAGTCCTAAAAGCTCCTTCATTGGCTCGATGTCGCTCTTTCTCTGATAACGCTCCTGTGAAGCACCTTGGGACGTTTTACTACGTTAAAGGCGCTAGATAAATGCAAGTTGTTGTTGTTGGCTGAGATCAGCTATGTGTGGCTCAGTAGCTTACTGTCTACTGCCTCTCTTCATTAGGGGAGCAGCTGTGAGCAGTATAATGTCAAATGGGCTTAGAAACTTGTTTCTGGTATTTTTAAAGCTGCCATATAGCCCCAAGGTTACGAAGCAGCTGAGCTGAGCTGGCTTCTCTACTTCAGCTTCAGGATGTCACATCTTCCTAATGATTCAGCTTGTTTCTTGGCAACGATCATTTTCCCCAGATTGGCCCAGTAATTCCTGTCACAACGTGTGAGTACGGACGGGGTACTCACGCGTGTGCCAGGAGGAATTGCCGGTTTTCAGCATGCACAGCGCATGCGCTGAAAACCGGCATTTCCTGTCCTCTGACCCAAGGGGTTAAGAGGCTGAACGCATGCGCGGTATTGGGCAGCGCGTGCGACTTGGATTTCCTGTATTTTTACAGATTTGCGCATGTGTAAAGGGCTCCGGTTTTTACGCATTGAAAAACCACACGTAAGTACTTAGTTTTACAGGTAAGTGGTCTTTTAGTACAATTTAGAATTTTTTTCCCACAGGTTTATTATTTTTAAAGAATCTACAGTAAGGTAAGTTTAGTTTTAGACCCTATTTTTAAAAAATTTATTTTTTTCAAAAATTTGATTAATTGTTTAAAATAGTTTTTTAAAGTTATTCATAGTTAATTTAATTATTGGGATGCTTTTTAAAATTTCATTTAAAGTTTAAGTAGTGTTTTGGGGTGCAGTACTTTTCATGAGTTTGACAGTTCTCACTCTCAAACTTATGAATGAAGTTTCCCCTCCCCTGATTGGCTGAACAGTGCTCACCTGATCCCAGCCGGCACATCGCACTAACTACGCCGCTGGGTCAGGTTAGCACAGCACGCCGAGATCAGAACCTGGCCACTGACAGGAAATCCACTGCGGGCCAGGTTTCAGATGTCGGCGCGCCGGGTAAGTGCACATCGGGGGCTTGCACGCACGGCAAGCCCCCGACACCAAGTTCTGGGCCGTTTCGTGCTTCAAGCGATTCTGCGGGACCTAAAGTTTGATCAGGATTAACGGGTACCAAAAGGGAGCATTAACCTTGGCATTAACTTATTTCTTTGGCAATAAAAGGCAGTGTGCTTTGGCTACACAAGACCAGTTTCCAAGAACGCGATGCGGCACTCCCCAACACCCTCACCCCGCCCCCGCACCTGCCCCCGCCGTGGTAAGTGCAGTGCCTGGTGAATAGCCAGGCAGACCAGAAGACCTCAATCAGACTCGGCCAGTGCAGCAACAAGGGGTTTGCAATGGGCCGTGGCATCACTGCAGCTAGAGAGGAGAACATAAGAACATCTTAATAGGAGCAGGAATAGGCCACTTGGCCCCTCGAGCCTGCTCCGCCATTCAATAAGATCATGGCTGATCTTGGGCTCAAAGCCACTTCCCCGCCCGCTCACCATATCCCTTCACTCCCTTATCTTGCAAAAATCTGTCTATCTCCACCTTAAATGTATTTAATGACCCAGCCTCCACGGCTCTCTGGGGCAGAGAATTCCACAGATTTACGACCCTCTGAGAGAAGAAATTCCTCCTCATCTCAGTTCTAAAAGGGCGACCCTTTATTCTGAAACTCTGCCCATGAATTCTAGATTTCCCCACGAGGGGAAACATCCTCTCTGCATCTACCTTGTCATGCCCCCTCAGTATCTTATATGTTTCAATGAGATCACCTCTCATTCTCTCAGAGAGGGCGGAATGATCAGCCAGAGCTCCTGAGGGCATGTTTGCATGGACAATAGAACACAGAATCAGATTTGGCACTGGCTCCATCCACCGCACTGCCACCCTCCCACCACCCCCCACCCATTAGCGAATAACCTGCCAGCATTCACCGCCTAAGCTCACACATGACGAATGACCACCTGGCTGAGGTACCGGAGTGTTGACTGCACCTGCGGAGCCAGACACCACCAACAGTCGGTGCCTTTGGGAGAGGAAGGGAGGAAACAAAGAAAAGAAAGACTTGCATTTATATAGCGCCTTTCACCACCTCAGGATGGCCCAAAGCGCTTCACGGCCAATGAAGTACTTTTGGAGTGTAGTCACTGTTGTAATGTAGGAAACGCAGCAGCCAATTTGTGCACAGCAAGCTCCCACAAACAGCAATGAGATAATGGCCAGATAATCTGTTTTAGTGAAGTTGGTTGAGGGATAAATATTGGCCAGGACACCAGGGCAAACTCTCTTGCTCTTCTTCGAAATAGTGCTGTGGGATCTTTTCCGTCCACCTGAGAGGGCTCGAAGCTGTTCTCAGGAGATGAACCTTTAATTCCTGGAGGCGCCTGGACAATACTGGAGGGGTGGCAACCCTAGCCTTGCCTAGTGTGTGATCGGCTGCTCTCCGCACTAAACCTCACTGTGCTAAATGTAAACAGCGCGCACCAGATGTGCGCTGCTGTCCTCAGCGAGTGGACCATTGAAACAGCTGTTTCTGTTCAGACCCCTGAACGATGGCTAATTTTAAACCTTTATTTGGCAAAACTTAACCAACTCAAGTCCCAGATGCTTGGGCCTGGCCAAAGTACAGGCACCTAATTCATCAACAAGACCTCCATTTTACTTCTCCTGTTTTATTATTTTGTTGTTGGTTTTTTTGTAATAGAGGGGCAGGATGATCGCTGTTCTCCTTTCTAGGTTCCATATTAAGTGTAGACGAGTGACTTCACCTGCTCCCAGGAATCCGGCCCACGGTACACAGTACTAGGCCCGCATCCTTTGCTTCAGGCCATAATTGTTACACGGACCGGGGTGGGGGGCGAGGATGCTGAGGGCGGGGTGGGGGTGCTGGGAGTGGGCCCTGCAGGGGGAGGGAGGCTGGGGGGGTGCGAGGATGATGAGGGCGGGGTGGGGTGGTGGTGCAGGGTGGGGGTGCTGGGGGTGGGCCCTGCAGGGGGAAGGTGGGCTGGGGTGGGCCCTGCAGGGGGAGGGTGGGCTGGGGGGGCGAGGATGCTGAGGGCGGGGTGAGGGTGCAGGGTGGGGGTGCTGGGGGTGGGCCCTGCAGGGGGAGGGTGGGCTGGGGGGCGAGGATGCTGAGGGCGGTGTGGGGTGCAGGGTGGGGGTGCTGGGGGTGGGCCCTGCAGGGGGAGGGAGGCTGTGGGGGGGGGCGAGGATGCTCGGGGTGGGGTGGGGGGTTTAGGATGGGGGTGCTGGGGGTGGGCCCTGCAGGGGGAGGGTGGCTGGGGAGGGCGAGGATGCTGAGGGCAGGGCGGGGGGGTGGTGCAGGGTGGGGGTGCTGGGGGTGGGCCCTGCAGGGGGAGGGAGGCTGGGGGGGGAGGATGCTGAGGGCGGGGTGGGGTGGGAGAGGGCCCTGCAAGGGGGGGGGGCTGGGGGGGGCGAGGATGCTGAGGGCGGGGTGGGGGTGCTGGGGGTGGGCCCTGCAGGGGGAGGGTGGGCTGGGGGGGCGGGGATGCTGAGGGCGGGGGCGGGGGGTGGTGCAGGGTGGGGGTGCTGGGGGTGGGTCCTGCAGGGGGGGGGAGGCTGGGGGGGGAGGATGCTGAGGGCGGGGTGGGGTGGGAGAGGGCCCTGCAAGGGGGGGGAGCTGGGGGGGCGAGGATGCTGAGGGCGGGGTGGGTGGGGGTGCAGGGCGGGGGTGCTGGGGCTGGGCCCTGCAGGGGGAGGGGGGGCTGGGGGGCGAGGATGCTGAGGGCGAGGCGGGGCGGGGGGGATTGCTGGGGGTGGGCCCTGCAGTGGGAGGGTGGGCTGTGGGGGCGAGGATGCTGAGGGTGGGGTGTGGGTGCAGGGTGCGGTTGCTGGGGGTGGGCCCTGCAGGTGGAGGGTGGGCTGGGGGCGAGGATGCTGAGGGCGAGGTGGGGTGCGGAGTGCTGGGGTGGGCCCTGCAGGGGAGGGTGGGCTGGGGGGGGCGAGGATGCTGAGGGCGGGGTGGGGTGGGGGTGCTGGGGGTGGGCCCTGCAGGGGAGGGTGGGCTGGGGGGGGCGAGGATGCTGAGGGCGGGGTGGGGTGGGGGTGCAGGGTGGGGGTGCTGGGGGTGGGCCCTGCAGGGGGAGGGTGGGCTGGGGGCGAGGATGCTGAGGGCGAGGTGGGGTGCGGAGTGCTGGGGTGGGCCCTGCATGGGGAGGGTGGGCTGGGGGGGGCGAGGATGCTGAGGGTGGGGTGGGGTGGGGGTGCAGGGTGGGGGTGCTGGGGGTGGGCCCTGCAGGGGGAGGGTGGGCTGGGGGCGAGGATGCTGAGGGCGAGGTGGGGTGCGGAGTGCTGGGGTGGGCCCTGCAGGGGGAGGGTGGGCTGTGGGGGCGAGGATGCTGAGGGCGAGGCGGGGGGGGGGGCGATTGCTGGGGGTGGGCCCTGCAGGGGGAGGGTGGGCTGGGGGGGGCGAGGATGCTGAGGGCGAGGTGGGGTGCGGAGTGCTGGGGTGGGCCCTGCATGGGGAGGGTGGGCTGGGGGGGGCGAGGATGCTGAGTGCGGGGTGGGGTGGGGGTGCAGGGTGGGGGTGCTGGGGGTGGGCCCTGCAGGGGGCGGGTGGGCTGGGGGGGGCGAGGATGCTGAGGGCGGGGTGGGGTGGGGGTGCAGGGTGGGGGTGCTGGGGGTGGGCCCTGCAGGGGGAGGGTGGGCTGGGGGGGCGAGGATGCTGAGGGCGGGTTGGGGTGCAGGGTGGGGGTGCTGGGGGTGGGCCCTGCAGGGGGAGGGTGGGCTGGGGGGGCGAGGATGCTGAGGGCGGGTTGGGGTGCAGGGTTGGGGTGCTGGGGGTGGGCCCTGCAGGGGAGGGTGGGCTGGGGGGGGGCGAGGATGCTGAGGGCGGGGTGGGGTAGGGGTGCAGGGTGGGGGTGCTGGGGGTGGGCCCTGCAGGGGGCGGGTGGGCTGGGGGGGGCGAGGATGCTGAGGGCGGGGTGGGGTGGGGGTGCAGGGTGGGGCTGCTGGGGGTGGGCCCTGCAGGGGGAGGGTGGGCTGGGGGGGGGCGAGGGTGCTGAGGGCGGGGTGGGGGTGGGGGTGCAGGGTGGGGGTGCTGGGGGTGGGCCCTGCAGGGGGAGGGTGGGCTGTGCACCTGCTGGAAAAGGGCCCCATCGTGTACTTGGAAACTGGTCTCCTCATGTATCCAAAGCACACTGCCTTTTATTAATAAAAATGCGGTTTTCTCACTCAACTTGCATTCATAGTACCTTATTTAACATAGTAAAACATCCCAAGGGGCTTCACAGGAGTGTTATCAGACAAGATTTGGCACTGAGCCACATATTAGGATAGGTGACCAAAAGTTTGATCAAAGAGTTAGGTTTTAAGGAGCGACTTTATGGAGGAGAGAGAGGTAGAGAGGCAGAGAGATTTAGGGAGGGAATTCCAGAGCTTAAGAGCTAGCGTAAATGTGGAACCTGACGTTTTCGGACGAAGTCGCTGAGAGGCAGCATGTAGATGAGATCTAGGAGGAGGCTGAGGTTAGATCCTTGGGGAACTCCAGAGGTAAAGGTGTGAGAGCGGGAAGAGAAGCCATTGCAGGTAATTCTCTGACCACGAGTGGATAGATAAGAATGGAACCAGGCGAGTGCAGTCCACTCAGCAGGACAAAGGTGTCAAAGGCTGCAGACTGTTCAAGAAGGATGAGGAGAGATAGTTCACTATGGTCACAGTCACAGAAGATGTCATTTGTGATTTTGATTAGGGCTGATTCAGCACTGTGTCGGGGCAGAAACCTCATTGGAGGGAATCCAACATGGAATTGCGGTAAAGATGGGTGCAGATTTTTGAAGCGACAACACGTTGAAGGACTTTGATGAGGAAAGGGAGGTTGGCGATGGGGCGGTAGTTTGCAAGGACAGAGGGATCAAGGGTGGGTTTTTTGAGGAAGAGAGATGAAGACGGCAGATTTGATGACAGTTCCTGTGGAGAGGGAACCATTAACAATATCAGCTAGCTCCTCAGTTACAGGTAGGGATGCCAACTCTGGTTGGACGTATTCCTGGAGGTGTCATCACATGACCTCCCACCTCCAACTGCCCCGCCCCCACAGTCCTGCCATTGGTCGCCCGACACATCCATCCTCGTGGCACCCCACCTCCCCTGCCAATCGGAAAGCAAACACGCTCTTCGTTACCCGATTGGTTGATACTTGACTATCAGTCAAACAGCCTTTTTTCCTCATTTCTCATATTTTTATAATTAACAAACAAAAGTGTTCAAAGAAAATGAAAAAAACACACAATTTTTTACAACTCACGGGGTTGATCGCAGCAGTGTCCTGGAGATTAATCTTTAATTCCTGGCGACTCCTGGAAGGTTTGCAACCCTAGTTACTGGGTGGCGTCCTCTGAAACCAAGTTGCCCCCCCTGCTCAATTTTACATGTGGCGGAGTTTTGTTTAGCAACGGTTCTGAGGCTTGGCTTTTAAGAACCCATTTAACTCTGTTTTACTCCCCATTTGGCACTGGCAACGATGTCAGCGAGCTCATTCTGTTTCTACAGATAAACAATCTGCGGGTGATTCCAAGAAAACTGTACATTCTGTATATATAATATCCAAATCAGCGAATACTGCCGACGACAACTTTGTAAACTATCTGGCCTGCATTTGTAAACAGTTTCCCCTTGTAATGAGCACTAAATGATGATATATGCCCTATTTGACCATACCAGAGTGTGACAGCGTTGAAAATTGATGGGGTGAGAAGTTCAGCATGATGTTACTGCCCAGTAATGCGAAAGCATTCTCCGTTCAAGAGCTCACGCAAGGAGACAAGAATCTGGGCGTGCTCTTATCTTGTTCAAGAGAATTTAAAGAAAGACTTGCATTTCCATAGCGCCTTTCACAACCTCAGGACATCCCAAAGTGCTTTACAGTACTTTTTGAAGTACAGTCACCATTGTAACGCAGCAGCCAATTTGCGCACAGCAAGAGCCCACAAACAGCAATGTGATAATGACCAGATCATCTGTTTTAACGATCTTAGTTGAGGGATAAATATTGCTCAGGACACTGGGGAGAACTCCCTTGCCCTACTGCAGTGGGAGTGTCATCCTAGGTTATGTGCTCAAGCCTCTGGAGTGGGCATTGAATCCACAACCTTCTGACTCAAAGGAGAGAGTGCTACCAACTGAACCACAGCATGAGTACAGCAATAACCGTTCGTCAGGAAACAAAACTGAAGAATGGCTGCTCATGCAAAGAGGGTTGCTCAGCACTTTCAGGAGTGGAGGGGTAAAAACAATTTTGTTTTCCCCAGACGAGAGATTTGTCTGAAATAGTTCTAAAGGCAGAAGTGACTGTGATCTTACGTTTAGCTTAGTAGCTTGTGGTTCCGTATTAAATATATAGCACTGACCGAGTGAACTCTCTTCTCTGTGTTTCTTTCTCAGAATAACGTTCCCGGTGAAAGAGGCCGCAAAGGGGCCAAAGGTTACAGAGGACCAGAGGGGAATGAGGTAAGGAGTTTCACACCTCGTTGCACCTTGGACAAGTTTGCTTACGTGAAGGGAAGCCTGGTAAAGCGTGACGCAGCTTAAGTGGGGAATGCAGGTCAGGGCATGGGTGGCATATTTTTCTACACCAATACGAGATTGCGTTTAGACCGCAAAATCACTCCCGCGTAGCGCTCCATTTTATTTTGAACGGTGTTTTGCTTTACCCCGCCACGCGCCATTGACTCCCGCTGCATGAGGTCTCACACGGCCGATGGCACTGCCACCTGTAAGTGGAGTGGCACTCACAGTACAGACCCATTTTTGATCCCGAGCACCATGTCCAGCCTTGGAGAGCCAACCTCCGCCATCGTTGAATGTGCCGAGCTTGCGCACCCCGATGGGAAAGGATCACGATGATGCCCGCACACTGGGCACGGGATCAGCGCTTCATTCCTCTAGGCAGGCCTGCAACCGCCCTGCCTTTAGACGGATGCAAAAGGCAACCATAGTGCCGTCCAGGTCCCCGACTTCAGGTTCACCCGGTGTAGCGACCAGAACCATCGTACACGCAGTGGAGCATTGCCCGCGTGCTGGTCTGGCGCCTTTCTCCACGCAGGCAAAGGTAAGTAGAAGAGAAGCTTAAGCTGTGGCCGGTTACTTGACTCTGCGGAGGAAGTGCTGTACCTGGTAACATCCGGTGATGTGGACAGATGTGCCCGTCTGTGGGACCTGGCGAGGTCCCAACTGGCTTGATGTGTTCTCGGGATGTGGGCGCCGCTGGCAGAGATCGCTGTGATTAGGTACCCCTCGTTTCAGGATGGCCAGCATTTGTGTCGCTCTGTATTCTCGAAACCCACTCACTCCAGTCGGCCAACGGCAGTTCAGCTCCTGCTCACTTTTATTGTCAGAGTCACCAAACAAAATACACTTGCTCCAAGCTCGCCAATGACTGACGTCTCTCCACCCTGATGGTCCGCCCCTAATCAGACATATTTGCTGTAGGTAAACCTCCTTACCTGTTTGCTTAAGCTGGGATACCTGTGACCACTTAATTGGAGCCTAGATGGTGGCCACCGTCCACTTCTCATGGTCCTACTGCCCTAATAGTTCGCGACACATCATCACATCGCATTTAGTGCCCATCAGTAGTTACCCTGAGAAGTTGATGTTGGTCGTTCCTGACTCACATCATGTTACGTGCATCAGCGACACAGCTGCGAATAAAGTAGGAGACTCTTAGCCTTGTCGGTGGGTAGTCAACATTCCCAAGTACAAAGTTTGATATCCACGCCATTCAGGATGGGCTTAGTGTGTTGGGTATAACGGGACACGCGACAAAGCAGCAGGTGTGGTCGTGCTACTACCATCATCCATCAATACTGCCACTAAAGCAATTCCAGAACATTCTCATTGACACATTCCAGCTGTGTCCCTTTCTCAGAACATTTTGGTCAAAAATCATGGTGGAAATCAAGAATCCCGAAACTGAAGATTCCATCCAACTACAATCCAGGGGGCGTCTTCCTGTAAACTCTTAGGTCGAGAAATTCGGGAGTGCCCCAACAGTGGAAACAGCCTAACATTACCTGACAGCCAAACCGAGACCTTGATTGAGCCCACAAAGTAAGCGGGACAGAAAACATCAAAGGAAGCCTGTTTCATTGGAAATGTAAAGCAGCTGAATCCAATATGGTTGACCACAGACAGAGAAATGAATGTGGAGGACCCAAGGGAAACCAAATGGAGTGCTGGAGAAAAACTTCAGAAGGGGAAGAATGAAATATTTTGTCTGAAAATAACTGCTGCTGGTTCAAATTCACATTAGTTCACTGCTGGCTACATGTTCTCCATCATTGGCAGCATTTCCTGTTCTAACCCACCCTCTGGCAGCTAATCCCGTTCCCTCCCAGCCCCCCACTGGCTGAAGCTCCCACTCTGGGCTAGGTCTTCCCTGCTTCCTTTCCCCATTCAAGGTCATTCCGCCACCCCCCCCCCACCGCCCATCAATTGCATTTTCCATTCATAGCACGCACCCGACAAACAGTCTGGTTCTCCTATCCCAATGGCTGTCTGCCTATGCATCAATCCCCTCCCACAACCGACCCATCCCATTGATCTGAATCCCTGCTGTCATCAGCCGTCCAGCACCACCCCCCGCCCCCGCACCACTCACCCATTGCTTGAATTTTCCAGTACTTAGCAGCGCCCCAATCCCATGCTCTGAAAAGCTTACCTAGGCAGTGACACAGTCCATTGAACAGCACCCTCCTGTGCTCCTCTCCCCATCCATCTTAATACCCCTCCCCTCCTTTCTTCCATTCCCCTTCCCTCCCCTCCTTCCCTTTTCTCCCCTTCCTCTTGTGTCCCACTCTTCTCACCCCCTCCCTCCTCCTCCTCCCTTTCCCTCTACCTTACTCCTTTTCCTCCTCCGTCCCCGCACCTCCTCATCCTTATTCTCTTACCCCCCCATTTCTCCCACCTCCCCCTCTCCACCTCTGTCACAATCACTTCCCCTCTCCCCTCCCCCTTCCTATTTAGCTCCTCCCCTTCCCAATCTTCCCTCCACCCCCCGCCACCGTTGGTTCCATTGCCCGCCACACTTTTATGTCGATATTTTCCATTATAAATGTTTATGTCCATACTCAGAATGGAACCTGCTGATGTAAACTTGTCCCACTTTAATTGCACTATGTTGCTAGTGGCAATGAAGAGAAAAACTAACCCAAGGGCACCAGCGCCACAGGGTAGGATGATTTGGTGAATACTGCCCGATCCCCTGGCAGCAGTGGAAAA
The DNA here is from genome assembly GCF_052327205.1 of Somniosus microcephalus. Classification (NCBI taxonomy): domain Eukaryota; kingdom Metazoa; phylum Chordata; class Chondrichthyes; order Squaliformes; family Somniosidae; genus Somniosus; species Somniosus microcephalus. The sequence continues at coordinate 169,433,112 of NC_140990.1, read as the reverse complement.
TCGGTCGGGGACGCACACATCTGGATCCCCGTGCATTTTTTGCAGCAGTGGGAGGCCAGGATGTTTCTGCCCAAAAACTGACAAGTGCCTTTAAAATGGTGGCTTAGTTCATAGCACCTCAGTGATGCTAGATATTACTCATGCTTGTATACAACAGGCATGAAGTCAATCCGTGTCCTGACATGGAAAGAGATTTAAATGGCTAGAGCAGCATCTAAAACCGATAGAGAGACTATAAACTGACAGTTCCACCTTGTTTTAATGTGCAATCTTCATCAGAGGTAGCAATATGGGTCTCTCTTTGGCAGCTGTCTAGTCCTTTAAGATGTTGCACCTGTCCCATTCCTGCAGCAGCCGCCATTTCTTCCCCTCCACCTCAGCGGTGAGCTCCCCCCACCCCCCCCCCCGAATATATAAATGGACCTGACCTCGGAATATTGCTCAAGCTCTGAGCCCACTACCTCGCGTGGTTGGAAAGCTTGTGCGCCACACACTTACTCCCAGGCCACAATGTCTGCAGGCTCTTACTTGACCTTACCACAAGCAAAGTCAGAATCAAAGTGTTTTAAAGCACTGAAGGTGGCTATCCAGCCCAGTATGACTGCGCCGGCTCTCTGAAAGGACTATCCAATGAGTCCCTTTTCCTAACCCCAATTTACCTTTGAGCCAACGTGCCTAATGTTTATTTAATATCGATTCAGCTTCGTAGGCATGCATCTACAATTTAACAGAAGAATAACCTGCATCCTGCATTGCTTTACACGGCGTGATGTTGCTTCCCTTCTCTTTGGTCATGGGCAATACCATAGAAGACTCACCAGTGTAATAAAAGATAACAGTAGGTTACTAACGCATTTAGTAAGTAATAGTTTTGGCTTGGCTCAGTTGATAGCACTCCTGCCTTTAGACCAGGAGCTTGCGCCTGAATGTGATTTTGAACGGCCCAAGTTTAACAAACGCAGCTCAAGGTAAACCCGCTTATGTGGTGGGTTTCCAAAACTTGGCTTCAAACACTGTTGTTGGCCCAAGGCACCTCCTTGGCTGCCACAAAGGAATCCAGCTGCCCACCTGCCATCAGTGCGGTTTTCACAGGACAGGACTTGGCTAAGAAAAAAAATAAAGGAAAAGGAAATAACTGCATGTGCGCCAGGATAGAATGTGTGTGAAGATGTTGGCACATGAACAGTTTTTGAAGCTCGGTAGGGAAGAAATAGGTTCCCTGGTACATGCACAGCCAGGACGTAAGTTAAAGGGCAGAGGTGGTGGACTGGCATCAGCCATATTTAACACCACAGCCATCATTCACCCCCCTCTTGTTGGTAAAACCATCCAGTAGTATAAACAAGTGTTCAACCTACTGAAATCCATAGAGATATGTTTCAGTTCAGCTCTCCAACTCTTTTGTGGTTCTTTGGAGGGATACATTGGCATGTACCACAAGCTGACATATTGAAGGATCCTTTCTAACGGGTGCACCAAGCTAAATCAGAACCTGAAGATAAATTGTCATTACTAAATGAAACACTGGTTTATCACAAAGTAGGCTTGTAACAGTTTTGTTCCAATATTGCTGGTGTCAGGCAAGGCTTCCCTTTGAGTCCAGCTCTGATTGAGAATCCCTTTTATTTTGCGTTGTTCTTGCATCACTCATTCCCCCTGCGATGCCATCATCTATCTCATTCCTTTAAGCCACCTCAAAGGTCATGTAAGATTGAAGTGCTAATCTTCACCTGATGGCCTTGCCAGATGTTGCTCCATATCTACCTAGGCTTCCATTTCAGGCCCAATGGCTGTGGACTGTTGCCGGACCTGCATTATTCCCTCTCCTTCTGTTGCACCCTGGAGAGGCGAAACAAGGGAACAGCGATAGGAGGCGAGGCTATCCCAGCAATCATAGCATGGGTGAAAGGGCCACAAGGCTAGAGTTCCTGGTGTAAACAACCTGGGTGTTGGCCCACATCCCATCAGTCTGTGGCATGGGCATGTTGGAGCACTCCTGAAAATGGTCCTCAAACCAGCCAGTGGGATTGGGACAAAAAAGTTAATGAGTTACCAGCAAATTAGAAGTTTACTCGAAGAGATTAAAGAATCATGGTATGAAGTGACGTTTTTGTGACATTCAGCCTTTATTTCACTACTTCTTCCCAATGAGGATGAAACAGCCTTTTAACGTAAAGTTTAAAATGATGTGTAGATGTACAAAATTGTAAAAGCAAAATCAATCAAATAACCACTGCGGTTATGAGTAATAACAGTCTTGTCTTATTTGTTCTAATGTATTTCCAGGGACTTCCCGGACCCCCTGGACCACCAGGACCTTCTGTATGTATACGGCAAACTCTTTTAACATATTAATATCAACAGAGATATCTTAATACACCCTCAAATCATTGAATAAAGGTAGAAGGTTGGAATGGAATAGAAGTGTGGCCTAAGATTCCTAATCCTCTTTTTTGCAGGAATGTGAAATATTGGATATCATTAAGCGCATGTGCTGTAAGTAGACAATCATTCAGACTTTTCACATCAGCTAATTGTGTGTCTGGACTCGGTAACAGACCCAACAGAAAGTGCTGAGGTATTAACTTCTTACCTTAAGGCTGAGCTGATAAGTGCACTGCCCTCGTGTGGTACTGAGCTGTATGGGCCATGAAGGTCTTAGGTTTGACCTCAGCCAGGGCAGCAGTCAGGGGCTCCAGTTGGCCTCAGCACTCTTGGGCTAAGGATGGGAAAAATCAACTAAGGTTCCTGTTTCTGGTTGCTATTAAACATCTTCTGCTACACTGAGGACTTGTTATATAAAACGTGTCTCTCCTTCCCTTATTACTGTGTACCAAACGTTCGTAGGCAGCCTAGCACCCCTACTGTGCTCTGCATAGCAACCTTATTGATGTAGGTTCATTGGTGTGGCAATGAATGGCATCATGGGGTGACAGGGAGTAGAGCCCTGCCACAAATCCCTCGATCCACTCCCAAGATGGCACATCTATTATAAATGTAGTCATTCAATAATAAGACAAGGGGTTATTTTACACCGTTCTCCTATTGGGGAGCCTCGTCCAGTGGGAGCACATACCGCAAATTCAACTGCACATGGCTCATGATCTCCTGACCACAAACGATTGGAAATTCCCGTGCAGTCCATGCTCAGCTTTCTAACATGCGTTCCTGGTGGGAAGCCTCAGCTATCAGGAGAGCGAAGTCGGAGGCAAGTGCCCCTTAAAGCTTTTGCATTAAGCAACCAGAAACTGTGGAGCTGCCACTCCCAAACCCGCACTCTCCGTCATAGAGGGCCTTACATGGGAATGTGTAACACAATGATTGGATGCAGAATGAGGTGACCGATTGGCTGGATACAGAATAAAATGATTATTTCTCACCCCTGTTTATCTTATTAATAAGCTCGCAAATAATGATTAAAATTGGTTTGCTAATTTTCCTTTCTCCTCTTTTTCACAGCTTGCTGCGGTGAGTAGATTGAATTATTTGATACAGGAAAGGCTGTTATTGGTTGCCATTTATCACTGTCAATCTCTATCTTTTTAAGTTGACTTGATTTTGCCATTAGTGAAATGATATAGCATGAGTTGTCAGATGTTCCTTTACTTCAGTCAGTGTCAGTGCTTCATATCAGTTTGACTGCAATTTAGAGATGCTCCCTTCACAATCAATGTGAAGCAGACTGCTTCAGACAGTGCACTGGAGATGGAGGTTTCAGACCTTAACAAAGCTACTCCTTCACATTCAAGCTTCAACTACAGTGATCTCTCGCGCAAGTTCAAAACGTGGACTTTACTGTGGAGAGTTCTTCTTCTATTAACGACCCCAAGGCATCTATGTTCATTTTTAAACAATTCTAGTACATTAAAGGAAATACACTGAAACAGTCAATTAAAGGAGGAATGTAGCTGACATGAAAGAGCTTATTTCCTGTTTTTTCCAGACGTCTCAACAGCAGGGAAATATTAGAAGGGAGATTTATGGCAAAAAAGTTGGATGCTCTGATGTGGGGAGTAAGACTTTTACTGGAAAGATGGGCCAATTGGCATTCATTCTCATTCTCATAGGAACAGGAAGAGGCCATTCAGCCCCTCGAGCGTATTCCATTATTCAATTTGATCACGGCTAATCTGTATCTTAATTCAATCCACCCTCCTTGGTTCCATATCCCAGCATCCACAGCGACAGTGAAAGCTCTCTATTAAACTAAAGTGCAGCAAAGAAATACAGAGTTAACAAAACTGAGGTGAGACGATGGGAGATCTCGATTCCACAAAATCTGTGGGAGAAATATGAAGCCTGATGGTGACTGAAAGCCACTTCAGAGAGAGTCATGTCCAAGATTATTGACCAATTCTCTTCCTTGCAGAGTGTAAGTGTGGGCCCATCGACCTCCTCTTTATAGTGGACAGCTCAGAAAGTATCGGGGACCAAAACTTCCGCTTAGCCAAGCAGTTTATAATCACAGTGATCGAAAGACTGAGCAGGGATGAAAAAATCAAGGTGAGATCAAATCATTGAATGTGATGATCTACCAATAGAAAGGCTGACTGGATTTCTTTATATGATACATTCCAGTGATTAATTGTTCAGTAATTTGCGGCATTGCTTCATGTTGTTTTCATGTTTCAAAAATCAAAAATCATTGATAGAAAAATTAAGTCACGCCCCCTTTGGGGTGCTCACTTCGCCGGGGCGCTACTTTAGGCGCCCTGAAAAAATTAGCGCCCCCCGCAGCCAAAATTCATCAGTAGCGCCCCGAGAGGGCTACGTGCCGCGGTACTGCAGGCCTTCCTCCCCTTATTAAAGGGGAGGGGCCTGGCGCAGCACATCCCCGCGCCCAGCTGGGCCACCAGGGATCAGAGAGCAGCTGGCACCCTGCGGGGGGAGCTGCAGAGGAGGTTGGGGATGGCAACGGGGGCAGGTGCTGGCAGGCGGCCAGCAACAAAAATGGCCGCCCAGCACCTCACCTTTAATTAGTGCCATGCCGGCTGCAGGAAGGCCCCTTGACCCTGTCGGAACATAGCGTCCGGCGGTAAGTCAGGGGACGCTACCAAAGATCGCGGCCGGGGCGCGAGCGGGGCGCTGCGCACGGCGATGCCAGCAGCGCCACGGGACACAACCGGTTACCGCCGCCGCTAACCTCCCGCTGAATTTCACGGAAGGCATTTGGTGGTGCTGCACCCGGGCACTAGTTGCTTTGCGCCCCATTAGCGCCCTCTTAGGGCGCTAACGAGGCGCAAAGCAACCGAATTTTTCCCCCATTGAGTCCAGAGAATCTTCCGGAATGGGTGCCTGGGGTGATGCTTAAAAAAATTACTTCTGTTGTGAATTTTTTTGCTCATCTAGATGAGGGCTGGGAAATTTAAGGCAGCGTCAAGCACTCTCAGCACAAATATAACATGGTTAGACGCAAAGTAAAGTTCCCTCTTCTCAATCCCAATAATGCGCATTAATGCCAAATTTTATAAAAGTGAATTGGCTAATGACTGTGTAAGAGTAGCACAGAGAGGAATTTTACACGTACAAGTTAATCAGTGCGCTACCAAAGGACATGAAACCTTCCTCCCCTCCCCCCCCCCCCAGGATATTTCTAAGTTATATTGATTAGTGTAAGGCCATAATCCTCGCCCAGGTATAACCACTCCCTTTCTTCAAAGAACGCCTGGTTGTGGAATTTAAAGCTAGTTTCTTTTGCTTCTTCTCTTGGAAGCGCCAGAGTAAGCAAGAGACGCCCATGGAGGTGGGGTCATCCCAAGATTCACAGCGGCAGTGGAGGTCCTCTATTAAACTATAGCTCATGAAGGAAATAGAGAGAATTAACAACTGCAGTCACTCTCTGCATGAGAGTGCAGTCCTGAGGTCAAGAAGACAGCAGATCTCAATTGCACCACAATTGTGGGAGAATTCGGCAGCCTGATGGTCAGTGAGATCACAGAATCACAGAAACCCCACAGTGCAGATAGAGGCCATTTCGGCCCATCGAGCCTGCACCGACACATATCCCACCCGATCCCCGTAACCCCCACACCAACACATATCCCACCCGATCCCCGTAACCCCCACACCAACACATATCCCACCCTATCCCCGTAACCCCATGTATTTAATCCCCCTAACACTAAGGGTCAATTTATCATAGCCAATCAACCTAACCCGCACATCTTTGGACTGTGGGAGGAAACCGGAGCACCCGGAGAAAACCCACGCAAACACGGGGAGAATGTGCAAACTCCACACAGACAGCCGCCCGAGGTCGGATTCGAACCTGGGTCTCTGGCGCTGTGAGGCAACAGTGCTAACCACTATGCCACTATGCACCGAATGGTTTTTACTCACCAGTATCTTTGTGTTTTAATTTGAAACCAAATTGTCCAATCTCCAAAACACCAAACACCACAAAACACCAAAAAAGACAACCCCGAAGGAAACAGCATTTTTGGCATAAAAACAAAAAATGCTGGAGACACTCAGCAGGTCAGGCAGCATCTGTGAAGAGAGAAACAGAATTAATGTTTCAGGTCGATGACCTTTCGTCACAGCAGCATTTTTGGCATCCATGTTGTATTTAGAACAGACCACAGATATGCAAATATTTATGGGACATGATCTTAGATTTGAATTTTATTTTAGTATATAGAGCGCAAACAAGCAGAAATCCAGAAAATGTTTACCTCAGTGTGGCTAGATTTGGGTTTGAAGTTGTAAAAGTCTTTAAGTTAGGTCATATTTTCACGGCACTGCAGAATTTATCCTTGTTCGTAGCTATAATGTAAAGGTAAATTAAAGGGAATAGATTAGTTAACATCCTTGGATGGATTGGCAGGATGTTTAAATAACAATGAAATGATTGGATCTACTCCAATCAAAGAGTGGAGTTCATGACTGTAATGTCCAACATACCAGTAATGTTGCTTTAAGAGTGTTGTGGGAGCGTTAAATCCTATCTCAGTGTCGGCTGGTATTCTACATGTCTTGTTTAAATACAAGACAGGTTAAAACCAATTGTACGTGGAGTACAGAACAGCGTAGAGTATAAGTTCCAACCTCTGCTACTTGCAGCCTTTGTGTAGTTTATTTACATGTTTCGATAGGAGACACACCGCAGCAGATATAACAATGATTTAGATTAGACTTGGGAATGCAAAAATGCTGCCCCTTACCATCAGGAGACAACACATCATTGACAACTTAAACCAGAAAAAGCACCATTGCATTTTTAGTAGGAATTCACAATAATGTTAATCCAAAATTTGTACACTGCAAAAATTTGTTTCAAACCCATTTGCTTTTAATAAGAGTAACCTTAGGAACATAGAAACAGTCCCTCGAGCTTGCTCTGCCAGTCAATTTGATCATAGCTGATCTGCACCTCAACTCCATTTACCCGCCTTAGCTACATATCCCTTGATACCCTTACCTCACAAAAATCTATTGATCTCAGTTTTAAAAACCCTAATTGTCCCAGTATCCACAGCCTTTTGAGGGAGAGAATTCCAGATTTCTACTACCCTTTTTATGAAAAAGTGTTTCCTGATTTCCCTCCTAAATGGCCTAGCTCTAATTTTAAGGTTACGCCCCCTTGTTCTGGATTCCCCCACCATAGGAAATCACTTCTCTCTATCTATCCTGTGGAATCTTTTTAACATTTCATATGCCTCAATTAGATCACCCCTCAAGGGAATATAAGCCTCATTTATGCAACCTGTCCTCATAATTTAACCCTTTTAACCCAGGTATCATTCTGGTGAATCGGCGCTGCACCCCCTCCAAGGTCCAAATATCCTTCCTGAGGTGCAGCACCTAGAACTGAACGCAGTGCTCCAGATGAGGTCTGACCAAGGCTCTGTACAACTGAAGCATAACTTCTTCCCCTTTGTAATCCAGCTCTAGATAAAGGCCAACATTGCATTGGCCTTTTTGATTGCTTTTTGTACCTGTCTACTGTCTTTTCATGATTTGTGTACTGAGACTCCCAATTCTCTTTACTCCTCTGCAGTCCCTAATTTCTCACCATTTAGAAGGTTTATCTTTTTTGGGTCCAATGTGGAGGGCCTCACACTTGCCCACATTGAACTTTATCTTATATGAAGCTTGTTCATGTTAAACCTGCTTTAAATGCAGTAGCCTGTATGTACTAACTCTTCTCTTTCTTTGGCTTTTGTAGTTTGATGGCAAGGAGTCCAACATTGGAGTTGTCCAGTACAGTCATGCGGGAACTGAGGAGTTGGTCTCCATGGTCGATTCCAATATTAATTCTCTAACTGAGCTGAAAGCGTATGTGTCATGTGTCCTGAATAATGGTCTAGTTCTTTGTTTTACGTGCCCTGGTTGCAAAAGCTGGTGTGGTCAATGCCTTTCCCTCCAAATTGACATTGGTGCATTAGAAAGGCTTCAGGGAAAAGGGCAATTACAACACATGGGCCTCTAAGTTTTGAAGGGAGACTCAGGGATTCATTGCAGTGCAGTTTTTTGTTGAGGGGGTCATGATCCAATTCAATAAAATACTGAAAGGTACAGATATTGTAGATATAAGGGGGGCTAAATTCGGTTGATTTGCGCCTCCCGTTAGTGCCCTAAGAGCAAATCAACTAGCGCCTGGGCGCGGCGCCGCTAACGCCACCTGCGAAATTCAGCGGGAGGCTAGCGGCGGCGCTAAACATTAGCGCCACGTGGCGCTGCACGGCCGGTGATGAGGTCATCGCCGTGGTCAGAGCCCCGCTCGTGCCCCGGCTATAATATTGGGTTGCAACCCCCCGACTTACCGCCAGGCGCTATGCCCGCCGGGGTCAGGGGGGCTTACCTGCGGCTGGGGCGGTGCGAGTTAAAGGGGAGGTGGCGGGCGGCCATTTTTGTTGCTGGCCGCCTGCCAGCACCTGCCCCCGTTGCTGTCCCTGGCTCCCGTGGAGTGCCAGCTGCTCTCCATGAGCCCGGCACTCCTCCAAAGGGGGCACTACCTAATATTTACCCTAAGATGCCTATTTAACTTAGGCTGCGAGCAAGAAGGAGACTCACATCAAGCAACACCCGAGATTAATGTTGAAGTGATGAAAATTGGGGATGCGCAAGAATTCTGAATTGGAGATAGAAAAGGGTGGGTTAATGTGTTGGACAATGTCTCTTCACACAGGGTGGGTTAATGTGTTGGACAATGTCTCTCCACACAGGGTGGGTTAATGTGTTGGACAATGTCTCTCTACACAGGGTGGATTAATGTGTTGGACAATGTCTCACATCCACTCTATTGAAGGACACAGCCCGAACTTTAACCTTTTGTTGCTGCAAGTACTGACTGCCATGCTGTGCCTTTTCGAGCATTGTTTGTTTTTGTTTTCAATAATTAATGTTGTATTGATAACTCCTTCCAAAAACAGCTGGATAAATATCTAGTTGGGAATGGGATTGAAGATTATATGGAGAAGTATTAACTGAGATAATCAAATCTGAGAGAGTGGTTCCTATGCTCTGTGGAGGAGAAGCATTTTAATAGTATAATGCGCAGATATATGGATATTCTAGAATTTTGCTTAGTTAACTTGGGGATCAACAACAACAATGTGCTTGTACAGAGCACCCTTAACATAATAAAACATCCCAAGGCATTGTCCTGCCATCATTGAAGGTGGCAGGACAAGTCAATAAGGCTGTTCAAAAAGCACAAAGGATTCTGGGTTTTATAAATAGAGGCATAGAATAAAAAAGCAAGGAAGTTATGGTAAACTTTTATAAATAACTGGTTAGGCCTCAGCTGGAGTATTGTCTCCAATTCTGGGCAGCACACTTTAGGAAGGATGTCACCACCTTGGACAGGGTTCAGAGGAGATTTACCAGAATGGTACCAGGGATGAGGGGACTTCAGTTATGTGGAGAGACTGGAGAAGCTGGGATTGTTTCCTTAGTGCAGAGATCATTAAGGAGATTTAATAGAGGTATTAAAAATTATGAGGGGCTTTGATGGAGTAGATAGGGAGAAACTGTTTCCACTGGCAGGAGGGTTGGTAACCAAAGGTCACAGATTTAAGGTAATTGGCAAAAGAACCAGAGGGGAGATGAGGAGAAGATTTTTTACACAGCGAGTTATGATGATCTGGAATGCACTGCCTGAAAGGGTGGAAGAAGATTTCATTGTAACTTTCAAAAGGGAATTGAATATATTCTTGAAAAGGTAAACATTACAGGGATATGGGAAAAGGAGCAGGGGAGTGGGACTAATTGGACAGCTCTTTCAAAGAGCCAGTTCAGGCACAATGGGCTGACTGGCCTCCTTCTGTGCTGTAAGTGTCTATGATTCTATGAAGGCACTTCACATAGCAGAGAGATAGGTCAGGTGATAACAGAAGAAATAGGAAGGTCAACCTCCACCAAAGCACGGAGTCTGATGGAATACTCTCCACTTGCCTGGATGAGTGCAGCTCCAACAACACTCAAGAAGCTCAACACCATCCAGGACAAAGCAGCCTGCTTGATTGGCACCCCATCCACCACCTCAAACATTCACTCCCTCCACCACCGGCGTACCGTAGCTGCAGTGTGTACCATCTACAAGATGCACTGCAACAACTCACCAAGGCTTCTTCAACAACACCGCCCAAACTCGCGATCTCTACCACCTAGAAGGACAAGGGCAGCAGGCGCATGGGAACACCACCACCTCCAAGTTCCCCTCCAAGTCACACACCATTCTGACTTCCTTCATCGTCACTGGGTCAAAATCCTGGAACTCCCTCCCTAAAAGCACTGTGGGAGTGCCTTCACCACACGGACTGCAACGGTTCAAGAAGGCAGCTCACCACCACCTTGTCGAAGGCAATGAAGGATGGCCAATAATTGCTGGCCTTGCCAGCGACGCCCACACCCCATGAATGAATAAATAAAACCAAAAGCCCGGTTGAAAAGGAGGAAGGACTGAGATAGCTGAGAGCTCTGCCACCAAGTGAGGGGCAGTACGGTAGGATGGAGTTGGAAGGCCGTAGGGAGTGGTGCTGCGATGCAGTGTTGCCCCGATAATGCTGCCCTGGTGTAGTGTATGTACCTTTAAGAGAGAACTACTTTTACAGCTCCTGTATACTGTAGTACCGGCAGTGACCACACCTGTATATAAGCCTTGAGCATGCCTCTGTACTGTCAGTCTTTAGACTACCCTCCTCCAGTAAACACCTGTTGATTGTTAAGTTACAGCCTCCGTGTAGTTATTGGAAAACATCATACTTAAAGAATCACGGATTCAACACCTGGCACTCTAGGTGATACACGAGCAATTCGCCCAGAACGCCATGAAAGTATGCGAATGGGCTTGACCTTGCATTATCCAGTGGAGGTCAGCTCATTGGTAGTGTGCGTCCCACATAGTGGTGCATCGCATGGGCTGCATTGTTGTCCCCAAAGTCTCATGTTCTTGTGGTTACGTAACTGAATCCCTGTCACTGCCTGACACTCCCATCTGCGACTCTCATGGGGTTGAGGTTTGACATTTCTCTGCTGGAAGCCAAGTCAGCTTTTTGTTTTGGAATACAAAAGGATGAAAGTTATACTACAGTTTTATAAAGTTCTGGTGAGACCATATCTGGTGCACTGCATTCAGATCTGGGGACCACACCTCAGGAAGGATATATATTGGCCTTGGAGAGGGTGCAACGCAGGTTCACCAGAATTATACCAGGGCTAAAAGGATTAAATTATGAGGACTAGTTGCATAGACTAGGCTTGTCTTCCCTTGAGAATCGAAGATTAAAGGGTGATTTAATTGAGGTGTTTAAGATGATTAAAGGATTTGATTGGGTAGATAGAGAGAAACTGTTGCCTCTGGTGAGGGAGTCCAGAACAAGGGACATAACCTTAAAATTAGAGCTAGGCTGTTCAGGGGTGATGTCAGGAAGCACTTCTTCACACAAAGGGTAGTGGAAATCTGGAACCCTCTCCCCCAAAAAGCTGTTGAGGCTGGGGGTCAATTGAAAATTTGAAAACTGAGATTGATAGATTTTTCTTAGATAAGGGCATTAAGGGATATGGATCCAAGGCAGGTAAATGGGGTTAAGATACAGATCGGTCATGATCTAATTGAAAAGTGGAACAGGTTCGAGGGGCTGAATGGCCTCCACCTGTTCCTATGTTCCTACTTCCTGGCCAGATCATTATAGTGTTGCTCAATGTACTCAAGCAGGACTCAACCAGAGCAGCAGCTGTGCCACTCTAGGCTACAGGACCCCTGGGTTAGGGAAGGGAAGATCAGCTAGGGTTCCATCTCCTGAAGGTTGTCCAGGGATTCCTGTAGGATAGCGGGTGAAATCAGGGTTCTGAAGTCCTGCGCGATTGGGCAACCTGCCATTAGCCACTGTCAAGTCTCGGACATGAGTAACCGGCCACTTGGGTATGGCACTGGAGGGCAGCGGATGTCCGTGGAACTGAACTCTGGCCTTGAGGGCAAAGGGAAGGGGGAAGAAAATGGAAAAACGGTTGGAAAAAGCATAAAGTAACAGCGTGGATTTTTTGTTGTCCATAGCGCCATCAAGAACCTCAAATGGATTGCTGGAGGAACATTTACTGGGACAGCACTGGACTGGTCGAAGACAGCCTTCAAGGGATCAATTAACCAAGTGCGGGTTGCCCTGGTACTAACAGATGGGCGAACAGACATTTTGAGAGATCCCAAATCGTTGTCGTCTCTCTGTAACACGGCCAATGTACGGTTCCTTTCCTTCATTCCCTACTTTTATAATCAATGTTATCTTTCATTTCCGTTATGTGGAGAGAAGCTGGGATTGTTCTCTTTACAGCAGAGAAGGTTAAGGGGAGATTTGATAGGTGTTCAAAATCATGAAGAGTTTTGATAGAGTAAATGAAGAGAAATTGTTTCCACTGGCAGGAGGGTCAGTAACCACAGGACACAGAGTTAAAGTAATTGGCAAAAGAACCAGAGGGGAGATGAGGAGAATTCTTTTTACGCAGCGAGTTGTTGTGATCTGGAATGCACTGCCTGAAAGGGTGGTGGAAGCAGATTCAATAGTAACTTTCAAATGGATAAATACTTGAAAAGGAAACATTTACAGGGCTATGGGGAAAGAGCGGGCAGTGGGACTAATTGATAGCTCTTTCAAAGAGCTGACACAGGCACAATGGGCCAAATGGCCTCCTTCTGTGCTGTATCATTCTCTAGTTCTATGCCTTGGTTCTATCCATTTTTCTCTTATCGTTCTATCCTTGCAACAATATTGTTGTCTGATCACATGTATTACAAGGAGGTAAGATCCCCCCTTCATTGGCCCACTGAGTGAAACGCCTGCCAGGCATAGTGTTAAGCCGTTCACCCGCTGGGACCTTAACCCAGCTGGTCAGTGGGTTAAGGTCGAAGGTTTGATTTTTCCGGACTGCGTTGAGCTAGCTGATCTCCAGCTGGAGTAGTAGGTTGGGTACGGCAGTTGGCACCAAAATACAGGAGGGGAGAACCAGTCATCCAGTGTGCTCATTTCTGCTGCTAGTCAGCGACCGCTTACTGAAAAGTGTGTGTGTGTGTTTTGTGTATGTGTTTTGTATGTGTGTACATCCTAACTCGAACTAAGTCCCGTTCACCCATCACCCCTGTTCTCACTGACCTGGCTCCAGGTCTGTTAACGCCTCGAATTTAAAATTCTCATCTTTGTTTTCAAATCCCTCCATGGCCTTGCCCCTCCTCTGTAACCTCCTCCAGCCCTACAACCCTCCAAGAACTCTGCGCTCCTCTAATTCTGGCCTCTTGCGCATCGCTGATTTTCATCGCCCCACCATTGGCAGCCATGCCTTCAGCTGCCTGGGCCCTAGCCTCTGGAATTCCCTCCCTAAACCTCTCCACCTCTCTCTCCTCCATTAAAACACACCTCAAAACCGACCTCTTTGACCGAGCTTTTGGTCACCTGTCCTAATATCTACTTATGTAGCTCGGTGTCAAATTATGCTCCTGTGAAGCACCTTGGGACGTTTTAACTATGTTAAAGGTGCTATAGAAGTATAAGTTGTTGTTGGTTTGTGTGGGGGGGTGGCAAACAGTGAGGATGATACCAATTGACTGTAACAGGACATAGAAAGGCTCGCAGAATGGGTAGACAAGTGGCAGATGGAATTTAATAGAGGAGTGTGAGGTGATGCATTTTGGCAGAAGGAACAGGGAGAGGCAATATACACTTAATGGCACAGTTTTAAAGAGTGTGCAGGGACAGAGGGACCTGGAAGTTAATGTGCATAGGTCCCTGAAGGTGGCAGGACATATTGAGAGAGTGGTTGGCAAAGCATATGGGATCTTGGGCTTCATAAATAGAGGTACTGAGTACAAAAGTAGAGAAGTTATGCTGAACCTTTATAAAGCGCTGGTTAGGCCACAACTGGAGTATTGTGTCCAGTTCTGGTCACCACACTTTAGGAAGGATGTGAAGGCCCTTGAGAGGGTGCAGAGGAGATTTACCAGAATGGTTCCGGGGATGGGGGATCTTAGCTACAAGGACAGGTTGGAGAAGCTGGATTTGTTTTCATTAGAGCAAAGGAGGTTGAGGGGTGATTTGATAGAGGTGTACAAGATTATGACGGGTTTGGATAGACAAGATGGGGAAAGGCTGTTCCCACTAGTTGATGGTACGAGGACATGGGGACACAGATTTAAGGTTTTGGGCAAGAGATACAGGGGGGACGTGAGGAAATACATTTTTATGCAGTGAGTGGTGAGGATCTGGAATTCGCTGCCGACGGAAGTGGTGGAAGCGGAGACAATCAATGTTTTCAAGGGGAGACTGGATAGGCACTTGAGGGAAATAAACTTGCAGGGCTACGGGGATAGAGCGGGGGAATAGGACTGGCTGGATTGCTCTACAGAGAGCCGGCATGGACTCGATGGGCTGAATGGCCTCCTTCTGTGCCATTATGACTCTATGACATCAGAAGGTAGACATTACAGTAGGTGACTTTAGTAAAATAATGCCTAATGAACCCAGCAACAACAATTTGCATTTAACATAGAAAAACATCCCAACGTGCGTCACAGATATGTAATCAGACATGAAAGAATGCTGAGATAAAGAAAGATATTGGGAGAATTGACCAAAAAAGTGAGTTTTAAGGAAGGTCGTAACAGAGGAGAACTTTAGAGAGGGAAATTCCACACTGTGGGGCCTAAATGCTTGAAGGCACAGCCGCTAATGGTGGGGCGAAGGGAGGGGAGGTATAGAAGAGCCCAGAATCAGAGGAGTGGCGAGTTCTGGGGGGAGGGCTGGGGTGGGGGCCATCTGATATTCGTTTGTCCACTATTGTAATTCTGAGCACTACCTATTTAAAATAAACAGCACAATGTTTCCATTAAGGTAGTGGACAGAGGAATGCCAGACAAGCACGTTAAGCATTCATCCATTAATGTAGCCAATAGTAATTTCAAGCTTCAGGTGAGGACCGAATCTGACTCAGCTGCAATGCTCTCCATAGCTGAATAGCCTCCCGTCACTCACTGTCTAGACTCACACATGAGGAATGCTCGCTTCAGTGAGGAAGTGGAGGGTTGCTAAATACCCAGGATGAGTCAGCAGTATCAGGTGAGGGAAAGAGAATAAAATGGTAAATCTTGTTTTGACCACGAGCTGAGCTTCAAACCCCATATGTCCTATCCATCACCATCTACTTCTACCTACATAACAAGGCTTGCCTTATCAATGTGTTGTCACCTCAAGGCTCAACTCTCCAATGCTCTCCTCATTGTCCTCCTGAACTCCACTCCACAAAAACTCATCCAAAACTCTGCCCTCTCTATCCTGCCTCATACTAAGTCCTACTCATCTATCACTCCTGTACAACCCACACTTCCTTGTCGCCATGCTGCCCAACATATTGGTTTCACAATCCTCCACGTCTCTGCCCCTGCCTCAGCCAACTGCTGAAACCCTCATCCATGCTTTTGTTACCTCCAGACTTGACTATTCCAATGTTCTCCTGGCCAGGTTCCCATCTTCCACCCTCCGTAAACCTGAGCTCATCAAAAACGCTGCTGCCCGTATCCCAACTCACACCAAATTCTGCTCACCCATCACCCTTGTGCTCACTGACCTACATTGGCTCCCAGTCTGGTAACCCCTCGATTTTTAAAATTCTCATCCTTATTTACAAATCCCTCTGACATAAGAAAACTACTAGGTACTTGGTCTGAGTATTAAACAAGGCTTTAATCAACTGTTTTTTAACATGGAGATCTAGTTGTGTCCTTCACTAGTTCCTGTTAAAGAATGTCCTGAGCAAGCTGGGCCCATGCCCGAGTATTTATACGCTCCCTGGACAGTGCCACCAGCAGGCCGCCCAGTATTACTTCATAAGTCATTTCCACATGAATGATAAGATTCATGTCACCCTCCATGGCCGCAACCCTCCCTATCTCTGTAACCTCCTCCAGTCCTACAACCCTCCGAGATCTCTGCGCTCCTCCAACTCTGGCCTCTTATGTATCCCTGATTTCCTTCGCCCTTCCATTGGTGGCCGTGCCTTCTGCTGTCAAGACCCTAAGCTCTGGAATTCCCTTCCTAAACCTCTCCACCTCTCTCTCCTCCTTTAAGATGCTCCTTAAATCCTACTCCTTTGCCCAAGCTTTTGGTCACCCGTCCTAATATCTCCTTATGTGGCTCGGTTCAAATTCTGTCTGATAACGCTCCTGTGAAGTGTCTTGGAACGTTTTACTACATGAAATGCAAGTTGTTGTTGGTGATTTACAAATCCTTTCATGGATTCACCCCACCATACTTCTGCAATCTTCTCCAACCCTACGTCCAACTGGTCTTCTGACCCTAATCAACCATGCATGCCCTCCCCTCCCCTGCCCTGCCCCACCCCACCATTCTAGCAGTCGCTTCTGCCATCACTGCACTGCCCTCTGACAATCCTTTTCTAAAACCACTTTTGCATTCTTACCTAGGTCACTCATTGGCTCCTTCTTGCGTTACAGGTGGTCACAGTTGGGGTGAGTGACATTTTCCGCAATGCACCAGCCTCTGAAACCCTGAAACAGATCGCTTGCGAAACCTCTCCAACTCCTGGGCTGAGTTTACAGCGCGACAACTTCCTGGAGCTGCTGGAAGAAACCTTCCTGGAAAATGTGACGGCATTCATCTGCAAAGGTAGCCCACCGTCCCGATTGGAAGACAACCGTTCATTTGTTTCTCAGGCCCGAGGCCTTTCCTGAAGAGCCAGGCCCCGTGCTTATTTTTATTGGGTTGTTAACTAAATGCGATCGTTAATGTACATCTTGTCTTTTCATTAACATTTTGTGTTTACTTTTACAGATAAGAAGTGCCCAGACTATTCCTGCCCCAGTAAGTACACTTCTAATACAAAAAGAAAATACTGCGGATGCTGGAAATCTGAAATAAGAACAGAAAATGCTGGAGAAACTCAGCAGGTCAGGCAGCATCTGTGAAGAGAGAAACAGAGTTAACGTTTCAGGTCGATGACCTTTCTGACCTGAAACGTTAACTCTGTTTCTCTCTTCACAGATGCTGCCTGACCTGCTGAGTTTCTCCAGCATTTTCTGTTTTTATTTAAGTATACTTCTAATGTGTTTCTTAATAAAAAGTCAGTGGGGTGGGGTGGGATGTCGGGGGGCGGTGTTGCAGCCACTATCGAGGGAGGGGGAGGCCGGAACTTGGGAGGCCCAAGCTCTCGGTGCGGGGCTTGGGGGAAGCACACCTGCTCCTCCGGGCCCACAAGGAGGTCTCGCATAAATCATTTTTCAAAACCTTACCTTGGCCTCTTCTGGCCAGTCGGCTCCTCCCGCCTTGGTTCGGCTGTCGGGGTTAACACCGGGTGGGCCTCCTCCCCCACCCCCAACACGATGTTAAAATTGCGTCAGGCCGCAACTTTGGAATTTAAAGTAGCCCCTGCCTGCCTGTGGTGGGGGCCTCGGCCGACAGTGCCAGGAGCTTCTTCACACAGCAGGATTGGCGCGTGGAGCAAGCTGCTGCGAAGCACAGTGAAGGTAAATACTCTGGAATCATTGCAGAGGCAGCTGGGTTCTACGATGTGGGTTTTTCTCGACGGATGAGCTAGGGTAGTTGAATGGCTTTGCTGATCTGAAACTTTCGCGCGATGGTGTGAAATGGTGAGTTGCCTCTCCCCCAGGGTGTGTGGAAACAGTGCGATGGAATACATTCATTCTCAATGACTGCAATGAAGCAGTTTGACTCAATGATTTCTGTTGAACACAATGAGGTAATTCTGCTATATTCATAGCCCATTTACCTGGGTGATGGTATAAAGTGCTGTTGAATGAGTTCTTCCAAAGCACCTCTTACCAATGCTGGTGCCCACCTTACCAGGGCTTTGGGTATGAAACAACATGTTTTGTGCCCTCGGGCAGCTGACGTCTGACCCATTGATCTTCATGCGACAGCAGTTGGATCTGTAGACGTCTCTCTGTCTGTAGGTGTTAGAACATAAGAACATAAGACGTAGGAACAGGAGTAGGTCATTTGGCCCCTCGAGCCTGCTCCGCCATTCAATAAGATCATGGCTGATCTGATCTTGGCTTCAACTCCACTTCCCTGCCCGCCCCCATAACTCTTGACTCCCTTACTATTCAAAAATCTGTCTATCTCCACCTTAAATATATTCAATGACCCAGCCTCCACAGCTCTCTGGGGTAGAGAATTCCACAGATTCACCACCCTCTCAGAGAAGAAATTCCTCCTCATTTCCGATTTAAATGGGTGCCCACTTATTCTGAAATTATGCCCCCTAGTTCTAGATTTCCCCACGAGGGGAAACATCCTCTCTGCATCTACCCTGTCAAGCCCCTTCAGAACCTTATATGTTTCAATAAGATCCCCTCTCATTCTTCTAAACCCCAATGAGAATAGGCCCAACCTGCTCAACTTTTCCTCATAAGCCAACCCCTTCTTCTCCGGAATCAACCTCGTGAACCTTCTCTGAACTGCCTCTGAGTGGTGATGGGCTCCACTCCAGAGTCTTGTGTGTTAAAGTCCAATCCAGTTGGCTGAGTGTTTTTTCCCCAGATGGAGCACCATCCACAAGGTCATTCCTCAGGAAGAGATAAAACAGCTTACCACCTGTTGATGACAGTCACTGATGCATTGGTACTGGTGATTCAAATGGAGACTGACCTGCTCTTCTTTGTTACCTCCAGAGTCGACTATTCCAACGCTCTCCTAGCCTGCCTCTCACTTTGCACCCTCCATAAACTGGAGCTCATCCAAAACTCTGCTAATATTATAGGGCCGAAGTTACAAATTTGTTCTACTGGGGGCGGCGGGGGGAGCCTTTTCCATCATCCAGCAAAAGTATGTGTACTTTACAAAACCCAACTAAAGCCCGTTTAAAAAAATTCCTTAGTGCTGTTGCGCCCCACCATTTACTCTGCCTGCACTGCAACAATCAGTTGCATTTACATGGCGCCTTCAACATAGTAAAACATCCCAAGATGCTTCACAGGAGCATTATCAAAGAGCATTATCAAACTGCGAGGATGCGCAGAAGGCCAGAATTGGAGGAGTGCAGAGATCTTGGAGGGTTGTAGGGCCAGAGGAGGTTACAGGGATAGGGAAGGCGAGGCCGCGGTGGATTTCGACACAAAGATGAGAATTTTAAATTCGAGGCATTGCTGGATCGGGAGCCAATGTAGGTCATCGAGCACAGAGGTGATGGTTGAACGGGTTTCGATGCAACAAACAGGACAAACCAGCTAGGACGAAATAGAAACTGAGTGGCCTCAGATTTGTGGACTAGATTGCCAAGGCACATGACCCATGGGCAGTAACTTGGACACCCCAAGATTTAATGGCCGCAGCATTGTTTTGTTGGTGAAACCGTTAACAGTTGCTGTTTTCTCCGCAGTTCAATTCAACGCCTCAGCTGACATCACCTTCCTGGTTGACAGTTCCACCAGTGTTGGGAGCAAGAACTTTGAGACCACCAAGACCTTAGTCAAGCGGCTGGCAGACCGGTTCTTACAGGCCAAGGTCAAAAGTGGCAGCTCGGTGCGCGTCTCAGTGATTCAGTACAGCAAAAGCCAGGAGATCGAGTTGCAGTTCTCCAATAACTACACGCAAGTTGCGGAAAGGATAGACCAGATGGCATTCATGAATGACGCGACTGATGTGGGAGCCGCCCTGAGTCGTGTGATTTCAAATTACCAGACCAACAGCCAGAACGCCAAGAGGAAAGTCCTCTTGTTCACTGATGGCAGATCCCAGGGAGACCTGGTGCACACCATAGAACGTCAGGCACAAGCAGCAAGAGCGGGTAAAATTGATGTGTACGCCATTG